>NC_134112.1:78341500-78683000 GCF_040939455.1 Microcebus murinus | reverse complement strand
GACACATGATCCTAAGGAGGGAAATACACTCAATTTCTCAGTGGTTCAAACAAAATTATCCTACCTCTGAGAAAATAAAATATTTAAATAATTTTTAATGAATGAAAATACTATTTTTACCAGCTACCTGAAACATAGAAATTAAGAGAAAATAGTCCAGGCACGGTGGTTTATGTCTGTAATCCTAGCACTCGGGAAGGAAGGATCACCTGATCTCAAGAATTAGGGCCCAGCCCCAACAGGAACAAGACCCTGTCTCTACTAAAAATAGAAGAAAAAAAATTAGCCGGGCATCATGGCTCACACCTCTAGTCCCAGCCACTCGGGAGGCTGAGGCAGGAGAACCGCTTGAGCCCAGGAGTTTCAGGTTACAGTGAGCTCTGATGGCACCACTGCACTCTACTCAGTGCTACAAAGTGAGACACTGTCTCAAAAGATAAATAAATAAATTCTGGAAGTCATTTCATGACTTTGTTAGTTCAGATTTACAAGAATCATGGAGTATATAGCTCTTTCACCTCTGGAATCTCTTACATATTTATCACATCCCCATCATGACATGTCTTCTCTCTATGAAGTTTTAATACATATTAGAGTATTGATTCATGATATGCAGTACTTATTTGAAATAATAGATACTTTTAGGTTGGCTCTTAATTTCCATATATATGTATATATATATATACACACACATATATATACCATATATACACACAGGCATGTAAAATACTTTCATATGTTTTAGGTCATTAAATATGAAACGTCCAATTTCAAATCAAAAGTGTAGTTTATTATACTCAAACAAGAAGCAGTACAATTAATCAAAGTATGTGCCTAAACTATCGACATAGTTTTGCCATCTTAACAGTAGCTTGTTTATGCCAGGAGTAAAGAAGCCTAGAGAGTGAGTGGTAATGAAATCCCAAAAGGCCTTTTCCACACTTCCTTGAAAGAAGTTGCCCAAAGCCTGGAAGAAGTGGTCAGTTGGTGCAAGGTCTGGTGAACACAGTGGAGAGTGAGAGTTTCCAAGTCCAGCTTCTGTAGTTTAAACAGCATTGTTTTTTTTTGGAACATGTGGTCTAGCAAGAGGATTGGCCTGTCTCTATTGATCAATCTTGGCTGCTATTGCAAGCATCCTCATCATTTCATCTAGTTGGCTGCAGTAGACATCCACTGTAATCAATTGACCAAGTTTCATGAAGCTATACTGGAGAATACCTGTGCTGGATCACCAAACAGACATCATTAGGTTTTTTCTATTGAATATTTGGTTTTGGACTGTGTTTTAGCACTTCATCTTTATCCAACCATTGTGCCAAACACTTGCAATTTTCAAAAAGAATCCATTTTTCATCATGCATATCAATACAGTGTAGAAATGGTTCACCTTTATGTTGTGACAGTAAAGAAAGACAAGCTCCAAGATAATTTCTCTTTTTGATGCACATTTAATTCATGCAATACACATCTATCCAGTTTCTTTACCTTGCCCATTTGTTTCAAATGGCCCAATATCATTGGAATAGTAACGTCAAACCTTGCTGCTAGTTCACGTGTATGTTGAGATGGATTCACTTCTACTACAGCTTTCAGCTCATCACATTCCACCTTGGTGTCTCTCAGGTCACCCACATGTCTCATTTTCAAAATTAAAATCGCCACAATGGAACTCTTCAACCCATCGTTGCATTCATTAGTCACATCCTTCCCAAACACTTTGTTGACATTTCAAGCTGTCTGAGCTGCCTTGGTTCCATGATGGAACTCATATTAAAAAATAACACAACTTTTTGATTTATCTGTGGTTTCACAAAAAATTATCTAAAAAAATTTTGAAAGCTAATCCCAAGGCAAAACATGCATTTGAAAGAATGAGGATGTATAATACCTTCACAATTAAAAAAGGAAAAAAACCAAGAAGTGTCAAAATGAATGTCAGAGATATCAATTGTCAAACTTACCACTTAAGGAAATAAGACATTCCACACTTAATAACCAAATATATTATATATTTATTATTTTATATGTATACATCAAGAAAGAGAACATGTGGGAAAGTTGAGAAAAAATGAATGAGTGAGGAAAAGAGAGAGAGAACAAGAAATAAACTTATTCAAAGATATTTTAGTCCATTGGTAATGAATGACATGTTTGACATAGTTAACTTTTTCACCATCATCAAAGACTGGGATCATATACTTATATTGGGCAAGTTAAGTGATGGCTCCCATTACACTCTTTTAAGAAGAAAAAATAGTCTTTTAAAAATGTTGGAAACTCTCTCCTAGACATTGGCCTAGGCAAAGAGTTTATGAAGAAGTCCCCAAAGGCAATCACAGCAGCAACAAAAATAAACAAATGGGACATGATCAAACTGAAAAACTTCTGCACAGCCAAAGAAATAGTCATGAAAGTAAACAGACAACCTACAGAATGGGAGAAAATTTTTGCATCTTATCCATCTGATAAGGGACTGATAACTAAAATATACTTAGAACTCACGAAAATCAGGAAGAAAAAATCAAATAACCCTATTAAAAAGTGGGCAAAGGACTTGAACAGAAACTTTTCTAAAGAAGACAGAAGAATGGCCAACAAACATATGAAGAAATGCTCAACTTCTCTAATCATCAGGGAAATGCAAATCAAAACCACAATGAGATATCACTTAACTCCAGTGAGAATGGCCTTTATCAAAAAATCCCCCAACAATAAATGTTGGTGTGGTTGCAGAGAGAGAAGAACACTCCTACACTTCTGGTGGGACTGCAAACTAGTTCAAACTCTGTGGAAAGCAATATGGAGATACCTTAAAGCAATACAAGTGAATCTACCATTTGATCCAGCAATCTCATTGCTGGGCATCTACCCAAAAGATCCAATGACATTCTACAAAAAAGACGCCTGCACCCGAATGTTTATAGCAGCACAATTCATAATCACAAGGTGTAGAAACATTCCAAGTGCCCATCAATTCAAGAATGGATTAATAAAATGTGGTATATGTATACCATGGAGTACTATTCATCTCTAAGAAACAATGGTGATATAGCACATCTTATATTTTCCTGGTTAGACCTGGAACCCATATTACTAAGTGAAGTATCCCAAGAATACAAAAACAAACACCACATATACTCACCAGCAAACTGGTATTAACTGAGCAGCACCTAAATAGACACATAGGTACTACAGTAATTGGGTATTGGGCAGGAGAGAGAGGGGAGGGGGGCAGGTATATACATACATAATGAGTGAGATGTGCACCATCTGGGGGATGGTCATGCTGGAAACTCAGACTTGTGGGGGGAGGGAGGGAAAGGGCACTTTTTGAAACCTTAAAATTTGTACCCCCATAATATGCTGAAATAAAAAAAAATTGTGCATATATATCCTATAATTTCTTCTGTAGTCTATTTTTGTTTCCAGTTCAGAGCGTATGGAGAGCTTAGATTGAGGAACCCAATACTTACACCTTTGTGAATTCACATATGTCCATTTGTGAAAACATGATCATGCTGGATTTTCTGTTGTTAGCTTAGCTCCACTATATTTTAAGGCTGATTAATGTTTCCCAGAATCCTCTTTATTTTTCTAGTTCTTTGCTCAAAACAGCTTTTGCAAGATTTTCAAGGCAGATGAAAAGCAGAAACCATGATTCTCTGAAGGGATTTGTAGCTAGACTGGTAAGTAGACAAAAGATTCACAGTAACTCCCTTGCAAGCTTGTGAGAATCACCTCTCTTCATCACTGTTTCAGTGTGAAATCCTTCTCCACCTGCACTGCAGCCTCTGTGACCTCTCTGCTCTATTAACTTAATTCTATTTTAATATTTGTCTTAATTGAGATTATCTAAGTGGCTTGTGTCTTCCTGGACAAACTTTAACTGATACTAATTTTAGTATGTAAATAGGGATGGAGTCATAACAGAATACTTAAAATATGTGCATTGGCATTTGGCAAGAAAACTTATATCAAAGGCAACAAAAATTATAACCTAAATTCTGTAGTGATAGCACCTTTGGTAATTCTACACTGACTTTCACACCAGACAATGTATCTAATGAACTTACTTCATTGAGCAAGAAAGTTTTGATGCAAAGATTTGAAAGCAATATTAAATTTCCATGATGAGGTAGAACAAAACAAAGTTGAGCACAGAAAGGAATTGGCCAATTTAAGGCGGAATTTAGAGGGAATACAGAAAACCTAGAACTTTCAGCATTTTTAAATAAATCTGTAATATATTTAGCCAAAGGTGAATGAGATAGCCTCAAAGTATATTGGGTAGAAAATGTCTAATTGTGACTAAAATGGCTGACTATGGCTTCATGGGGCATGGAGTATATATCTTCTCCCTTTGACTGTAGGTTTCACTATGAGACTTTCTTTGAGCAATGAGATATTAGGAGGTGCAACACGGATAGAAACTTGTATTTCTTATACAGTTTGGTTGCCTTCTTGTGGGACTGCCTTTGTTATTAAAAAAAAAATACACCGAAGACACTTCTACGCCTTTGGGTCCAAGACTGAAGTATACAGAGAGAACCAACATAGCTCTTCCATAGTCTCATAGCCTGAAACAGAGGTTTCCCGGACAACTACAAATATGTGAGCAAGAAAAAAAAAACATATTTATTGTTACATGATACTGTGATTTCTGGGACTATGTATAAAACACAAAACAGTGAAAGCTAACTGATGGAATAGGGCGGACAGGAGAGTATTTTGGTTGTTAGAAACTTTTCCTAAGGAAGAGTAGGAGGGAGAATGTCAACATACGCACATGTGGTCCTGAGTTAACAGATTCTATATCAATGAATGTGTGACAGATTGAATTGCTATTCCAATTATTATTCCATGTCATGTGTTTATACATTTCAATCTATACATTTGCAATGTTTCCTTTTCTGGGAGGAACATATATTCCCACTCCACTGAGTTGGGTTTTCCCAGTTTACATGGGAGGCTTTAAAAATGTTTTCCTGGGAGGGGGCGGAGCAAGATGGCGGACGAATAACACCGCCAGACAGAGGGTCTCTGCAGAAAAGACCGATTCTAGCAGAAACTAGAGGAAAGAAGCAAGAAGACGAGCATACAGCGGACAAGGGCCGGAAGGAGGGGTACCTGAGACCCCGGGAGACTCCACGGGAGGAGGCTGCGGAGGAGAACTGGAGGCTGAGACCACCGGAGCAGCCCGGAGACCAGCGGCAAGGGTAGGTGGATTTGCTGTTTCCCCTCCCCTGCATTCGGGACTGCTGGTGGGCTCCCCAGCGGGTGGAGAGACCTGCGGACATCAGCCCAGAGACTGCCGCCGTCTGCCAACGGTGAGCCTGTAGCAGACGTGGCACCAGGTTCCCAACTTCCTCCGGGCACCTCCGTGTGCACGGAGAACCGCGCGGCAGGCGCCATATTGCCTCCTCCCCCCCTCCGCCGACCCTACCCGCGGCTGCCCAGAGAGACAATACAGCCACCAGCCGGAGGCACCTCCAGGGAACGGGACCTTCCCGTTTGGGACCCCGCCCGCCCTCCCAGGTGCTGCTGGCACCGTGTTCCCAGGAAAACGGTGCCGACTCAGAGGCTGAGAGACATAGACCCAGCTTGGGCTCCCTGTGGGTGAATTAGGACCGGAAACCCTCTCCCTGGTGGGAATACAGTTTGAACTCTGGGACCCAGAGGTTGGACCTGCAGACCAGATCCCCTGCACCGAGGGCTAGCATTGCCCGGGGCACAGAAGGATTATACGTGAACAGCCTACTGAGGTCTGTGTGCCTCCAGGGGCGGATCGGGCGGAAAGGCGTCCCAGGAGGAGGCTGTGCGCCCAACCCAGGTGGCGTTCCTGTGCAGGGAACCTCCCCGCCGGCATCACAGTCCGGGGAGACCTGGTGGCTTGTGGTCTGGCCTGCTGGCAGAGGCTCAGGAGTAGCTGCGGAGTTGGGGAGGGTGGAAAGAAGCAAGGCCTGCTGCAGACTGTGGGTCTCAGACAGCCCCACCCCCACACCCAGACTTTCTGGCTGAGCGGGACCATTCCAGCCCCGCCCTGACAGCAGAGAACAGAACTTTGACCCCTGCTAACGGCCTGAGGGCAGGCTTACCCAACCCAGCTCCGCCCAGAACGAGAGCTGATAACAGGACTCAAAATCAACACCATAGCCTGTTCCTCCAAGCAAACGCCACCTACTGACAGGGACAGCATCTTGCACAGCCTTTCCACGGCACCCACTGACTCAATATACAGGGAGTGGTCCAATTTCACCCACAGGCACCACCTAACGCCTCAGAAACTAAACAAGGTGTGTGAATACCCAAACAATAACCTAAGGAAAGAAACAACAACTGATCGACATGGGAAGAAATCAGCGAAAGAAGTCAGGAAATATGAAGAACCAAACGGAAAACACACCCCCAAGGAGGAGCACCAGCCCCCTAGAAACGGACACCGACCAAAATCAGGCAACCAATATGACAGAAAAGGAATTTCGTATGTGGATCATAAGAACACTCACCCAGCTGCAACAACAACTCAATAACCAACACCAAGAAAACACAAAAAACCTCCAAGAAATGGAACAAAGGTTCAACAAAGAGATTGACACAGTGAAGAAAACTTTAACCGAAGTCTTGGAGATGAAGAATCAACTCAGAGAACTACAAAATACTGTGGAAAGTCTCAAGAACAGGGTAGATCAAGCAGAAGAAAGAATCTCAGAGCTTGAAGATAACACCTTCCAATTAAATAAATCAGTCACAGAAATACAGCAGAGAAACAAGAGAAAAGACCAAAGTCTACAAGAGCTGTGGGATTATGTGAAAAAACCTAACGTGAGGGTCATAGGTTTAGCCGAAGGGGAGGAAGACAACACTCAAGGGCTGGACAAGCTTTTTGAAGATATAATAGAGGAAAATTTCCCAGGCCTTGCTCAAAATCTCGATATACAAGTTCAAGAAGCCCAGAGGACCCCTGGGAGATTCAATGCAAACAGGAAGACGTCACGTCATGCAGTCATCAGACTGACCAAAGTATCAACTAAAGAGGCCCTTCTAAGAGCTGTAAGACAAAAGAAGCAAGTGACATACAAGGGAAAGCCAATTCGAATAACATCAGACTTCTCTAATGAGACTTTACAAGCAAGGAGAGACTGGGGCCCCATTCTCACTCTTTTGAAACAAAACAATGCCCAGCCTAGAATATTATTCCCTGCAAAACTAAGCTTCATATATGAAGGAGAAATAAAAACATTCGCAGACAAGCAAAGGCTCAGAGAATTCACCAAAACAAGACCAGCCCTACAAGAAGTACTTAAAACAGCGTTATGCACGGAACATCATAATAATAATCCACGGATATAAAAACAACCAAAACCCAAAGATATTAAAGGCCAGATATTACAATGGCTCAAGACACAAATCATAGCAACAACATCCAACCCAACAGAATGATCAGTAATCTACCTTACCTATCAGTTCTCTCAATAAATGTGAATGGCTTAAACTCTCCACTCAAGAGACATAGGCTGGCTGAATGGATAAGAAAATACAGGCCAAGTATATGCTGTCTTCAGGAAACACATTTAACCTGCAAGGATGCACATAGACTAAAAATAAAAGGGTGGAGATCAATATTCCAAGCAAACAGAAGCCAAAAGAAGGCTGGTGTGGCAGTTCTAATTTCAGACGATTTAGTTTTTAAGCCAACAAAAGTAGTAAAAGACAAAGAGGGTCATTATATAATGGTGAAGGGCACAGTCCAACAAGAAGAGATAACAATTTTAAATATATATGCACCCAACTTAGGTGCACCCAGATTCATAAAGCAAACCTTACTGGAGCTAAGCAAATGGATTAATAGCAACTCCATAATCGCCGGGGATTTCAACACCCCACTGACAGCACGAGACAGATCCTCCAAACAGAAAATTAATAAAGAAATAATGGACTTAAACAAAACTCTAGAACAATTGGGTCTGACAGACATCTACAGAACATTCTACCCAAAATCCACTGAATATACGTTCTTCTCATCAGCTCACGGGACATTCTCTAAGATTGACCATATCCTAGGACACAAAGAAAATCTCAAGAAATTTAAAAAAATAGAAATCATACCATGTACCTTCTCAGATCACAGTGGAATAAAACTAGAAATCAACCCTAACAGAAACTCACATTTCTACACAAAAACGTGGAAATTAAACAACCTCCTACTAAATGATTACTTCGTAAATGAAGAAATCAAGACGGAAATAAAAAACTTCTATGAAGAAAACGACAATGGAGAGACAAGTTATCAACTCCTCTGGGACACAGCTAAAGCAGTTCTGAGAGGAAAGTTTATCTCCATAAATGCCTATAACCAAAAGGCAAGAAGATCACAAATAGACAATCTAATGAAACGACTCAAAGAGCTGGAAAAAGAAGAACAGACCAACCCCAAACCCAGCAGAAGAAGTGAAATCAACAAGATCAAATCAGAACTAAACGAAATTGAAAACAGGAAAGCTATTCAGGAGATTAATAAAACAAAAAGTTGGTTCTTTGAAAAAATAAACAAGATTGACACGCCATTGGCTAAGCTAACGAAAAGCAGAAAAGAGAAATCTCTAATAAGCTCCATCAGGAATAAAAAAGGAGATATCACAACTGATCCCAAAGAGATACAAGATACAATTTATGAATACTACAAAAATCTTTATGCACACAAACTGGAAAATGTGGAGGAAATGGACAAATTTCTAGAAACACACAGCCTCCCTAGGCTCAACCAGGAAGAAATAGATTCCCTGAACAGACCAATCTCAACAGCTGAAATAGAAACAGCAATTAAAAATCTCCCTAAAAAGAAAAGTCCCGGTCCAGATGGCTTCACACCTGAATTTTACCATACTTACAAAGAAGAACTAGTACCTATCTTGCAGAAACTATTCCACAACATCGAGAAGAACGGAAATCTCCCCGACACCTTTTATGAAGCGAATATTACTCTGATACCAAAACCAGGAAAGGATGCAACAAAAAAAGAAAACTACAGACCAATATCCCTAATGAATATAGATGCAAAAATTTTCAACAAAATCTTAGCTAACCGAATACAGACACTTATCAAAAAAATAATCCACCACGACCAAGTGGGCTTCATCCCAGGGATGCAGGGATGGTTCAACATACGTAAATCTATAAATGCAATTCACCACATCAACAGAAGCAAAAACAAAGACCACATGATTCTTTCAATAGATGCAGAAAAAGCTTTTGACAAAATTCAACACCCTTTCATGATACGAACACTTAAGAAAATAGGCATAGAAGGGACATACCTAAAAATGATACAAGCCATATATGACAGACCCATAGCCAACATCATACTGAATGGGGAAAGATTGAAATCATTCCCACTTAGAACTGGAACCAGACAAGGCTGCCCACTATCTCCACTTCTGTTCAACATAGTGCTGGAAGTCTTGGCTACAGCAATCAGACTAGAAAATGGAATCAAAGGTATCCAAATAGGGGCAGAAGAGATCAAACTTTCACTGTTTGCTGATGATATGATATTGTATCTAGAAAACCCCAAGGATTCAACCAAGAAACTCCTGGAACTGATCAATGAATTTAGTAAAGTCTCAGGATACAAAATTAATACACAGAAATCAGAGGCATTCATATACGCCAACAACAATCTAATTGAGAACCAAATCAAAGACTCAATTCCCTTCACAATAGCAACAAAGAAATTAAAGTACCTAGGAATATATTTAACCAAAGAGGTAAAAGACCTCTACAGGGAGAACTATGAAACACTGAGGAAGGAAATAGCAGAGGATGTAAACAGATGGAAATCCATACCATGCTCGTGGATCGGCAGACTCAATATCATCAAAATGTCTATACTACCCAAACTGATCTACAGATTCAATGCAATACCTATTAAAATCCCATCAGCATTCTTCACAGATATAGAAAAAATAATTTTACGCTTCGTATGGAACCAAAGAAGACCCCGAATATCAAGAGCAATTCTAGGCAACAAAAACAAAATGGGAGGCATTAATATGCCAGATATCAAACTATATTACAAAGCTGTAGTAATTAAAACAATATGGTATTGGCACAAAAACAGGAATATTGACCAGTGGAACAGATGTGAGAATCCTGATATAAAACCATCCTCATATAGCCATCTCATCTTTGACAAAGCAGACAAAAACATACGCTGGGGAAAAGAATCCCTCTTCAATAAATGGTGCTGGGAAAACTGGATAGCCACCTGTAGAAGGCTAAAACAGGACCCACACCTTTCACCTCTCACAAAAACCAACTCACGCTGGATAACAGACTTAAACCTAAGATATGAAACTATTAGAACTCTAGAGGAAAAAGTTGGAAACACTCTCCTAGACATCGGCCTGGGCAAAGAGTTTATGAAGAAGTCCCCAAAGGCAATCACAGCAGCAACAAAAATAAATAAATGGGACATGATCAAACTACAAAGCTTCTGCACAGCCAAAGAAATAGTCATGAAAGTAAACAGACAGCCTACAGAATGGGAGAAAATTTTTGCATCCTATGCATCCGATAAGGGACTGATAACTAGAATATACTTAGAACTCACGAAAATTAGGAAGAAAAAATCAAATAACCCCATTAAAAAGTGGGCAAAGGACTTGAACAGAAATTTTTCTAAAGAAGACAGAAGAATGGCCAACAAACATATGAAGAAATGCTCAACATCTCTAATCATCAGGGAAATGCAAATCAAAACCACAATGAGATATCACTTAACCCCAGTGAGAATGGCCTTTATCAAAAAATCTCCAAACAATAAATGCTGGCGTGGTTGCGGAGAGAGAGGAACACTCCTACACTGCTGGTGGGACTGCAAACTAGTTCAACCTCTGTGGAAAGCAATATGGAGATACCTTAAAGCGATCCAAGTGAATCTACCATTTGATCCAGCAATCCCATTGCTGGGCATCTACCCAAATGATCCAGTGACACTCTACAAAAAAGACACCTGCACTCGAATGTTTATAGCAGCACAATTCATAATTGCAAGGCTGTGGAAACAGCCCAAGTGCCCATCAATCAAAGAATGGATTAATAAAATGTGGTATATGTACACCATGGAGTACTATTCAGCTCTAAGAAACAATGGTGATATAGCACACCTTATATTTTCCTGGTTAGAGCTGGAACCCATACTACTAAGTGAAGTATCCCAAGAATGGAAAAACAAGCACCAGATATATTCTCCAGCAAACTGGTATTAACTGAGTAGCACCTAAGTAGACACATAGGTGCTACAGTAATAGGGTATTGGGCAGGTGGGAGGGGGGAGGGGGGCAGGTATATACATACATAGTGAGTGAGATGTGCACCATCTGGGGGATGGTCATGATGGAGACTCAGACTTTTGGGGGGAGGGGGGGAATGGGCATTTATTGAAACCTTAAAATCTGTACCCCCATAATATGCCAAAATAAAAAAAAAAAAATTAAAAAAAAAAAAATGTTTTCCTGGTTTGGATTTACCTCTTCCTTTCCTATAATCATCAGTAACAAGCATGTTCACAGCAACCACTAATCTGATAATCGTGAAGACACATGAAGCAAACCTGGATGAAACCGAAACTTAAAGAAAAGTCACTCCACCTGACCCTCAAATCCATAAACAAGAGAAATAAACATCATTTTTTAGTTGTAAGTCTCTGAGGTTATGAGGTCATTTGTTCATCAATAAAAATTGACTAATAAAGGATGGGTATGGTATTAATAACAAAATGCTCTGAGTTATTTATATGGCCTGTTATCTTTGAATCCTAGTGTTGAGTATCTAATACTGATCATCTCAAGGAAAGCCTACTTTGTTATCTAGTAGAGTAACAGAAATGGACATTGAATATTTTTTTAAAAAATTTCAGTATAGCTACTGATGAAAAATAAATCAGCATAATATTTTTGAAATTATATTAACTTTTGGGAATTATGTAAAATAATAACATAGCTCTGGGTCAAGGAGCTTAAGTAGGAAGAACATCATCATCAAGGACCTATATGTCCATAAGGGAGATTTGAGAAAAGAAGCTACAGTATAAGCAAGATAGCATCAGTCGTAAACACAAGCGAGATGACCTTATTGTTACCAAAAAAACCTTAAAAGGAAGGCTAATAGTTTGCTTCTGATGTTAGATAGTCCATCACCTTCAACTTGAATAATTGCCAGAAAATACTAGTTGTATCAGTTCTCATTTTTTACTATGTAAAGAGACACTTTTGTATTAGGTATTTATTTTTGTTGGCTAAATTAATTCACTAAATACAAGAAAAAAACCTTGATTTTAAGTGTCAGTTGAATCACAAACATAGAAAATTATCTTTTTTAATTTCAAAATATTATGGGGGTGCAAAAACTTCAGTTCCTATATTGCCTTTGCACCACTCCAGTCAGAGCTACAAGCATGCCCAACCCCGAAACAGCATGCACCAAACCCCTTAGGCGTGTATTTACCCAACCCCTTCTCTACCTTTCTCGCTGACTGACACCAGATCATTGTTACTTCTGTATGTGGGCAAAAGTTCTGAACAATTAGTACCAATCTGGCAGTGAGTACATGTGCTGCTTGTTTGTCCATTCTTCTAATATTTCTAGAAATGGGCTCCAGCTCCATTCAGCATAATATGGTTGAGTAGTACCCTATGGCGTATACATACCACATTTTATTAACCCACTCATGTATAGATGGGCACTTGAGTTGTTTCCACATCTTTGCAATTGTGAATTGTGCTGCTATGAACATTTGAGTGCAGATTTCTTTCTTTAAAATGTCTTTTATTTTTTCCTTTGGGTAAATACCCAGTAGTGGGATTACCCGATCAAATGGTAGTTCTACTTTTAGTTCTTTGAGGTATCTCCATATTACTTACAGAGGTGTTACTAATTTGCAGTCCCACCAGCTGTGTATGAGTGTTCCTATTTCTCCATATCCACACAAATATTTGTTGTTTTGGGACTTTTTGATAAAAAACCATTCTCACTGGAGTTAAGTGATATCTCATTGAGGTTTTCATTTGCATTTTCCTGATCATTAGTGATGTCGAGCATTTTTTCATGTTTGCTGGCCATTAGTCTATCTTCTTTTGGAAAATTTCTGTTCATGTCCTTTGTCCACTTTTTAATGAGATTGTTTGATTTTTTTCTTACTGATTCTCCTGAGTTCTACATAGATTCTAGTTATCAGTCCTTTATCGATATGTACCATGCAAATATTTTTCCCATTCTGTAGGTTGTCTATTTGCTCTGATGATAGTTTCCTGGGATATGCAGAAGCTTTTAAATTTGATCAGGTCCTATTTATTTATTTTTTTTGTTGCTGTGATTGCCTTTGGGGTCTTCTTCATAAATTCTTTGCCTATGCTAATGTCTATAAGAGTTTTTTAAAACATTTTCTTCTAGAATTCTTATGGTTTAATACCTTAGGTTTAAGACTGTTATCCACCGTGAGTTGATTTTTGTGAGAGGTGAAAGGTGTGGATCCTGCTTCAGCCTTCTACATGTGGCTGTCCAATTTTCCCAGCACCATTTATTGAATAGGGATTATTTTCCCCAGCGTATGTTTTTTCCTGCTTTGTCAAATATCAGATGCCTATATGAGGATGGTTTTATATCTGTGTTCTCAGTTCTGTTCTATTGGTCTATGTCTCTGTTCTTGTGTCAGTCATATGTTGTTTTGGTTACTATAGCCTTATAGTATAGCTTGAAATCTGGTAAATTGAAGACTCCCAATTTGTTCTTTTTACTTAAGGTTGCTTTGGCTATACAGGGGCTTCTGTGGTTTCATACAACACATAGAATTATTTTTTCTAGATCTGAGAAAAATGATGTTGAAATTTTAATGGGGATTGTATTGAATCTGTAGATCGCTTTGAGTAGTATACACATTTTCACAATGTTGATTCTGCCAATCCATGACCATAGTATGTTTTTCCATCTATTTATATCCTCTGCTATTGCCTTCCTCAGTGTTTCATAGTTCTCTCTGAAGAGGCCTTTCATCTCCTAAGTTAAATATATTCCTAAGTATTTTATTATCTTTTATGCTATTGTGAAAGATTTGATTCTCAGCTTGACTTTTATTGGTATATGTGAAAGCTAATGTTTTGTGTGCATTGATTTTGTAGACTGAGACTTTGCTGAATTCTTCTATCAATTCAAGGAGTCTGTTGGTTATATCTTTGGGATTTTCTAGATATAATATCACATTGTCAGCAAAGAGCAATAGTTTGTCTTCTTCTTTTCCCCTTTGGATACCCTTGTTTTCCTCCTCTTGTCTGATTGCTCTGGCTCAGACTTCCAGCACTATGTTGAATAGAAGTGGTGATAGTGAGCGACCTTGTCTGGTTGCAGTTCTAAGCAGGAATGTTTTCAACTTAAGGAATCCTCCCCAGCTCATTTTACAAAGGTAATATCAACTTGATATTAACCCAAGAAAGGACACAACAATGACAACAACAACAAAAGAAAACTGCAGACCAATATTCCTTATGAATATAGATGCAAAAATTCTCAATAAAATCTTAGCAAACTGAATTCAGCTGCACATCAAAAAAGTAATTCATCATGACCATGTGGGCTTTATCCCAGAGATGTAAGAATGGTACGACTCATGCAAATCTATAAATGTAATTCACCATAATAATAAAAGCAGAAACAAAAACTATATGATTCTCTCAGTAGACACAGAAAAGGCATTCGACATAACTCAGCACCCTTTTATGATAAGAACTCTTAACAAAATAGGCATAGACAAGACATACCCAAAATTATTAAAGTAATATATGATAAACTACATGGTGAAAATTCTTTGTAGAAAATATTTGATATGATTTACTTCTTTTTCAAAAGCAAAAATGTTTATATTTTTCAAAACTAGAATACTTAACTATATATAAGTATTCATAGGTTTATAAACATAGGCTAAAATGGATGGACATTAAACATAATTTAATCTTTTTTTAAATAGCATGAGCCAAATTTACATAAATATAACAGGAAACACAAAGTAAAACTCATAAAATTCTAACTGATATTAATATCACCAATCTCATCAGAAGACTCAACTATTGATTTGCTAAAGAATCGTTGAGAAGTGAGTCTGCTAGTATTTTTTTAAAATCAGATTTATTGAGTATAACATATATTCCATAAAATATCCTCAATTTGAATGCACAATTCAATGTGTTTTAGGAAATTTACAAGTGCACCCATCTCCTCAGACAGTTGTAGACCACTGAGTGATAACTCTAAAGTCCTCTTGTGTTCATTCATAGTCAACCTGAATTCCTTCCCCAGCCTCAAGTAACCACTAATCTACTTTCTATATCTATAGATTTATCTTTTCTGGAAATGTTATGCAAATATAATTATACAATTTATGTCTGGTTTCTTTCACTTTAGGGAACATTTTGGAGTTTCATTCATTTTGTGGTATTTATCAATAATTTATTCTTTTTATTGCAGAACCGAATTTCATTGTATAGAGTTACCACATTTATGCATTAACCACTTAAATAGATTTTTGGATTAATTTCAGTTTTTAGCTATTTGAAATAAAGCTTTTATGAGCATTTGTGTAAAAGACTTTGTGTAATCATATCTTTTCAATTCTTATGACTACATACTTAAGAATATAATTAAGTTTATGCTTAAACTTTCAAAGAAACCTCCCAAATCATTTCCAAATCATCTGTATCATTTTATATTCTCACCAGCACTGAATGCTGGTTCAATTTTTCTACATTGTTTCCAGTATGTAATATCTGCTATGATTTGGTTACATTTTGTTCGGCCTCAAGTCTATCTTGAAATTTGATCTCCAATGTTGGAGATGGCATCTGGTGGGGGGTGTTCAGATCATGGTGGCAGATCCCTCATGAGTGGCTTGGTGCCATTCTCCTGGGAGTGAGTTCTTATTTTTACTTCCTGTGATAACTGATTCTTTTCGACAGAAAAGAACCTACCACCCCCTCCTCTCTCTCTTGGAAATGAACCTGCCTTCCATTAGAAACTACATGGATCAAGAGCATTATCAGTGGTGACAATAGCTTCAGGATTTTGTCTTATTCTACCAAGGACAGAGACCAAACAATGATTGAGATAAAATTTCTTCCCACACTAGGGGTTTGGAGATTAAATGTGATTTTAAATAAACAAACAAACAAAAAAAGGTGTCATTTATATCCTGGGTTGGAGAGAAAAGAAAAATTCATATGAACTACAAATAGGAATCCCTAAATATGAAAATGATATTCAAAATTTTGTTGAAATAAATCTTTAAAGCAGCACATTTATACAGTAAGGGGTTTGTCAAGAGAAATGAGAGGCTTTACATATATGTAAAAATATAGATTCAGGCTTAAAGATAATGAAAAATGTAATAAAATTGATTGGTCTATTTTGGTTTGTAGACCATGAGAAAATTCTATTTCACAAGACTAAGAAGTTGCATTTTAATGGGCTCATGTTTGTACTCTTCAATTGAACTGATAAATCAGCTTGAAATAATAATAATAAGACATTTGATTTTAAGTTAAGTCACTAGCAATACTGAAGAACTGCTTACTTCCTATGATAAAAATTCAGGCACAAAGTCTCAAAATTTGAAACTGCCAAGACTTTCCAAAATATAAAATTGTCTTAACATGATATGTTATACTTTCGTGTCATTGCACAATTGACTATTAGTCTGTGACCAGAGTATGCACCCAGCAGATGTGCTGGAATTGTGTTTGCCATTTAATTGAGCATAGCATTTGGGTTCTGTAGAAGGATATTACTTCTATATTTTTACATAAGCAGACATGTGCTGTTCTGAATTTTAATAAACCTGGTGCAGAGCTACAATTTTCCCTTATCAATGGCATGTTGACAGAGTTCAAATGTATACACAGAAGTAAATGGAGGGCTATTTTCAGACATTTGTCCCCAAAATAAAGGCACCTGGTAGTATATGGTAAGAGTCTGGTCCATAATATAAGAAAACTGGTAAACAGATAATAATTTAAATTGAAATATTTTAATAGTCCAATATGTATTTAAATGAAATTATGAATAATTATTCACAGAAACCATGGTATCTTTCTGCCAAGATATAGTATTTTTTACAATTAACATTTTAAAATAAATTATTTATTCACCCTGCTTCCTCAAGATGTCACAGGTGACAAGGAACTAGCTCCATTGATGCTTTCTCACAGCCATTTCCATCAAAACCCTTAGAGCTTTTTTTTTTGACAAAATATGAGAGAACACTACCCTTTTCTTCCTTGCTATTGTCTCTATAGATTTTGACGTATGTTCTTTATTCTCTAAAGATTCAATATTCAATATTCAAAGATTCAATATTAAGGGGCATTGCATTTACTCCAAGTGCATTTGCACTTCTGCATTTTTCAGCTGTCCAGTGTTTTCTGCTACCTACCTGTGGCTATTCAAATTTAAACTAATTACAATGAAATAAAATTAAAAAATCAGTTTCTCAATCTCACTACCCACATCTCAAATGCTCAACAGTGTATGGAGCTTGTAACTAGAATGCAAACATAGAACACTCCTGTCATGCTATTGGACTGACACTTCTTTAGAGTTTTACTGAAAGTATATGTAACTTTCATAATTAATTAAGAATAAATATGTATTTTGAGGCTATAACAGTATTCTTCTTGTAATTATACTTAAAATAAAAATGGTTACGGAATTGAACAAAAATTTTAGTAACTCTTTTTATCTTTTATTGTTAAAGATACATATTTAAATTTTTATATTTAATTTTTTTTTACTTGAAACAGCACAAATTTATTATCATACAGTTCTAGGGATTGGAAGTCCATGTTCAGCCTCATTAGGCTAAAGTATATTTAATTTTATTCATTATTTAACTAATACTTGTTAAATTCTTAGTCTCTACTGTGTTTTAGGCTTTAGGAGATAATGTTTAAGATGACAGGCATGATCTCTGCCTTCATTGGGGTCTACATCCAACACGATAAAATAGACATTATACATATTATCACACAAGTTGTAAATATTTAGCATTTAATGTGTGTTGGGGAGTAAAGGTGGTAAACCTATTCTGAGATGGTTGGTGAAGTTTTCCTTGAGTGTCTGACTTTACTTGATACCCTGAAAATTGAAGATGAAAATAATTTACGCAGGCAAAGTTGTATTTGTTGAGTACTGACAAAAGGCAGCAATGATAGGACACTGGAAGCGTGCTCAAGTGGAATGAATGGCCTCACAAAGTTCCTGAGATAAAAAGAGACTGATAACTAGCTAATGTTGGGGTGACCAGTTCAGCTGTTTCTAGGAACAGTTGTAGAAGATGGCTGAGAAAAGAAAGGTACAGGGTGATCATGCAAGCTCTTATCTCTGCAGTGAAGATGTTTGGTTTTGTTTTAGAAATGATGGAAAAACGATGGGATAGTTTAAAGCATGGGAATTCATGATCAGGTTTGCAAAACCGCTTTGTCAGGAAATGGTATATATAACGCAGAAACATTAAAAATATTTCATTGTTTCAATGTTCATTGTTTCAAATATTTCAATATTTAAACATAAAAATAATTCATCTAAGAAGACTACTCACATGTTCATAGGCCCTGCTGATTGCTAAGAAGGCCCCACATTCTATGAGAAAGTTTTCTCATCCACTATTGGATTAAAGAAGAGAATGATGTGTCTGCACTCAATATCTTCTCTCAGTTAACTTTTTTTCAGTAGTTACATTTCCTTCTATGCAGTAATACTGGCAGCAAATCATGTGTTAAGTATTTAGCCTGGAAATTTCTAAGGCAGATCTTGGCCTGAGACCCAATTTAGAACTTCTTGCATCCCTTTGGGTTTAAATATTCCATTCAGAAGACAAGAAGGCATTTGAGGGTTATGTGATTGCAATTTTCCTAGCAGGTTTTGCTGATGAAATATAAGATCCAATGCCCTATAAAGTGTAAAGATTTCTGTTAGTAATTTGTTTTATGGATTTCATCTAGCATGTGTGCTAAAAAAATTGTTTTTTAAAAGAAAAAAATGGTGATTGTTTCAGTGGTGGTTTTATTACATTTTTTCTTTGGGTTTGTTTGTTTTTACTTTGTATTTTATCTCATTCCGTGTTTTTTTTCTGGATAGAGCCTGCAGTTGAGTCAGCAATGTGTAGGCAACTCAAGTAGGACATGATTACTGAGATTCCTTTTATTTTTCCCTCTAGGGCAGCCACCTGCTTTTTCATTGAAAAAAAAAAAAAATGACTCATGTGGCAACCTGAGAAATACCTGGTTGCTCAGCATAACCCTCTGTGAGATTCACTTGTAGCTCTGTTTTAAAAGAGGCAAAAATGAAGATTAAAAATTCATTGAAGCATCCCTATAGAGCCCAGCTAAAAAGCAAAGAAAGACCTTCATATCATAAATAAAATATTAGCAGAGTCAGTATGGGGTGATAGGCCTCTTTTAAGATTATTATACCTAAATGATGCAGGAAAACAAGGCTACAAGATAAAAACATATGTCAAAGCAATATCTGAGTCTCTAATGTGTTCTCTGACCCAACGGTTAAACTTTCGGTCATATGTTTCTTTGTAGTTTACCCTTCAAACCAGAATAATCTCAGTTAAATCTGTGTCAAAAATTGCAGTATAGTTGGCACATGCTGCATTATTAAATCTAAAATAAATGCTCCTTCTCCTCTGCATGGCATTAGGAATTGTTCCATTTATCCATTCCTGTGGAGCATACTACCTCAAGACTTTGAGGCTCCATACAGCCATTTTATTTTGCTTATGATATGTGAGTCAGGAATTCTGTACCATCTTGGTGGAATAGCTTGTCCCAATTCTCCTTAGCTTTTATTTCCACATGGTATCTTAATGTCCCCAGTCTGTCCAGGTGGCTTGTGTGTTTCACCACATGGCAACCTCAGGGCAGTTGGATGTCTTACACATTGATTTGTTTTCCCTAGAGCAACTGCTCCAATAGGCCTAGGTGACAGATGCGAGGTCTCTTATAACCCAGCCTCAGAAGTCCCAGGACATCACTCTCATGCATTCTATTGGTCAATCAGGTTACATTCCAGAAGCAAGGTCCATTCTTCCTCAGGTATAAACTCCAAATCTGGATGGGAGAATGAGGGATTGCTGATTGCCATATTGAAGAAAAACTACCATGGAAATACTTTGAGCTATATCCCCGTCAGCATTTCCCTTCCATAATATTTTCTCTGTAGCTTACGGTCCTTCAGTTATTTTGGGCACTATCCTGTGGCTATATATTTTAATGTACTTTTATTTTAAAGAAATTGTATAGCCTGATGTTGTTATTAATACAAGCTGTTTGTGATCATGAGTTGATTACTATGTCATGTTCTCCAGGAAACTTTCCTCACTAGAGTTTCCACTTATGCAACAATGATTTATTGCATATCTACCATATATCAGGCACTTTTCTAGATACTGGAGATAGTGCAATTGAAGCAAAAACAAAACTTGTCTTAGAAATTTTATTAGTGGAGACAATAAACAAATATAAGTATGTAATATATTGGAGGCTATAAGTGCTATGAAGAAAGGACAACAAATATTTAGGAAGTGCAGGAAGTTCAGGTTGAACTCTATATTTCCTTAGGGCCAAGACATCAACTTACTTCTTCAACTTGTTACCACCTTCCTCCACTTTGTTCATTAGTATACTGAGCCACACTGCAGATGTGATCCAATGTAATAAGATTATATGTCTTGGAAAATGGTACTTTATTTTGAGATTATAGATATATTTGAAAATTTTATGACTACTCATCTCCAGGAAAATTCATTATGCAGATATTTTGACGTACAATTTAGTGTTCACATAACTCTTGGAACTTTTTTAGGTTCTGCAGGCCCAGGTAAAGCATAAAGAAACTGAGTCTTAGTTCAGTTTCTTTTGCACCATTATTATAAAAATCAGCCCTAATTGACAAAGGGTTATTATTTTTTACCATATCTACCAGCAAAATCAAGTAAAGTTTGCATAAGATTGCGTGTGTGTGTGTGTGTGTGTGTGTGTGTGTGTGTGTGTGTGTGTATCTCACAGTTCAAAAATGTCTATATGCTTAGCATCCCAATTCCCTTTATTTTGTAAGGTTACATTGAGTTTCTAGCTCAATGGAGGAGATAATACTATAGGTTATAGGATGGGCTTCTGTATATTTTTTTTTCCTTATTAACTTAGAAGGCATAAAATGTCAATAATGGAGTTTTCATTTGGCTGAAAATTTTTGCTTGCATCTGGTCCCTTTCTTTCTTTCTTTATATATATTTGTTCCAAGTGAGCTGTCTTCATTTCTCCAATACTGAGTGGATGAAGTTTTTCATAGCTCCTGTATGTAGTCAGAGACTTCTGAAGAAAAATCTTTTCTGACTCACCTTGTTTTATTAGAAATCTATCATGATTATAGATTTATGGGATTTCATCCTCAAACCTATGAATCTGAATTAGATAAAATGAAAATTTACAGATATATGCCTATTAATACATCAGGTATTTCCACCTAATAATTTTTCTAAATCAGTATTTTATTATGTGATTATGTTTTAAATACTTTATTTGGGTTACTATGAAAAGTAATCCACTAGAGAAAATTATTCTCATAAAAATTATTCTAAATTTTATAAGTTATCTCCTTGATGCTACTATTATGAAAATATAGCTGTCCATAAAAGAGTATTCCTTCTTATGTATTCCTATCATATATTTGGGAACTTAGGAAAATGGCACGCTTTGTGTGCTCTACAACTTGCAGTCACCTTCTTTAAAACTTGTTATTTTTATATTTCTAAGACATAATGCCATTTTTGCCAGTGATTTTGTGGAAATTAATGACAGTTTAAATGTATATTTGCAGATCAAGACAAAAGACAGTAAAAAATAGCTGTTGGCATATTACATGGAATGTGAAGTTCTTCAAAGGCAAAGCTTTGGTTCTTAAAATGGTAAACAACTATAGTGAACACTACATAGAACAAATTGAGGCATTATTAAAGTCCTCTATTAAGTGATTATACAATATAAAAGGACTTATTCCACTATTTCAAGCAGGTACATAATACCTCCGAGGAGCAATTAATAATATGTTATACATTAAACTACTTATTGTTTAATCTGTTTTGTGATAACATACTTTTGCAGCCATAATAGACCTATGGCTGAAAGACATCTCAAAATATGAGATTATTCATATAGTTAAATCACAACTTAACTGTATTCCAAATATCATCAATTAAATATCTCAATTAATTTGGATTTATGGGATCCAATATCAAAAGACAGGCTCAGTTCTTCAGGGAGTTCTCAAGGAAGATTTATGGCAAATAATAGCAATGACAGTGATATTATTGCTGCTACTGTTACTAATAATAATGAATTACTACTATAGAAACAACAACAATTATTTATCCAACAATTACAAACTATAGACGCAGTGTTAAATATCCATCTTAGCCTTCAAATCATATAAGCAGACTTTCACAGTATCACAGCATCTCCTACTTGGTATGTTTGGCTAAGAACTTTTTAATATTTAATTTCATCAATCTCTAATTTAGGTAATTTTCCCATAATCTATCTTTCTTTCAATAAATTGTAAAGTAAATTTTCATGTACTATTATATTTTTGAAGAAACTGTAGTGCAAACACTACAAATTCCAGCAAAAGCTCATTTTTTTTGGCAGTAAACTTTGGAATTAACAAAAAAAAATAGGAAAAGCATTGCATATTTGGAAGTCATTCCTATTACTCTTGAATTGTCTATGTCTGTAGGTACTGCAAGATACAATTTTCATCATCTTCTATTATTTGATTTATTAGTTTCTATTAATGATATCAAATAACATATTTTCTTATTATTTTATTGACTTAATATAAATTAAGGATGTAATTGTGGAATTGCATAATTTAGCTATAGAATAATATACAAGGAAAAAATAAAATAAGGTTTGCTTTTATTTATTCATCTTACTTTTAAATTTTTAATTACTATGAGTATATAGTAGTCATATATCTTTATGGGGTATGCATGATGTTTTGATACAGGAATGTAATGTAAATTAATAGAATAAGATAATTGGGGTCTACAGATACTCAGGAACTTAACATTGCTTTGTGTGAAGAACATTCCAATTCCATTCTTTTACTTATTTTAAAGTATACCATAACTCATTGATCATAGTCATTTTGTTGTGCTATTGAACACTGTAAATTCTATCTAACTATATTATTGCTCCCATTAACCATTTCCACTTTATTCCCCCTCCTCGCTACCCTTCCCTGACTCTGTTAGCCATCATTCTACTCTCTGTTTCCATGAGATCAGTTGTTTTAATATTTAGCTCCCACATATGGTGAGAACATGCAAAATTTGTCTTTCTGTGCTTGGCTTATTTCACTCAACATAATGTTTTCCAGTTCTATCCATGTTGTTCCACTTGGTAGAAATTCATTCTTTTGTGGCTATATAATATTCCATTGTGTATATGCATCACCATTTCTTTATCCATTCATCCACTGATGGACACTTAGGTTGATTCCATATCTTGGCTGTTGTGAATAGTGCTGCAATAAACATGGAGTGCAGATATCTTTTTGATATACTAAACTCCCCTCCTTTGGCTACATACCCAGCAGTGGGATTGCTGGGTCATATGGCAATTCTATTTTTAGTTTTTTGAGGAACCTCCTTTCTGTTCTCCATAGTTGTTGCACTAATTTACATTCCCACCCATAGTGGATGATAGTTCCTCTCTGTCCCCATCCTTGCCAGTATGTGTTATTGCCTGTCTTTTTGATAAAAGCCATTTTAACTGGCATGAGATGGTATCTCAGTGCAGTTTTTATTTGCATTAATCTTACGATTAATGCTGTTGAGAATTTTGTCATGTACCTGTTGACCATTTGTATGTTTTATTTTGAGAAATGTCTATTCAGATCCTTTGCCCATTTTTTAATCAGATCATTTGACTTTTTCCTAAGATCTCCTTATATATTCTAGTTGTGAATTTCGGGTAGTTTGCAAATATTTTCTCCTGTGAGCTGTCTCTTCACTTTGTTGATTGTTTCCTTTGTTGTGCAGAAGTTAGCTTGATGTAATCCCATTTGTCCAAATTTGCTTTGTTTGCCTGTGCTTTGGGGGTATTACTCAAGAAGTCCTTGGCCAGAGTAATGTCCTAAAGCATTTCTCCAGTGTTTTCTTTTAATACTTTCATAGTTTCGGGTCTTAGATTTAAGTCTTTAAATTTGATTTGATTTTTATATGTGTCAAGAGATAAGGATCTAGCTTCATTCTTCTGCAAGTCCTCCTTCAAGTAATAACTTATACCTAATTTGACAAAATTTATGGTACTGAAATATTAGAATGATAAGACATAATTTAGTAAACATGGAGAAATAGTTGCATTAGTCAATTTAGGTATAATATTTCTGCCAATACTATTCACAAAACCTCCTAGATTCAGTGTTATAGATATGTCTTATCTCCCACCTAGTTACATAAAATCCCAATAGAGTGACTTGTTCAGCTACTCAAGCAGCAAAGCAGATTGCTGGAACAGTCTCATCTACTACAGCAAGAAAGCCAGTCTCAAGAACTACTAATGATAATGAACCAGAAAGAAAGGCACCAAATAAAGGAAGATCTGCCAAGACAATAGAGACAAAACCTGAGAAGGGTATTTCTTGCAAAATTGATAGTGAAGAAAATACTTTGGATTCACAAACTAGTATGATAAATGGAATAGATTCAGATGGAGTCTCATCAAAAATGGAAAACTTACCTAAGGCCAATACTGCAAAAATGAAAGGGAAGAATTCCTTTGCACCTAAAGATTTTATGTTTCAGCCACTGGATGGTCTGAAGACCTATCAAGTAACACCCATGACTCCCAGAAGTGCCAATGCTTTCTTGACACCCAGTTACAACTGGACCCCCTTGAAAACAGAAGATGATAAGACTCAAGAAGCAACAAAAGAAATTTTGGCACTAAAATGTAAAATTTACGCTACCAAGATAGTACAGCAAGATTCAAATAAATTACAAAGTCCTTTGAGTTCTCTGACAGTTTGGAATGAAGAACATGTCTTAAATCATAGTGAAGCTACAACTAAAAATTCAAATGTCATTCCAATAAAAGAGGTCTCATCACTTGAAATAAATGAAGGACAGATATCTCAGCCACAACATGATGTGCCATATTTCAGAAATATCCTCCAGTCAGAAACTGCAAAATTAACTTCACATTGCCTTGAGTGGGACAAGAAGCTTGAATTGGACATTCCAGATGATGCTAAAGATCTTATTCGCACAGCAGTTGGTCAAACAAGACTCCTTATGAAGGGAAGTTTCAAACAATTTGAAGGACTAGTGAATGATTGTGAATATAAACGAGGTGAAAAGGAAACTACCTGTACAGATCTGGATGGATTTTGGGATATGATTAGTTTTCAGATAGAAAATGTAAACCAGAAATTCGACAATCTGACCAAACTTGAGGAATCTGGGTGGCAAAACAATAATTATACAAGCAAAAAAGTCTTCCGGAAAAAAATTGTCTCAGGTATAGCAAGTAAACCAAAACAGGATGATAGTGGAAGAATTGCTGCTAGAAATCGCCTAGCTGCCATAAAAAATGCAATGAGAGAGAAAATTAAACAGGAAGAACATGCTGAGGCAGCAGCCTCTGTAATACCAAAGGAAGTTGATAAAATAGTATTTGATGCTGGATTTTTCAGAGTTGAAAGTCCCATTAAATCATTCTCAGGACTTTCTATCTCTTCTCAACGTCCTTCTCAAAGACTTAAAACACCTAAGTCTATCAGCAAAGCTGTGTCTCAAAACAATGATGCCATGGGCCTCATAAGACAAATTACATCATCAGAGTATCCTGATCCTCAAAATATCAAAAATGAATGTGATGATAAGAAGGCTTTGTTTTCAAATATTCCTGAAAGGAGGAACAGCATAGTAGAAGATGCTCAGTATCCTGGATTACAAGATTTAATTGAAGTGAACCATGATGAAAATAAGATAAACTTTGAGATGGTTTATTTATCCAGTGAAAGACTGAGTTTGCCTCTTCTTGCTGGTGGAGTATCAGATGATATTAATACTAACAAAAAAGAAGAAATTTCAGATGTTGTGGAGGGAATGGAACTAAATTCTTCAATTACATCAAATGATGTTTTAATGAGTAGCCCTGAAAAAAATATATTGTCACAAAATAATGTCTCACAAGAAGAAGAAACTAAGATTTCTCAGTCAGTACTATTTAATAATGAAAGTCTTACTACTGATTGCCACCTTCTTGATTCACCAGGCCTAAACTGCAGTAATCCATTCACCCAGCTGGAGGGCAGATATCAAGAACATTCCAGACACATTTCCTTTGGTTGTAACCTGATTACCTTTTCACCTCTAAGCCCTCCCTGTGGAAAACAACCAGAAGAATTTTGAATTTAAAAATAAATCCAAACATCTTTCTTCATATTATTGATGCTGTGATATATTCTTAGACTATTGAAAATTTGGAGAATATGTGTTCGTGTTCACTTCAATTCAATTCACTTATATAGTATATAATGTTTTTAATATTCAGTGTTCATCAAAGTATCTTTTAGATTATGATACTCTTTCTCAAGGGAAGTGGGGATATTTTGTACATTAACCATGAAGAATAAAAAATGTATCGTGTGTGCTTTGGTCTCTTTTTTAAAATGTATAAGCCTTTAAAGCTGCTAAGTACACTTACTTAGAGCTTATAAATGTTCTTTAGTGTAATTGAAATATAGTAAACTTTGACAGAAAAAAAAAATATTCTTCTTCTATTCCTTCCACTAAAGGTTGGTGCTTATATAACTTTTCTTAAGACTCAGATTCAGAAGATAAGGAAAGTGCTATTAAAGTCCTTTTTTTTAAGTGTTTTATATTACACTATTTTTTTTTTTTTGCCAGAAAAGAAACACAAAACCACTTTGCTGCTTACATGATTTGACTCTGGAAAATTATGCAGTACGCATTGAGAAATTAGATGCAGAAATCTCCTAATTATGAGTATATCTGACCTACTGAAAGAACTTTGTTTTGTTATTCTTTCTTGAGTTCTTTATAAAAACACCAGTGAAGAGCAACCACAATACAATTAATGCCTAGTTTATAAGGCTGAAGGAAGTTAGAAATAAAGACAAATTTTGTCTCATTAAAATGTATTTTTCTACATATATACTGATCCAATGTGTGTCAAAATATAATTGTTTTATTTATTATACATTTCTAATATGATAAGATAATAAAGTAATAATCCTCCTAGCACAATATTTAATGAGATGTTAGTATATTTTGCCATCAGAAAAATAAATGGGTAATGATTGTTAACATCTAATTATAAGAATATAAATGAAAATATGGTGATCTTTCAATATATTCAGCAAATATTGCTTTATTTGGAATGAGGCTGCCACTTGTAGCCTCATTAGCTATGTCTATATATACTATTCCAGAAAAGTTTCAATGTTTACAATCAGAAAGCCTCCATTCCAATGAATAAAACACCAACTTGATATACCAGTACAAACCTAAGTTGTCAAACAATGCAAAATGCTGAGTGCATTTCACAGTTAATGGTGGCGCCACTTTCTAGGAATTAACAATGAAAAAAATAAAACCTAGAAGAATAAACTTTAAATAACCAAATGATTTTTTTTTACTAAATATAAATGTATATATTAAAAGTTCACAAAATGCCAACCTAATGCCAAGATAGTGATAGGGTGGTGGAATGGCATTTGCTCTGTGGGCAAATATACTCTTGGTATGATGAATACTCCAAATCCTACTTTTTCAGAACAGTGAAGGTTCTGTAAAGTGTTGAACAAAGAAAATTTGTTTAACACATTTTTATCCTAAAATTTTCCCAATATATTAATACCTGACCTTAGAACCTTGTTTTACCTCTTTGCTTAACATCTTTTTTTTTTTTTTATTTCGGCATATTATGGGGGTACAGATTTTAAAGTTTCAATAAATGCCCTTCCCCCCTCCCCCCACAAGTCTGAGTCTCCAGCATGACCATCCCTCAGATGGTGCGCCTATCACTCGTTATGTATGTATATACCCGCCCCCCCACCCCCCCTCCCCAATACTCTATTACTGTAGTACCTATGTGTCCACTTAGGTGCTACTCAGTTAATACCAGTTTGCTGGAGAATATATCTGGTGCTTGTAACAAATGCTGGCGTGGATGTGGAGAGAGAGGAACACTCCTACACTGCTGGTGGGACTGCAAACTAGTTCAACCTCTGTGGAAAGCAATATGGAGATACCTTAAAGCGATACAAGTGAATCTACCATTTGATCCAGCAATCCCATTGCTGGGCATCTACCCAAATGATCCAATGACACTCTACAAAAAAGACACCTGCACTCGAATGTTCATTGCTTAACATCTTTTTGACAAAAAAAACCCAAAAACAAACAAAAAACACTGCAGTTTTGAAAAAAAAAACCCAAAAACAAACAATAAAAAAAGTGACAAGTGAAAAAAGTGACATCAATTAATGTAAATCACAAATTATTTTGCATGGTTAGATTGCATGGGGGAAAGTTATAGGAGATGCATCAATATTAGGGTATTCTTATTTCTTTGAAAACATTAGCTTGAACATCAAAACTATAATAAAAAACCTAATTATTTTAGTTTAATGTTTTTAATTCAATGTTGTGTATATCTGTTTCTGTATAAATAGATCAGCTGGTATTTATACACAGTGATTATACAGTTCTCATTCATTTTCTACAAGGAAGTTTTTATTTTATATTTTCTGATACCCCCACTACAATTACCTCCATGAAATAAGCAAATTAATATCTTAGAAGTCTTGGTCTAGAAGTCACCTAGAAAATTAGCCATTTATTCACAGTGGATCTGATTTTTTAAAAAAATCTGACTTACTACTTGTTTGTATTTCAAAGATAGCATAAATCATAAAAAGAATCTTGAGTTTAAAATATTAATGAATTTTGATTTTGATAATATCATCTCTAGTACTACCTGAGAATAATACAGAAAGCATATCATAATTCTCTTTTGTCTAACCATGCTTGATCACAAACACACACAAACAGGCATGCACCAGAGAGAAAGAAAGAACTACTTATGTATGCAGCAGAATAACATCACATTGAATTGAGGAACTAGTCTCTCGGGACCAATTTTATGCCTTCCTCTACAGCTGTATGAAGCCACTTTGGAACATAATATATTCTTTTGAAGTCAATGATCCCTGAGGGTTCAAAGCAAGATGAGAATTTGGCTCTGGATAGAGTAAATGCATTGTGTAGAATAGAGTCTTTAATTCTAAGCCTCTGTGAGTGCACACACATGCCCACACACATGCAAGATGAAGAGAAAGTGGGAGTAAATCACAGGAGAATGCTTAAAATGATTAGCACCCAAAATACTCATTTGCCATGCCAGAAACAAAACGGAAGCTTATCTACCCTTTGTATCGGGGGTGAAGTTGTGGAGGTATGTTTATTTATTTATCTTTAACTTAAATAGAGGAGAAATAATAAGAGGGAAATAAAGAGAATGATCAGACAGCCCAAAGGGATATGTCCACTGAAAAGAGGCTCAAGCTTAAAAAAGAAACCAGTTTTTCTGAGATTTAGTTTTACAGCATTCAACCTAGAACCAGTTTGCAAGCACAAATCAAATTTCCAAAGAGATAAGGCTGCTCACAGCTTTTAACTCAAACTTTTATAATTTATTCAACATGAGTTTGTGTGTGTGTGTGTGTGTGTGTGTGTGTGTGTGTGTGTGTGTGTGTGTGTTCAGGAACTTTGTTAGAATTTCTGCTAGTAACATTATCCACATAGAAAAAACAATAAAAAATTTAGTTTTTCTATTCATAAAGAATACAGTTAAACAGTAAAAATCACCAGTTCACAAAAACTACAATGGTTAGGTCTGCTAGTATTTATTTACATGTTTTTGGTTACATTTCAATTCATATAGAATGTTACCTCCAGGAGCAGTTTGTTTTTTATTAGTTGTACTTGGTTTCTAGTATCTAGGTTTTGGAGTGAAAGCTAAAGCTCCAATTAAACATTGCTAACACATATTTTGGAGCCTAATAGCATGCTAATATGGTGGGGCCCTATGGTTCTTATTCAAAGTGCTTTATAATTGGAACATAGTTGAAAAAAATAAAAAACTGTTAGCAATAAAGCTCATGAAATAGGAACTATTGGGCAAAAATTAGAGATGACAAGAAAAACACAGCTCAGTTTAAAAACAATATCAGAGCACCTTGTGATAGTATAGATCCCCTGTTCTTTTCTGGCAAGGGTAAGATTTTTTTTTCTTGTGAATAGCAAGAATTACGAAAGTGTGAGCACTCCTTTGATGGAAGAGGCAGTAGATGTGACTGTACAGTGATGGATATCTTGGTCCAATTCAACATTTTGACTGTTCCTGGGTTTCAACATTTTGACTGTTCCCCAGTATCGTCAAGGAGTTTGGATGTATTTCAGTGAAAATCTTCTGACTTTTCCATTGCAGTCCCTTATCTATTGCCTTGGGGGCTTCGATCTTCTATTTGAAGCTATTGGAGATAGGTTAGATAGGTTAGAGTCTTAGATAGGTCAGTTCTTTTCTAGGTCATGTATAGATTTTTTTTTCCTTCTCTGACTTCTCCTAAGACATCCCTCTTCAAGTTTGCTCAACTGACTTTTGCATTTCTCCATAGCTTTTTTGCACATATTGAATTGGTAAAGTGCATCTTGAACTCCAAAGCATATTTCTTTTTGTTTTTTCTTATTTTTATTTCAAGAAAATATGAGAGTACAAACTTTGGCAAGAAACTGAGATTGTCTTTGTTTCTCTTTCTGCATCTAGACTCCTGGCACAGGCTAGGAACAAAGCCATATAGGATTTGTTTGATGTTTGACTAAAACTTTAGTGCATTGTCACATTTTATAACTACTTATGATAGCAGTTTCTAGCAAACACCAGCAATACAGAGTGTAAGCAGTGAGGCATGTCTGAAGAGATTCTCTTAAAATTATTTAATATCAAAAGAGATGTTGGAAAATTATTCATAAAGGAACAAACACTACTGAATATTTATGTAAAAATGATACAAAGAGAGCCATATTACCCTGCCATTCTTTTTAATATAGCAGAAAGAATGATAAATGAGACAAAGGGGAAGTGGGTATGCAATATATCTAACTGTTTTACAGCTTAGGGGTCACCCTCCATTCACAAGTGTGTAAAATGAGGTCATTTTTTTGTCAGCAAAGGAGGTGGGAGGAAATTATGCATTATGACTTAAAAGGTAGCGATTTTGATGAGAACAAGTCAGAAAACAGCATAATGATATCAAAGGACAGAAGATGATATAAATCTCCTCACATTAAATACATTTTTATATAGCTTCTAGACTAACTATTGAAGAATACAAATCATATTATTTCAACTTAAAACTCTTTTCTGAGACCACATCTTTGTGGATAAAAATCTTTATTTAATCTTAAATAGAAGCTCTTCATGATCATGCCACCACCTCCTTCTCTAGCTTGTCCCTTCTCGTCCTACTTGTAACTATTGCATATAAGTTCCAGAAATATAAAGCCACTCTCTGTGCTTAAATTCACCAAGTGAGCTCTTTGCCAATTCCTACATGTCTGTGTACGGGTAGATATCTCTTCTCTAAAGCTGTCCTCTTTGCTTGAATAATTCTTCTTCTTCAACAACAGCTTAAGTTTGATATAGCATGGACCCTTTCATGCCCTCATAGCTGGACTACATAATCATCTTTTATGCTCCAATAGTATCTTGTGCCTAATGCCATTAAACTCCGTCTGTTTTGAAAGTGGCTTTTCATACCTCTAACTACTGTGAGGTAATTTATTGCTTTATGTGCAGAGCCTAGCACAGACCTCCTTGTATATTATTTTACAAAGTAGGAATCAAACAGTTGATTTAGTGCACCCAGATAGCACTTTAGAGAATTCTGGTATTCCTTTTGAAGAAACTTGAATTTTAGGGATAATGTCAATGTGAATATGTAATTGCCATATAGTAACATCATACTAGTATTTCTAAATGCTTCTGGTAAACTTCAGCATTTAATTTTTAATTTTTTTCCTTTTTTTCCTTATTGATAATTTTAATATGAGTTATTATATAGATTATCACTTAAAAAGTTCTCCAAGATATTTTATATGTATATTTTTCATTTTCAATGTAATGTGCACTTCGGGGATTTGCCTTAGACAAAAGAACAAAGTTTAAATGCTTCATGAAACAAATATATAAATCCATAGCAGTGGAAATTAATAACACCTTAAAGCGGTATATGCAAAATTTTCCTCTTTTAAGCCCCCACCAACAAAGGCAAAGCAAACAAACACAAAGGTAAGTATTGGCTCAGTGCATGGTAGGTTGGTAAAATGTGTCATATTCATAATAGATATAAGAAGAGACTGTTTTCAAAAACTCAGAAACTAGTCTGTGCTTTATTATTCTCAAGGATGGATTTCTGTGGAGTAGGCACTACATAAATAGTTGAGTTGAAATTAGAAAGCAGTTAGTAAGCACAGGGCCATGAATTAAAAAGTACACATTTCTGTTCTTTTTATGCAAGAAGTGCTGCGTATTTTTTACCTGCCCTTCCAGGTCTACCATCTACACATGTACTCTGTTTTGCATCTGTCAAAGTAGCAGATGCAACAGAAAAAAACAAATGGACCTATTGATGCAAGTTATAAATGTCAGTCTTCCTGGGGAGAGACAGAGGAGAGAAGGAGAGTAAGTGAAGAAAAACCTTTTCTTTTGTAAATCATTAATTAGTCTTTTGTAAATATAATCATTAATTATTCAAACTCTTAAACATAGAGAAGTATGTGATGAAGAAAAATGATACTTGTCAAGCTACGTGGCCATTGCAGTAAAATTAAAACTATACTACAGTTTTTAGAAAAAAGTTATTTATAATTAAATACATCCTTTTCCTCTCAAAGCAGATTTTCATATGTTATTAATATATATTTTATTTTTATTTTTGTCTTTCTCATACACATTTCTGATTGTCAAATTTAATGCATGTAGCTTGAATCCATACCACCACCTCCTTCAAATTCTTTTTTGTCCCCTGAATTATTTTAACAAACTGTAAAGATCTGTGGACACTTCACCCTTAATTTCACCCTTTACTGGAGTCTTTTTACTTTACTCAGAGGTGTTAAGAGCCTTGCCTCACTCCATAACTGTTTTAATCAGTATTTATTGTTCAAAGATTTCCCTAATTTTCTTTCTACTATTTTCAATTAAAAAACAGTTGCTGCTTTCTACCCTGAAATTTCGCAGATTTCTAGAATCTCTCTATTCCTGATTTTTTTTTTTTCTGGTTGTAAGCAGCTCATTTTTTCTTATTACACCTTATTAGATGCAGCAGACAACAAAATCACAATGTTAACATACTGTTCCCATACTTTTCTCTGAGAGTACAAGCCTTTTTAGATATAACATCTGCCTTCCAGGAAATTACAAATTACTTTTTACTAAATATTTGCTACTGCTTAATTTAAGACTTCTTTTAATCCTCTGAAACAAATTTCATCAACACCTACAACTTGCACAAGCCAGAAAGAAATGAAAAGGACACATGAGCAGGCCAATGTATCTTAGGAAATAAAGGGACTATACCATGAATGTGAGGGAGTAATAAGTCCAATGAAACATTTAATAATCCAATAAATGATTCAGCAGTGGATATCATAATGATAAATTGCCCAGATATCTCTAAGAGGAGGCCGTCGCTAATTTCCCATATCCCAGGAGATGAATATTATAGATGGACTGTGATTTATAATAGGACGGTGCTAAGGCACACATGTGTTTTTAATAATGATAATGGTTTTAGTCAATATGTTCCAATTAAAGGGAAATGGATTATGTAGTGTCTAGCAAGTTTTTAAAATGTATATATTTTTTTCAGGGACACACAATATTAAAACAAAGCCTATGAAAAAAGAAATAAACTCAGACATAAAATTTTGAGGTACCGATTCATTGAATAAAGTTCATCTGTCAAAGGGAAGTTTAGTCTGATGTTTAGTGTTTTTTAAAAATTTTTTTGAATCACCTTTACTGAAATTGTCAAATTCTATACCCAGATTAAAAATCAGTTAGTTGAAGTATCAAGTTCCTGTAAATTCATATGTGTTAAGGATTATTTTTCCTTTTAGTTCTGGCAAACTAGCTTTACACATTATAAGATAGCAAAGTAACACATTAAAACATTAGGACTATAGCAACATGTCTAAAATCCTAGGATAATCACTAAAAATTATAAAAAAATATTAACTTAATTAAACTACTTATGTTGACATGTTTAAAATAAAATTTAATAGTAAGTTACATAGCATGCTTAATTATATATGCTTTGTGTTCTGTATAACAGATTAGAATTTTAAAAAATCAGTTATGAGATATTGCAAATGCAGTTTAAATTTTAAGGGATATGATTAACATAATAAAATGTTAAATTTGTAAGAAATATTAGTTTTATGACTTTAATTATTAGACATATACTTAATAAATTTATACTTAATGTACAATTTTGAGGTATTTATCTCTGTGCACAAAAGTCCTTGAATAGCTATTAACTTTTTTCTAAATTGAAGAATATAACTTTGCATGAACCCATGAGTAAATTTATAAAATCAGAAATCATGCTGGCCACATTTTCTAATTATATACAATAGAATTAAAATATGAGAAACAATAGACAAATTGTTTTTATTCTCTTGGAAACTAAGTATTTTACGTGGCTAGATAGATATTCAATATAGAAAAATAAAAAGGTTTCATATATCTCTACAATATTAAACAATAAAGTAAAATGAAATAGGGTATTTCCACATAGTTAAAGACAACATGGCTACCTAGTTTCATAGTTAATATTTCTTTGAAACACAATAACGCAGACAAAACTACACAAAGCCCATGCATTTAGTAACTTTGAAGCCAGCGAATGTTAGAACTTCAAAATAACTGTTATGTAAAGAAAGAAAAAAAAAAAAGAAAAAAAACACTGAACCACTTTAAATGATCCCCAGGTTACTGCTCCACTGCAGAGCTTTGCTGAGATGGAGAATAGACTGACAAAAATTATAGAAGAAATAAAAGGAGAAAGCTAATAAGAAATTATACTTGATCCTATATTATTAAAAGTTGAAATTGGATACATTTCTTTTTCATTATTTATTATTATTATCCTCAAACTTTGCTTTTCTCTAAAATTGAAATTAACCTGTCCATGCATGTGCATTTCTAATTTTATTATCTGTGCAACCATAGAGCTGGATATTAATTATTTATTTGAATTTTTTCCTCATTATCAAATGCATGGTCACCAGTTTCTATCACCAAGAGGTACTATTTCAGAGGCAGTTATTTAAATGCTCTTTTAAGGTATGAGTTTATACTTAGTTTTCACTATTTAATTTTTCACCACTTTCCTAATTCTAAACCTGGAATCGGCAGACTGCTGATTCACGTGCTTCCATAATGCATGCTGCACCCTGACAGCTTCTAGCACAAAGTTCAACATAAATATTTGCTTTAAAATGGCTAAGTCTGGAGTTTTTATGTATTGATCTTTCTAAACTTGGATCAATTTTAAGGCTAGTAATGGTAAAGCAGCTGACTCATCACAACATGATAGCAAGAGAATTTTCAACAACAGCTTTGATTCTCTAAGATCTACTCCCTGACCAAAAGAGTCTAAATTTCCTCAACAATATGAAGCATACCTCTTAATTGAAAGAATATTTTCAGATACGTTTTAATCCAGGCTATCTTGCTTTCTTTATCCAAAAGTGCCCAGATGAGGCAAGACCATTTTTATACACTTTGTGTGGTTTATTGAATTTTATTGACATTAATGCTAATGGGTTAAAATATTTAATAAACTATAGGCACAGCCCTACATCTGTAAGGCTTCCGGCCACTGAGGTTTCTCCTTTAGCACAAACACCGGCCTTTTCCTTGTTGGGACTCTGTCCCACCTCTCCTCATGTCGAAAGTCTACCAGGACCGTTTCTACACCACTATGCATCTACACTAGGCATCTGACTACTCCAGCCTCTGTTTACACTGGAAGGAAACTGATGACCAGGATCTTTGTCAAAATGGCAAGACAACAAGCATCTGACCACTGGCACGCTGGTTAAGAGTCCCTGAATCCTATAAACCTACAATCCACCAGGTGATGGCTAGAGGTGCTTTTTGAAAATCTGATGGGAACTTAAACCTCACAAGCTTCATAACCTTACTTATAACAGAATAATGTTATCTACTTACTCTTCTTCCTCAGAAGTTTTTCACCATACTGTTGACATCATGTCTTCTATAAGCTTAACTTCTCCTTGTCCCATAGCTTCATATCTTTTCAATATTTTCAAGGTTGTATTCTGGAATTTTCAGTCCATGATACAGAGATTCTCTATATCCTCATTTCCCACCCTAAACAGGCTTGCTACCTCCTTGATTTAAGTGTAACCTGAGGCTCCCTTGAGGACATTACTTCCTCTGCATCCTTATCAAATGCAGTTTCTTTCGTAACCATAAACCCTAGGGTTTGGAGGTGATGATCACATTCTCAGCACTCTTAAATGTTATTTCCTGAGCATTTACCTTCTACCTGAGCATAAAAATATGATATTCAATGGCATCTGCTTATACTATTCTATACCAACCATTCCTGCTGCCATATACTGACTATAAAGGCAACAACACTCAGATATTATAAACGCCTGATTCATCACCTTGCTGTCTATCTCAGGTGGTGCCCTCATTCTACATGGCCTCAAAAGTCCTGAAGAATCCATTTGCATCTCTTCATTTATCTATTCTTTTATGTTTCCTAGAGCTTCCATTCCCTTGAACAGTCACTTCCTTAGAGGTGTTCATAATCCTTCACTGATCCAATTGAAAAGCATCCACCTGAAAGAAAACCAATTGTTTTCATCAATTTAATGCCCTTACATCATCATCATCATCATCATCACCATCATCATCGTCGTTGTCGTCTTTTAGTAGTCCTACAGTTCCTTAACCCCTTTAAATTCTCCTTTTCTACTAGCCTTTTCTATGTTAACTTCATGTCTAGTTTAAACCCCATTTACCTCAATGATTCTCTTACATTTATATTTGAACTTCTTTTCCAGTTGTTTTTCTGTTCCCACTCCATGCTAAAGCATCTCTGGATCAATCTAACTGTCTAACTTTGATTGCTTAACATTCTTGGTGCCATACAAATTCATTATCTGAAATTTCTGAAGAGTCTTCAATAGTTATGCTTTATTTCCTTATCTGGCTTTCACCTATTTTCCACATTCTTTTTTTATTGTTCCCAAACTGCCGATCATATCAGGTTCTACCTAATTCTTAGTACCTGACCTAAGACAACATCTAGGTTTCAAATAGTGAAAATCTGTCTTTTGTATTGGTTGCTCTACAAAAAGCTAACCCAAAATATATTGGCTTAAAACAGCCATTTACTATGCTCATGATTTTCTAGGTCAGGAATATGAAACAGGCTTGGCTGAATGATTTTTGGGTCAAGGAGGAGATACAGAGGGAAATCAAAAGATTCTTTAAACTAAATGATAACAGGGACACAAGTTATCAAAGAGACTGTCTTTTCTCCATTGTGCATTCTTAGCATCCTTGTCAAAGTCATGGAAGCAAAGAATAGAATGGTGGTCACCGTGGACCAAGAAGAGAGGGAAATGGGGAATTATTTTTCAATTTTTATAAAGTATTAGTTATGCCAGATGAATTAGCTCTAGAAATCTGCTGTACTGTCTAGTGACTATATCAAAAATACTGTATTATGTGAATAAAACTTTAACAGGGTAGATCTCATCATAAGTGTTTATACCATAAAAAGGGAGGGAAGCACAAAGACATTTTTGGAAGTGATAGATATGTCTTTCATCTTAACTGTGGTGATGGTGTCACAGGTGCATACATATGTCCAAACTCATTAAATTGTATACAATAAACATGTACAGGGCTTTGGGTGGATAGCAATTATACCTCAATAATATAGTTGCTTGAACAAAGAAAGAAATGTTTGACAAAGTCATCAGGGACTTCTAGAGTTATAGTCTGTTTCTATATCCCCAAAAGGGTCTACTTTAGTATCCTTGTTTGCCACACTCAAGTTATTAGTGAGATAAAACCTATTGTACAAATGTTGCAATGATTTTGAAGCTCAGCAGCTGGGGCCCTTTGCAAATTAAGCTCCCAGTAGAAGAAGGTACACAAGTTGCATTTTCAGGGCTGCCACACTTTATTCTATGTTACTAGTCATCTACCATCTTCTTTCTCTCTCCATTTTTATGGTCAAATTCCTCCAACCAGTTTTCTCCAGTCATTTTTATACTTCTTCACCTCACTTTAGTACATCAACTTACTTAATCCTGACTTCTCCTTGACCACTTCACAGAAAACATTGTCTTCAATTCACTTGATTATGTCTTTGTTGTTGCAGCCAACACATACTTTTCAGTTCTTCACTTACTGAGTCACTGAGCTGCATTCTATCTGTTGAATATAATCTTCTTTTTGGAACACTTTTTAAAATTTTCATTTATTTATTTTTGATCTCTAAATCTTGTGTTTCTTTTCCTTGATACCTGCTTCTTACTCAACTTTATGGTTGATATACCTTGTATGGTTATTATTTCATTCTAGCAATCTCTGATATCAATTATAATCCATATCCCAGTGCAATGTGAATTTAAACCTCAGGCTCAGAACTTTCTCCTTGAGCTGCAGACCCAGGAATCCAGTGGCAGTTAGATACCCCACATGTATACCTCAAATGAAAATACAAAGTGAATCATTTCCCATGAATCTTTTCCTGACATTCTAAATGTAAAATAATCATACTAGAACCTTTTCAATTGCCCAAGTCAAAGACTTGAATACCAGTATGGTCTCTTTATTTCCATAACTTCTGCCACATCCAGTTTATTGAGCACTGTTGAACCTACAAACCATTCACACACTGCTACTCCCATGTGTTAAACTAACATCATATTTATCTTAAGACTAATAATTTATAAAATCAGTCTTACTTCTTATCTTTATACTAAAATTGATTAATATATTCTAAACTACACAGATTATTACATTTCTTTAATTTATAAAATATTATTTAATATGCTATATCATATCTAATTTACAGAATAAATAAATAAAATAACATGGAAATAGTCATGGAAAATAAATATTTCAGCTCAAATGCTACCATTAACTAACTATGCAACTTTGACATTCTAAATTTCATCTTAATTTTTTATAATGTAAAATTAATTGAAATGAATCAATATATTCCAAACAGCACGAACTGGCTCCCTTACAAACTATGTAAGTTTTTTAAATGATATGCAAAACTAATTGTGTTTATGTGCTACATTCATAAAGGACACTAAAAACATAGCTACCATAATTTGAGAGCCTCTTTTATTTTTTTAAGAATGAATTTATATTAGAAAAGTGGTATGGCTCTCTAACCAGATTATCCTATTTTGGCATTTAGTTCTTTCTTCTTTATTCACTGTCTTTAATGCAATAGAACATTTAATAAACTCACAACTGCACCTGCTATCAAGATACTGAGCTGCCAGATCTTAGAACCCTGTGATATGGGATTTGTACTGCCTAGTTATATTGAGAAAACTTTCTTATACCAAAATATTATAAAAGCATATTAAGATTTAATATTTCAGCCTGTGAATTGTATGATATGATATCATATCCACAACAGAACAAACATAGATGTAGGAATTTTATATAAGGCAAAGAAAATTCCAGAGAAATCAAGAGAGATAAAACACTGGTATTGTTTTATAACTTAGTGATATAGCTGAGTTTCATATCTTAGTGATATAGCTAAGTAAGTACAGCACACAATAGATCCTGAACATTTTTAGTATTATCATACTTATCACAAGTTTCCTCTTTGGTTTATTTTTAGATTATTAAAGGGTTTCACTAACATCTTGGAATTGAAGCTCATATGTGAACTAGCCCATTAGACATTCAGAAAATGAGATCTAAAATTCAAAACTTTCGCTGATGCTTCAGAGCATAGGAGCTTTTAAGACCTAAAAAAATAAATAAATATTGCTCTGGTGGTTGAGGCCAGTCCTCAACTAATTACACCCTGGACATTACACCCTGGACCTAACTATTTACATCCTGGACATTAAGGATTTCCTGATAAATACCTGTTTCTTCATATGATTCTTTTAATTAATTGTAGTCTTTTAAAATATCAGAGGATTTAGCAAACAATCACTGTGATCTAGTGTGGTTAAGTTCTCCCTTTTTCCTTTTCAATATTAAAGGGAAAAAAACTCAATGAGGCACTGAGATTTCAAATATTAATGGATTAATTTTAACACAACCATATTGGTACTTTGTGCTACTTCCATTCATGGGAAAGCGTCAAGGGTATATATCAGTGTACCTAGGTGATTAGTTTTATAGTTAAGAAATAAATTCCTATTCATATGAAATTCTGTAAGAGGTGGCTTCTTTATACAGTATTCTGGGCACTATTATTTGACATGAAAACAATGGTAGTGAAGGAAAATTCTTTCTGGTATTTGACACTCATAACATGTCTTGGACATTTGTTTACAACATGGGTGACATGATTTGCAAAGGTGAATGTTAAAATGTTTTTCATAGAAGCAATACATGAGTTGTAGAAAAGTAGGCACAATTGAAGGAAAATGCTGCACCTTTTCTAACTCAACTTAAGAACTATTACTATAAAGCTTATCCTGAAAGCTGTATCTTTTTCATTTATAAAATATGTTATCTTAGTGCCAGTATAATTTCCAAAAGTTACTCAGAGATACATTTCATTCTTGGTTTATTGGATCTCTGTGCAGATGTGATCTTTAATTTATGTTGAATAAAATACATGGATGGGACTCTATTAAGAATATAATATGCTTGTGTTAAAAGTACACTCCTTCACCAAATCCTGTTCCAAGTTAAAAGCATTTGGTATTATGAGGCATGTGTTAAATAATACATACTTCTTGAGGGAAGAAGAAAAAAGGAAATAAAATGGTTGTGAGTAGAAGTACTTGGTTACATAAATATGTATCAGTATAATGCTTGGGGGAAAATGGCCAATGCCTAATATGTAAATGAATCCAAAGTAGATAAATATAACACAGTTGTTTTTTTTTTTTGTATTGTGGAAAAAGAATATATGATACAGACGATGTAGTCTAAATCTGATTTTCATTACCTAATGTACATGACCTTTAATATATCACTTACCATCATTAAATATCATTGTGCTCATTTGTAGAAAGGGGATGAAAATGCATAACTCAAAGAATTTTGGTAGAGATTAAATAAAGAATCTTCTCCAAGAATCAGATATATCTAAGTACATACTGTTTCCACTAAGTTAACAAAATCTCATTGTTTCTGCTTCCACTCTGTAAGGGAGAAATTATTTCCTTTCTCACCAGTAGTTAGCTTTAGAGTTGAGACCCCTATAACAAAAGATAGACTAACAAAAATAAAGCTTAAAATTTATTTAATATGAGTTTTACATGGCACAGGAGCCTTCAGAAATGAAGACTCAAAGAAACAGGGAAACCTGTCCATTTTGTGCTTAAGTTTGGTGAAGAGTGGACAATCATGAAGAAATGTGATCAAATAAAAGGAGAAATGATCTAATAGTAATAAAACCAGGGAACACTTGGAGACCTGTTTTTCAGATTTTTCTTTGTGTCTTTGTGTCTTCATTCCCTTCCTCCAGGTATAGCAAGGACCCTCTGGAATGAGGATCCTATGACCTATGTTAAAGAAAGGTCAGATCATTCTTTTATGTCCTGCTCCAGGGAAGACAGTAGAAGAAGGTCAGACAGACCTTCTTGCTTTTGCTGTTTTCTCAAATACCAAAGTGACGTATTTTGGGGCAAAGTGTCCTCTCTCTGGTGAACTCCAACTTTTTACTTTCTTTCTATAAATCCCCAAATGTATGTTTTTATCCACACTCTTATTATACTTCTGTAACTTATAGCAGGTAAATATGTGCACATTGTAAATAATTATTAGCAATTGAAAGCAATTGACACAGTTTAGTAAAACTATATTTGCATATTTATAAAAGTATTTTATTATATTGTTTTTTCTTTAAAGCAAGAATAAGAAGTTGTTTTCCATATGTGTTTCCAAATATCTTAATTCTTCCATAATTTTCTTGTTTTTCTTTCTTGTTTCCTCTATAATCATCTAGTTCCTTTCTGTAGAGGCCACCAGAGACTGAATTAGATAGACTATTGCATCTTGGAGGAAATCCATCCTTGATTTCTAATAGGCAGCGTGCTCCTTTCTTGCTAGAGTTGCAGGGCTCTTCTTAGGCTATTACAGTACCATCAGCAGTGACTTCATAGCTTGATCTGTTTCTCCTGCTCATACAAATTAGATGTTTCTCCCATTTTATGTATCATTTTATGTTTTATATGACACCCTTATATCTTCATGAAATAATACCATGCATAACAAAAAAATATAACAGCACAATTTGTACTTTAAGAATGTATCTCACAGAATATAGTAATTTTCTACAGTCATCTCTGAATCTTACATTAAGGAATTTTCTTTGTCAGGGATATTTCATTAGTAAATATTGCTCCACAGCAACGTAAACTGTTCCACAGTTTACATATACATTGAGTCTCTGTTATGCATTAATGTAAAAAAGTGCTAGCTCTTCAGAAAGATTAAAATTAACCAGGGAAGCATCAGATATAACAGCAGCTTGCTTTAAAAAAAAAAAAAATGTTAATGTCTCTAAGAAGGTTTGCTATGAGCCAAATGCAAGATTTGTCCTTACTGTTTACATCAGTGTAATCAACTGGCTTCTGAAGAAATAGGCACTGAAAGAAAAATCAGAGAAGAAATGGTGAAACAACTGTCTTGTTTCTTTCTGAATTAACTTTGTCTCCTCCGACATACTTTTCCACCTCACAGATGTATCTATTACTGTCAGCTCATATAAAGGCTTATGATAAACTGGAAATCACTGTAGAAAAGCAACAACAGAAGCATGTTACCATGTCAGAATCATTGTCTATTCAGGCCAATTTTCTCACTAATAGTATTTTAAAATCATAGATGAGTTTTTCATTTTGTCATACTTAATGGTGCTTTTGAAAGCTTAGGAATGCTTTCCTCTCTCCTAATTTTATTTCATTCATCCATTGTTTCATTCATTCATGCATTATTGCCACTGTTATAAATGTGGGAAATGTAGCAGTGGATTACAGTAGTGGATTCTGTGGACTCACGGAATTTGCATTTTTTGTAGTGGGAGATAGTCAATAAATAAATAAATTCATAAATATAAGATTGTAGCTAGTACTGTGGAGGAAAGAAAAGAGTAGGGGAATGTAACAGGGTGAGTTGCAGACTGGATATTGCTATTTTCCTATTAGTGGCCAGGGATAGCCTTATTTGTATAAGATACTTGTGAGCAGAGACCTAAAGGAAGTGAGGAAACAAACCATGTTGATATATGGTGAAAGATCACCTGAGATGAAGGAAACAGTAAGTACAAAGACCCCAAAGTCCTAATGATTTTTTAAAAATAGTAAGGTAGACAAATGAGACACAGTGGATATATTTTGAAGAAGTTCATGAATCAGATATGGGGCATGAAAGGAGTTCAAAAAACAACAACAGTGTCTATAAGATTTATTCTTTTGGGCCTGAGATGAAGAAAATTGAATTTGAGGTACAGTAAAATTGAGATGCCTATTAGTAGAGGTGCCAGGAAGGCAGGTGAATATGAACATTGAGCTCAGGGAAGACTGAGGCTGATAATATAAGTGTGGGGCTGATAAGTACATAGACAGTAACTGAAACTGTGCCATTGATGAGTATAGGACAGAATAGTTTTGAAGAGTGATCTCAGGCCCAAATACTGTGATATTGAGGAAGAACCAGAAAGGGAGACTGGGAAGTGACCTTTAAATTAGGAGGAAAATCAAGAGTGAGTAAAGTCTCAGAAGTAAAGTACAAACATATGTTTGATGAAGGAAGAAGTGATAAACTGAGTCACATATTGCTGATCAGATAGGAAAAAAGAATAAGCCTGGTGGCCTTAAAAAATGTCATTTCAGTAGAGCAGCCAAAATGTAAACCTCATTTCAAAAGAAAACCAAAGACATCCATATTCTGATTAGCTTTTATCAGTTTAGCTCTTCTGAAGATAGTATCTGGAAGGATAGATCCAACACAAGGTTGAAAATCATGATTAGATGGCATCAGAGAGTTGAGACTCAGAGTAGTTGATACCCCAAGGACCAAAGTCCTTACAGAAAAGAAATACAGGGGTTGAGCCTGACATTTGATGTTTATTTTCCCCCTGAAACATCTACCAATTCACAAGGCACAAAACAGAATCCAAAAAGTGAGAGATACATGCATTTTCAACAACTGGTGAGATAAAAATTGGAGTCTAGGGCTTTTGCAGAGGGAATAAATTATGGTAAACGCAGAGCTTTCAAATGGCAATCCTCAAAGGATACACACTATGAGCAAAAATATCAGTCTTCATAAAACCAGGCTTAAATAAGCTCAATCACAGATTATATTAAGTTGTAGGAGGTCTAATGAAGAATTACTGTAACATAAAATAAAATACTCCAGGGAATAGAAAAATGGAAACCTTCTAAATTTTCTTTATAAAAACAAAAAATTGTAATACCAAAATATGATGAGAAAATTAGAATAAAATTACAGACACCAATTTATCTTATGAAAATAAATTAAAATTCATGTTAAAATGTAGAAAAATATATTTACTAATAAAACAGTATAAGATGTAACTATGAAGTGTTGCATGAAAATCATGCTCATTAGTTATACCTCATTGTTATACCTCATTAGTCATATGAAGATATATAATAAATTGCCTCATCAGTCATATGGAGATATCAATATTATCACACACCTCTAAAATATCTAAATTTAAGAAAAAATAAATTGCTAAAATATTACATGTATATGATATTTAGAAACAGGAAAGCTTATACGTGAAATAAGAACTTGCCTAAGGAAAGGATGGGTGAATTGTGACTATGATGGTACAAGAGTTTTTTGGGGGTGGAGGTAGGGCTTCTTATTTTGCTTTCCTTAATCTGAGTCATGGCTAAATTTGTAAATTCACTTTTTGAAAATGCACTGGGCAGAACACTCATGATGTATGCCGTTTTCCATATGTATGTTATAGTTATAGTTTAAATAGAATTTTTATTTTAAAAATCGAGATAATAAAAAGAAAATAATAATGAGAGTGAATTAGACAACTCTTTCAAGGGATTTTCTGTTAAGGGATTTAGAGAAATTAAATAATAGCCTAAAGAAAGTTAATTTTTATAGAGGTGATTTTTAAAATATACAAAATACTAATGTTGCTAATGGATATAAATGATGCAAAGAAGAGGGAGGAGAAATGTTGGAATGCTCCTTACTTTGAGGGAATAAGTAAATGGGATCTGGGGCAAGTAGAACACTTGGTTTAGGTAAGAATGAGGGTATTTCCTCCATATTAGCAGTGTAATGCACCCTGTAGATCTTTCACCCTCAAAAATTTTTAATTTTTAATTATTTAATCTAAATCTTTCTTCTTGTAATTCTTCAATGTATACTATTCTCTTGAGAAAATGTTTTTCTTGGATTTAATACCTGTTGTGTAATATAGTGCTTCCAGTTTGGGGTCTTAAATTAGTATCTTTCATATTTTATGATCCTATCCCTTAATTGTTATATTTTATATTAATATGTTCTTACTACATTTCCATAGTGCTCTATTTCAGACAGTAGAGCCTTAATCTTTTCACCCTGTTCTCGCTGAGAAGCCATTTCTTTTACATTTTTACTGTGTTTTTTCTTTTATTTTAGTTTACCATTCCTATATACTTTCCAAGTCCATTCTATCTACTGTGGTTGATAAAATCCAAAGAGAATTCTTGGTATTGTTCAAGATATTAAAGAATATCAAATGAAAAAGCATTTTATTTTCAATAAGCTTTTAAAGGCTGATCAACATTCTGTGGATCCCTTTATTCATTTAAAATGAGTAGCACATTGAAGGATATTTTCAACGTACTTACCTGTGCCAAGTCATAAAAAAAATAAATTATAGAATTCAGAGTCTAGTTACTACCCATAGGGAAATATTTCTCAAAAATATTACCCTATTATGTTCATCTTCACACTCTTCAGTTGATCAAAAGTATTTATAGATCACTACTGAGTAAAAAAGTCATCATGATGGATGGCACTATTTTCAAATTTGATTAATCAATTGAAACCTTTGAGGTTCCTTACAGCTAGCTTTTGGTTCCTGAGTTCTTCCCAGAGCTGCTGAATCATATTCTCCAGAGCTTAAGGATGGATACTTTAACAAATACTCTGTATCATTTGAATGATTAGCTAGGTTTTGAAAACAATGGGTTTTGGTGAAGATTGTGAACTTAGACGTCAACTGATCTTTTTCCTTGGTTTGTTTGAATGTGGAAGAATTCTGTGATTAAAAAATGTAAATTATAAATAAGTAGGTATTTTGAAATATTGAATAGTTATGTCCTAGCTTATGTCCATACTCCAAGTCTCCAAAATTTTTGCATCATATCCTTCTAATCAAATGCCTCTTCTCTGTTAGGTTCCTCGACAGCTCTCTAGTTCTCCCTCACCACCCACCCCCATGACACACATACATTTCAGACCTTTTCTTCTCTATATTTCCCAGGGAATTCCTTCTCTGAATATCCTTTTTATGTTGATACTACCAGATTTCTTTAAACTTAGCTTGAATTTCCATGCCTATAGTAAGCATTATTATTAGTTGCCTACCAAGTATTAATATTTTGCCCTTTTATTCCTAACAGAATATCATCATTTCTCTTCCACTTAACTCAGGCAAAGCCAATTCCATCTCTAGCCCAATGGTTATTTCATGATTATGTCAATCAACACACAGCAAATTGCTGCCGACTCTTATTGGTTTATGAATTGGCATGTAACTTACTATGGCCAATAAGACTAAAGAATTAAACTTTTTTCTGGGTGTTAGGGTGAGCTTTCTCTCCTTCACATCACCCTTTTTATCCTAGACATTAATAAGCAAGCCCATGTTTCAGGTATAGCCAGTGGCTGTATGTGAAAAAGAAGGAAGCCAGCTGAGTACAAAATAGCCTCTTTAAGGAAAACTGAGCTAGTGGAATCACAACAAAATGTACTTAGAACCCTAATGTGTCAGATTTGTAACATCCCTACTTTCTAGCTACTTATTATTCAAGACAAATTTCCTTGTCATTTAGTTAGTTTGAGTTTAGTCTCTATAGACTTTTTAAAAGCCAAGTCATTTACTGAAATGATTTGATAAGTCATTACAATTATTTAATTCATTTTTTCTGTCCAGAGCTTGCTCTTGATTGCCAGATATGTGAATTATACTCTCAACTTAACATTGTATCTGAATATTTAATATATTTATTTGTCCATGTCAACTTATTAAAAAAATAAAACTTATCTTCATTCTCACCCAACAAACACACATAGAAGACTCTCAGAACCACTTTTTATCATCTGTAGCTTTCATAACATCTCATGACCATGATCATCACCCAGCGATTTAAGAGACAAATTCTTCCCTCTTTTCCCCTCACATCCAAAAGTTGGCAGTCTCTTCACTGTCATTTTGCAGGTTAGGTACATCCTGTCCTTGACTCTGCCATGTCTACAGTTCACATCGTTTAACATTTATCCTCTAAAACACCAAGCATATTATTTCAAACATTTAAAATTTTCAAAGGCTCATGACTAATAAAGTTAAACAACAGCAACAGCACTGTAGCTTGGCATTTAAAAACTCCAATTTCTGCTTCCTACAGATTCTATCTTGACAGTTCTCCCATCTTATTTATATCCTAATTCCAGAGACATTGAACTTTTTCTAGACTCCTTATATATTTTATGTCTCTGCTTTTAATGCCTATTTTTTTTCCTGTATAATGTCATCCCTTTTTCCAGTGTCACCATTTCCTTAAAACTATTTATTCCTTGTCTACATTATAAGCAAAACCGTGTCCATCTCCCCTTAGCACTTTGGATAAATCACAATTGTAGCATTTGACATACAGTATAATTTCTTCTCACATTTAATATTTTTCACCAACTGTGAGGTTATTGAGGGTAAGAACTTAAGTTCTATTTGTATATTCTGTGTCTATCAAAATGCCAAGGACATAACATGCTTAATAAACATCAATTGAATAAATTCATACTGTGTATTTCTTGACTTTAAAACTTTCTCTGGAGAAAGAAAATTCTTCTAATCAATGTCTCCTTACTTTTTAAATTAAACGTTGTGGTACTTTTTTTTTTGCAAGAATAGCGGTACTGACTAGTTGCACCTTTAATCCTATCTAACACAATCTTCATAGAGTGATAGTACTCACAGATGATTTTCCAATCCTTAACCTCTATCCTCAACCTCCTGTAGGTGGGAAATCTATACTTTACCATAACTGATACCCATTTCCTAAGTATAAAATGAAGATTTTTAATTGAATGGTTCCTGGAATCTGATGTCTTGGTAGAAATCACATAGGAAATCAGTCCACCAGATATGCCACATGATGTACATTATGTACTAATAGAATTTTCTAAAAGTTACAGTTTATTTTTCTGGCATTCTTTCAAATATGTTAGGCAGGTGCCACTTATTCCCAATACTATATCTACATCTAATTTGTCAAATAGGCTTATTAAAACAACTTTTCTAAGACCCTAGAGGTCTTGCTATTGGTAGCAAGTATGATATTAGCTAATTGTTTCTCTCTATATAGGAATCATTAATATGTTTTAGTAATTTTGAAGGAAGACTGTTTAAATATTTTCTCAGTGGAGAACCAGGCAAATAATTGCCTTTTAAATGTTTTAATGTTTGTCCTAGCCCATTATGACTGTTATAGTAGAATACCATAGAATGAGTGGTTTATAAACAACAGAAATGTATTCTTCACAGCTTTGAAGATTGAGACATCCAAGATCAAGGCACTGGAAGACTTGATGTCTCATGAGGGCCTACTTCTTGATTCGCAAACAGCTGTCATTTTGCTGTGTCTTTACATGGTCAAAGGGGTGAGGGAGCTTACTAGGGTCTCTTTTAAAAGAGCACTAATCCCATTAATGAGGGTTCTGCTCTCATTACCTAATCACCTCACACAGGCCTCACTTCCAAATATCATCACACTGGGGATTATATTTCCATATATGAATTTGGGGAGATGTAAAGATTCAGCCTGTTATAGGCTGATGGCAAAGCCCTAGTTTTCACTGTGGTTATTGATGGATCTAATTGACTTTTCATAATGGAAGTATTTGAAGAGCACCTTTGCTAGGGAGATTTAAGAAGACATGTCCATAAACAGAACTTGGGTAAACTGTCATAATGCCCTAGGCTAGAAAAACTGGAAAATACATACATATGATTATTCTCTAAGCCTATATTTCTTTCTTATTTGATTATCTTGTTATTATGCCATTTATATGGTTATTATTTTTTCATCCTCAGTATTTATTTAATTATGGTTATGGTCTTAACTTAGTTAAATTCTCTTTTTCCTTGGAATTTTGACATTTTAATTTTAGGGCATTCTTTAGTAAGTCAAATTGGAAGTTTTTACCTTCTGCATATTTGCCATGTAGAACTTTTGTGAACTTGGTATTTGACTCACCCTTAAAAAATAGATGAGTGTTTTTGAAGTTATGATGCTTAGCAGAATCCATTTTCCTCAGCCTCATGAGGCACTTTCTTAGATATGATAACTGAGTGCATGGAAAGGTCCCAGAGTGGACAGCTGGATCTCCATATGACAGCCCTGGCATCAAACATCAGTGCAGGCTCCCTTCCAGCATTACTTGCTTATCAGAGTTTTTCTGGAAGAGGTAAAACTTAATTTGGGAATTAAAAATTATATTAAAGCATAAGAGAGGGTTTGATTTTATATAAACTTTTGGAAAGGCTACTTTCAAGATTGGATGTGTGAGAGTACAATGTCTTTTCTGACATTTTATGTAGGGTGCAAAAGTTCTTCTTTTAATCCTCCATGATGTTCTTCCCAAAAGCAAATATATCTCCTTTCTCTTTTAAATACTAAGATATAGTTCTTTTTTCATTCTCAAAATAATCATAAGTCTCATGAGATTACTGTTTTTTAGTCTTTTTGTCTTCTATAGACTTATCTGTGATAGACATTTATCACCTTAGATGAGTAAAATAGAAATTGAACTATCTCATTATTTTACTACATATTTAAAAAAAACAGAGATCTCTTTTTTCTTTTTGATTCTTACACAATGAATGGACAATTTTTAATATTTAAAAAATAATAATTACTTAAAAATAAAATGCTGTCAAAATAATAAAAGGTTTATCTTAGAGATACTCTTTCCATAGGAAATTAATATTTTGTAATATTTAAGTTATATTATCCTGTTTAGAAACTGGCTAGTAGTACATTTCTTATTCTTACATTTCACATTTCTATTATGGAAGTACAGCATACACTCTATTGTTATTAGCTTTCCAAATATTTAATATTATATTCATTTAAAAACATCATTTTCCAAACTATTCCTATCAAACTAAAGCTGCATTGCATTTATCTACATAACAAAACAGCTGAAATTAAGACTCATGATATTCATAAAGACACATGTTATTTATCATTTATAGTATAAAACACACTCTAACAACTCATTAAATTAAGACTCAGTAGTGATTCGCATTTTCTCATTTACTTGAATGCCCTCCTCCCTTTTCTTTGATTTCAGAGCAAGGAAATGGGGGAGATAGATGTAGGTCAAGGAATACAAAACAACACATATGTAGGATGAACAAAATTGTATTGTATTAGGAATTTGTGTTAAATAAGTAAATTTTAACAGCTCTTGTCACACATAAAAAGTAAATATGTGAGATAAAAGGATGTTAATCTGCTTCACTATAGTAATCGCTTTATTATCTATATGTATGCCATGACATCATGTTACACGCCTCAAATATACACAATAGAATTTATTTTAATAAAACAGGATCCTGAATTTTAGCAATACAGAACAGGAAGTCACGGGTCTCTGAATATTATTGTTAGGATTTTGAATTGTTGTTTAATTAATTTTTCTCATGTAATAAAAAGTACAGAATATAGGAAATGCTATAGACTAATGGCAAGTCAAATGAATGAAAAGTAATATCTTTCTCTCTATATAAAACTATGAATATAGTCCTTCAAAATTCTATCTTAAGAAGGCACTAATCTATAACCTACTACTATATCTAATTAAGTTTGCTACTGGAAAAAAATGAACAAACAAAAAAATAATTCTTATTTGAGCTACATGGGCAAAAAGGAATTTAAAAATTTAGTAAAATGACTATCATCACCTTTACTCTTTTAAAGAAATCAGTTTTAATACTAATGCCATATTGTGTCTAAATTTATTGTATGTCCAAAGATCCATCCCATGTCTCTTCTTTCTCTAGAGTGCTCTACAGATGCCATTGCAACAAAATTATGAATTTAAGCTTAAATTCCAAATCCTAGTGAAAGGTGCAGGGGTGGGCAGGGGAAGCTTATCTAAAATTTATTTTGTCCTGGACACTGTATCTGTTGTTTTCTAAATATCCAAATTAATATTCAAAAAATCTGCATATTAGATTTTATGTAAACTACTATTAAAAGGTATGAAAATTTAGGAAAAAAATAAAAATATTAAGTAACTTTCCTAAATCACACAATTCTGGAATCTGGGATTTGAAACCAGGTCTGTCTGGCTTCATAATAGTTTATGTTTCACTTCTCCAATATGTGAAAATGAAGCATTTAAATGAAAAGTCCCCTGGCTTCCAAGAACCTTCACATTAATACTGTTAGAGTGAACGAGTGAAAATTTGAGTTTTAATCATTGTTTTCTTTATGTGGTTGAAGTTTTAGTCACTGCTGCTTTCAGGTTGGGAGTAAATACATCCAGTTCCATTTCACACTCAAACTGAAATGATTTTCTTACCACAATTAAATAAAAATTTGATTGTATTTTTGCTGAATGATTATAGAAGTTTTACTAGTTCCACAGTTCAGAGAGTCTTACCTGTCTGTCCTTAATTTATTGTTCACATTTTGCTGAAGGCAGTCAACCAGGCCACAAAAGATAATGCAGTAAAATAGAATTCAGCCTATGGTTTGAGGCAATGAGTATGGCAGAAAGGCCACATTAACATATAGCCAGTTTTCCTGCTCACTTATCCATTAAGATACTTAAAGGTGCACCTAATATATTAGAAATTGATAATTAAAGTAGAAAACATTGGTAATAACAGAAGAAACTACTTCTTTTCACCATAATTAGATTTTATAGATCCCCAAATTAGTGATAAAGGTGTGAGTCCATTATAGCTATTGTGTAAAATGACCCTTTAGTTACTTGTGAATTAATACTCCAGAAGTATCCTATAATACACCATAATATTATATAAGTGAGTATATTTTATATTAAACTTGAATCATGTATTACATGAATACACTCAAGATTTAGTCAATATCAAATGTAACAGTTACATTTAGTAAACTGGGATTGAATTGACACAAAAGGGCTTAATTAAAGGGTTTTTGGAATAAGAATATGATTGTACACTAGATATAATTTTAATAAAACAATTAAGAAAGACTAAATTATATGTGTGAGGAATACCAGTAATTATATAATCAATTATGAGTATGATAAAATAGAAGAAAATAACTTTAACAATAGGATAAAATTATTTTAACTATTTTGGGGTGAAAATATATTATGATATTTTTAACTTTAATAAATTGATAGGTAATTGGAGAGTGTGGATATATATTAATAAACATACTTTAAAAAACTTCCTCTTCTCTGTGTTAAAGAAATTGGAGGTGGGATAATTCTAAAACAGTAAGAAATATACAAAATACTGATCAAAAAAATAACAATATGAGAGCAGATTTTAGTGGTGTGTTTCTAGTTGGTGAATTAGCCATAAGTTCCCAGAGGAGGCAAGCTGTGTGGAATTAATGTCATATGTTCTGGGTCATGAAACCTCTGGAAAATATTATTCAATAATTATGAAATAGAAATAAATGAGTTATAATAATGCTACTAGCTATGGTAGAGATTTCTAGTAATATATCTTCCAATTTTTCCCCTCACCTGTACACAGAAAAGTATAAATCTTGAATTGTTTTCAGTTAGGTGATCCTATGTGATTAGATTTAAAAAGTAAATGTATTTGCCTCTCTCCTCAAAGAGCAACATGTAGAACTATACCATTCAATCCAGCAATCCCGTTACTGGGCCTCTACCCAAAGGAACAAAAAGACATTCCATAAAAAAGACATCTGCACTCGAATGTTTATAGCAGCACAATTTCCAATTGCAAAGATGTGGAAACAACCTAAGTGCCCATCAGTACATGAGTGGATTAATAAAATGAGATATATTGTATACCATGGAATACTATTCAACTACAAAAAACAATGGTGAACTAGCAACTTCTTAAATTATCTTGGGTAGTGCTGGAGCCTATCTCACTTCTTAAAACACTTCCTTCTTTATCTTCTACAATACTTTATTGCAGTGGTTCTCAAAGTGTGATTCCCAGAATAGCATGTCACTATTATCTGGAACTTTTGAAATCAGAATATCTGGCCTCATGAAAGACATACTAAATTAGAAACTTTGGTGATGGGCCAAGCAATCTGCTGTCTAACAAGACCTCCAGGCGATTTTGATCTAGTGTATTAATTTTGATTTAAACAATAAACAATGCCTTTTAAAGACTCCTCATCTTTGTCCTTCTTTCACTCCTTTTCCTCCTCCTCCTAGTCCTTTTCTTCCTTTATTTCTTCTTTGTCATGTGTTAATATCATTTTCTTTGTGAAAAATCCCTTAGTCCTTTTTTCTCTTTCTTGTCTCTTTTTATTTCTTTTATTCTGAATGATTCATGCTAAAAGTTTAATTATTATCTCTAAACAGAGGATTTTCAAATTTTATCTTCATTCTTAAACCCTCTTCCATGCTTCAACTCCAAACTATAAATTCTGTAGGTACATTGGTTTAAATATTTTTTTTACAGCTGGATCTTTAAACTAAACTAATTCTCTTAAATTTATTGATCAAGTTATGTTAACTATCTTACTTTCATTCACAAAATGTTAATGTTTTGCCCTCTACATAGTGTGCAGAATCAAAGGCATAGTTAACTTCTTCTTTGACATCATCTGTCTTTGGCCAAGTTTATTTATTCTATGACACCGACACTTGTCATGTGCATATTCTCCTAAACTCTATAGTTACCATTCTACCTTAGGCCCCTATGATCTGTCTTCTAGACTATCACAATAGCCAGATATTTCATTTTATACCCCACATTTCTATAAGTTTCCATCTACTGGCCATATTAAAGACTAATTTGTTTTCAATTAAAGTAAACACTTATTCTGAAACTCTGCTACTCAAACCTCATTAGTGTTGTATTGCTTAGCAAGATTCCTGAGATTGGCGTGTGTTTTCTTCTATTTTCCCTGCATATATTTTCCACTACTTTTTTAAAATTAAAAAGTTATTACAATTTTATTTTTAAAAAGCAAAAAAACAACATAACATCTTTCAATACTCCCTGCATCTTCCATTGCTTAGATATTCCTTGCCAACCATTTCACCATATCCCTGACAAAGTTCTACACAATTTTCAAGACTTATTAAGATTCTACCATCATCCTAGAACCTTTCATAATTTAGAGGATAACTCAAATTCCATAGTATCATTCTCAAATTTTTTCATTATGTATTTAAATGTAATTTAATTATTCAATGAATAGTTTATTTTCTTTGTAATAGTAATCTGCATAAGGTCAGACAATATCATGTAATATTCACGCATATTGATGAATATGGTTAGCCTCTGTATGATCTTTATTTTTAACAAGACTCTTATAGTTCCTTCCATTAGCCAATACAGGTGATAGTAATCTGTCAAGATTTGGTGTTCAGTGAAAATAATCATCAAGTGGGAAATGAAATAAAATACCGCTTACATAACTCAGCAAGTTGTTGTAATATGTCACTATAGACTTAGAAATTAACTCCATCCAAGAAATTAAATTCATCTGTAGACATTCTCTCTTTAAATACATTACAATCTGGGTGGAAATGTATTTTATTTTTCAAGCTTTACACTTACTCAATAACAGTCTCTAACCAATTACTTTGAACTGCTTTAACAGAGGTTATTTTTCTTCTCTAAATTTATGAAACCTTCTCTGGCAAACTGAGATAGTGTCCAAAAGGAATTGCCCAGTGGAACATTGTCTTTTAATCTTCCCTCTAAATGAGTGTCCTAAATTAAATCCATTTCTTACTTAACTGAAGAGAAAAAAAAGTATTTTTAAGATATAGAGATTCTGTGGTTAAATTTCCAGCCTTTCTAATAGACAATTTTAAAATAATTGCAACTCAATATTGACATGATTACAAGGGCAGTTGATGTATACCAAATAAGCTATAGAAATTCATGAAACTATGATTTTTTTTTTTTTTTTTTGAGACAGAGTCTCACTTTGTTGCCCAGGCTAGAGTGAGTGCCATGGCGTCAGCCTGGCTCACAGCAACCTCAATCTCCTGGGCTCAGCCATCCTACTGCCTCAGCCTCCCGAGTAGCTGGGACTACAGGCATGTGCCACCATGCCCGGCTAATTTTTTTTTTTTTTTGTATATATATTTTTAGTTGGTCAATTAATTTCTTTCTATCTTTGGTAGAGACGGGGTCTCGCTCAGGCTGGTTTCGAACTCCTGACCTTGAGCAATCCGCCCGCCTCGGCCTCCCAAAGTGCTAGGATTACAGGCGTGAGCCACCGCGCCCGGCCTTGTTTTTAATTTTATAAAATAAACTACAAAACAGCCGAACATAAGCAGTCTTTGTGAAACTTCTATTTTCATTTGCAAATTTGTCAAAAGGGGAAATTTATTTCATTATTATTGGAGGTTTCCAAAGGTAAAGCATTTTGAATATTGTGGAAAATATCTACTAACATACTAAATCTCCTATTAGTCCATTTTTAATGGTATAAATTTGGTTCTTTGGAGGAAATGTCAAATGTAAATCAATACCTTAGAATTGACAAACTGTTTTATGAAATATACCACCAACATTTACTCTACTTATTAATGCTTTTTATAGCATTACGTTGGGAAGTGGTTTACCTTCTATAATAATAATTCATCCTCTATAGTATGCCAAAAACCTCTGTGTAACTAAATGATGGTTTAAAGGAGAATAATATATACTCTTTTACATTGTTATAAACTAACACTGTTCCATCATCAATTGTTCTGGTCATCATAATTTTGATATGCTTTAATGTTTGAACAATGCCAGTAAATTACAATGTGCTATCTTTTAAATAACAGTCCTCAGAATAGTCTTTATCACTGGACTATAGATGAGGAATGAGTGTTATTTGGAAGAATTCAAATGTAAACCATGGAAATAGTCATCTTGTCCTTTGGTGAGGCATTGTAGTTAACTCTGACCTAGGTGGACCTAGACTTACTTCATTTTATCTTCAATATCTATTTTGGATATAGTTGCTCAGTGAAGTTTTTGTTGAATTAAAAATATGTGGAGTCCATGGAGTACTATTCAGCTATAAGAAACAACGGTGATACAGCACCTCTTGTATTTTCCTGGATAGAGCTGCAACCCATTCTACTAAGTGAAGTATCCCAAGAATGGAAAAATAAGCACCACATGTACTTATCAGCAAATTGGTTTCACTGATCAACACCTAAGTGGACATATAGGACTAACATTTATTGTGTGTCGGGCAGGTGGGAGGGGGTAGGAGGGGATGGGTATATACATATATAATGAGTGTGATGCATACCATCTGGGGGATGTACACGCTTGAAGCTCTGACTCGAGAGGGGAGGAGGGGCAAAGGCAATATACATAACCTTAACATTTGTGCCCCCATAATATGATGAAATTTAAAAAAAGAAAAGAAAAGAAGTGGAAAACTTTATCAAGCATTAATTAATTCAATGAGAAAAGAGAATGGTATAAAAAAGAAGAAAAAGAAAGCTAAATTATTTAGGGAGAATGCATATATATACATATGTGTGTGTGTGTATAGATAGATGCTAAAATAATTTGTAAAGTAGATAGTATGTACTTCATGTTGAATATATAAAATAAATTCAAGGAAAATATCACAGTGAAAAGGTGAGTCATCATAGAATCATCAAAGTAATCTCAGGATGAGCTTCATGGAATAGATAATCTTTAGCTGAGTCATGAAATATCTGAAAAAATATATAAAAGAGAATAAAATAAGATTTCTTAATTAAAACCATGCATAAGTTACTGAAGATTTGTAAATTAATTTGGTATCATATAGTAATAATTACCTCTTTTTATTGTCTTTATAAGTTTTTATAATATAGATATTATGAATCAATAGATATATTAAATTTAGATTTATTTAAAAGCTACCATAATGTGTTTTCAAGGTCAGAGGAAATAATAATTTTAAGGACAGAATTTGTCAAGGTTTAGGAAATGTAAAATACGTGCAAAATTAAACCTAACATGAAAAAAGTAACTTTGTTAGGTTCATGGATCATCAAGCTAGACAATTTTATTATGTATGTTTTATTAGTTGTTAGAGTAATACACATGAGACAATATAGATGAATGAGGGAAACTATCTTGGCCTTTTGAATAAAAAGCCCAAAACACATATCCTATTGAAGGAGTCACTTATACACTAACTTTGTAAAGAAAAGAATGTGTCCACCTTACCTGTCAACTACTTTAATTATTTAAATATTCTTTTAAGTAAAATCCATTTTACATCCAAATGCTTTACTGAGGTTGATTATAGATTTTGTGCTCTTTCCTAAAGTCCCATCTTCACTGTTTCCACTGCCCAGATTGCTCAGATACCAAGATTTGTTAAATAGTTGCTCATCCCACATTGCCAAAATAGAAAATGTCATTTTAATGTTTACATTATTTTTTCATGTACACTATGAATCTTGGAGGACTAGGTTTTATTGTATCAATAAACTAAATTTTCTCATAGTTTTCTTTTGTTTTGGAGTTAGGAATTTCTTTTTACAGGGGTTGAACTGTATTCATCACAATTTATGTAAAATTCCTGAAAGTTCCATTAGGAGCTCTTAGATTTGTTTCACTTGCCAGAAAAAGAATAGGAAATGAAGTAATAAAGTCAAACTTTGAAATAAGATTTGGATTAATGAAAGAAACTAGTTTTGAGAAAGTCACAAAAATCTCTGAAACATAAATGCGAAAAATAAATCATATCACTCTCCTCGTTTAAAAGTTAGTCTTGATGGCATTCCGAATGATACTTTTCTCAGTGTTCTGTGCCCCACATATTTAAAATTGTCCCTGGGTGCTTCTCCAGTAATGTATATGTTTAAAGATCACTATTTTAAACAGTTATATTAGGTATACTAGTAAGTTTGCATTTGAGCATTATATGGGGCATCACTTCATATTATGCCCCAACAAAAACTCTGGAGTCAGAGGTGGTAAATTTATTCAGATTTTTGATGATTTGATTCCTTAGAAAATTATGATTATTTTCAAAAGGAGATACCAAATTTAAAATGCATGCAAATATTATATCAAAATACACACTCTAAGAAAATTAGAGTATCTAAAATGCCCTGTTCATGAAAAGATACTACTAAAAGAAACACTGAGAAATATTGCACATTTGTGTTCAATTTTGTGCTTTATAGGCAATTTATAGCCTTATGGGTTTACCTTTGACCAAGAATAAATTACTTCTCTCTTTTATAAAACCCAATAATATGAATCACCTCCAACAGACAAATCAATATTCTTTGAAAAGTTTATTTTATACTTTTGTTTGAAACTCTTAAAAGTTGGTTATTTACTTTTGACTCTCCTATATCCATAATTACAATACCCTATTCTAATGGAAAAAGAGAATCAGATAACTAATTGAAACCTAAAAAAAAACAAAAAACAAACAAACAAACAAAAAAAACCAAGAAAGAAAGTATCTTCTTTATCCATCTCTCTGTAGGCATCAAAGAACTTTTAGCTCCAAGGCATTAAACATTTTAGTAGTGGCCTGGGGTGGGGGTTTCTTCCTGACAAGAGTACAATAGTCCCCTCTTATCTGTGGTTTCACTTTCCATGGTTTGGGTTACCTGAGGTCAACTGAAGTTTGAAAATGGAAATGGCAAATTCCAAAATTAAGCAATTTATAAGTTTTAAATTGTGTACTATTCTGAGTAGTGTGATGAAATCTTGTGTCTTCCTACTCCCTCCCACCTCCAACATACAACATTCCTTTGTTTGGTGTATTCAGGCTGTATAAGCTACCCACCCATTAGTTTCTTAGTAGCCTGCTGGGTTATCAGATCCATTGTCACAGTATCACAATGCTTGTTTTCGAGTAATCCTTATTTTATTAATAATGGCCCCAAAGTGCAAGGGTATAATGCTGACAATTCAGACAGGCCAATGAAAAGCTATAGAGTGCTTTTTTTAAAAAGTGAAAACGTGAAAGTTTTTGACTTAATAAGAAAATTAAAAAAATGTATGCCAAAGTTGCTAAGATCTACGATAAGTACAAATCTTCTATCTGTGAAATTGTGAGGATGAAAAATGAAATTTATACTAGCTTTACTGTTGCAACTCAAGCTGCAAAAATTATGGCAAAAATACATGATAAGTGTTAAGATGGAAAAGGCATTAAATTTGCAGGTGGGAGACATGAACAGAAATGTGTTCTTACTGATGCCAATTGGATTCCATACTATTCCTGGTTTCAGGTAGCCACTGGAGATCTTGGAATGTTCATCCCTCTGGCAAGACCACTGTAATGAGAAGAGGGTATCAAGGTTGTTCTGTATAACAAGAAAGATAACTCAAGAGATCAAAGATCAAAGAGTTACAGATGATTACACATTCAAATCAATAATACCCTGAACATGCTACAAAACAACCTCAGTTTCTCAAATTCACAATTCATGACTTCACATGTTCACTGCACATAGTGACAAACCTTAGTTTCATTCCAGCATGGCTGCACATATTTGAAGGAAAAAAAAAATAAGGTGCCCACTTCCCTGAATATGAGAAGCAGGGTGAAGAGAGCAATATGTGCTTCTATGCTACTAGAATATTTAATTCAATAAACATCGAATCATTTTTATTATTTAGCAGCATAGGTGATTTTAGTGCTATAACTTTATATATGAGTAAGAATCTCTTCAAAGGAAAACAGGAGGATCTTAATGAGGAAAGCATATTTGAGGCAAAGGAAATAATCACAACTAATGCATGTTACATACAAATATATGTGAAAGTGGAGGTTATAAGCAAGAACAAAGGGTTTATATTCCTCAGCAATGTACTATTGTCTCCCATAAATAATTTTATTTTGAAAATGGTGCTCTGTATAAACAAGATATCTTGAGCATTTGAATTTTATGAAATTCTACAAGGATTTTCCATAATTTCCCATTAGCCTGAGTTGGGAGGGGATAATTTGAATCAAGGGTTGACATCATGGGTATTCTGAGAACACAGATGAAATTGAGCAGATGAAAGAGAAATGGATAGTAGGCATAAGAGTCAAAAAGGAAGGTAAAAAAATCATATGCTTTCCTGTTTTCCTTCCACATCACTGGCATGTTATAAGCCATTATAACATTTCATGATGTTTGATTTAGAAGGTAGGAAGAAGTATGGGATGTTGCCAAATGTCTGAATCAGAAGAAATAGTTGAAAAGTTTATGACAGCTTATTCTAATGGAATTCACTTCAACAATTCATGCTATTCTAATATCTTCTAATACAGTATCCAATTGATCAAATATATCACTAATTGGTTTTACCTTTTTCCCAATTACAAAATGACTAGAAGACTAGAGAAGTGTGTCAAAACTCTAATATCTGTTCATCTACCTAAGTAGTATTTAATGAGCATCAACTATATACTAAGGCTTTGATACACAGTGGAGAAATCAATGGAATCAAAGTTGGGCAAAATGCCTTCTCTTATGGACCATAAACATTAGACTCAATGATAATTATTTATAAAATAACAAAATTAGAACTGCCATTATGATTAATGTTCATAAGCTATTATGAGCGTGTACTGAGGGAGGGCATTTCTATTAAAAAAACCAAAGAAAGTTGAAAAATGAATAGAAGTTAATGTTATGAAGTACGAAGAGAAGGGTATTACTGATAGAGGGGACAAACAGACCTTGTGTAAAAGATCTTTATGAAAAGAAATATAGAAAGAATAATGGACTGAAGTGATGCCCTGTCGTATGAAAACAAGCTAGTGAAGGGGATGTAGGTGATAATAAGTTAGTAAACAGGCAAGTATCAGACTGTGCAAGTTCTTGAAGGGGGATAAAAAGTTTTCTTTTCATGCTAATAAGATGAACCAGATATATTGTGATTTCATGTATTGTGATGAACAGATTGGTGGAGAACCTAAATTGCCATATAAAGATGGATGGGAGGCTCTTGAGTGGCCCAGGTAAGAGACAGTGATGTCTTAATCCAGGGTAATATTTGTAGAGGTAGAGACAGTGGATAAATTAAAAACACATTTAGATTGGAAAATTTCCAGAATTTGAATTAAAAACTGATTATAGGGATGGGAAGTGAAATATCAATGATAGAAGTCAAAATTCTTTTAATAAACGGAGTAATAATACAGTTCATTAAGGTAAGGGGCATAGGGAAAAAAGCAAGTTTAGAAGGCATGGTGTGCACATCTTGACTTCTGTTTGGGAAATATTTAATATGAGGTTAAGTTTGAGATATTAAAAAGATGTCGACTGTGGTAGTTAGCCTCTAAGATGGCCTCCAGTTATTCTCAGGAATGGAATCCACATTGTACCACAATTGTTCTGTGCAACTAATAACATGGTTAAAGTGAGGGTATATTACTTCCAAAATAAGGTTGTAAAAACTGCAGCTTCTTCATGCCCACCATCTCTCTCTCTCTCTTTCTCTCTCTCTCTCTCTCTCTCTCTCTCTCTCTCTCTCTCTCTCTCTCTCTCTCTCTCACACACACACACACACACACACACACACACACACACGCACACACATAGTCGAATCATGAGGACCATACTCTGAAGCACTGATGTTTTCAGTCAAAATCCAGTGAAGGCCTGAGGCTTGTCAACATGTGTGAACTTAGAACAGGTCCTTCCCCAGAAACAGATCCTCCCTCAATGGAGCTTTTAGAGGAGATTGCAGTCTAGGTAATAGTTTGACTGCAACTTCAGCCAGAGCACTCGGCTAAGAAGAACCTGGATCCCTGACCACATAAGTTTCCAGATACTAAATGTTTGTGAATATTTGTTATATAATAGTAGGAATTGAATATATGGACATTAATAGACTCTTACTTATATGAAAAAAGGGTATTTGTTTTGTTCACTGTTATACCTCCAGAACCAGGAAGGAGGCTGGTAGATTAAACATTTGTGTAGGTAATAACTTCATAGCTGTGTATGAATGTGTATTTTTCTAGGGGCATAGAACAAGAAGAGGAGACAGCTAAAGACTAAGTTGAAGTATTCAGATATTTGATGATCAAGTGGAAAATGACAGATGTGCAAACGAAACTGAGAAAAAACAGCCAGAGGTTGAGAGTAAATTAGAGAATTGTTGTGACATAAGATTAAAGGGAAAACATATTTAGAGAATGATTGGGTGGTTAACAGTATCAAGTATTTCTCAGAAGTATTCTAAAATGAAAACTGAAGTATGCCCATTGTATTTTAAAAATATGGAGCTATTGGTGAAGTCAGAGACAGATTTTGTGAGGCTGGGATTTAGCCTGAAATAGGTGGATTAAGATGTAGTGGGAGTTAAGGAGATGGATATATTGTATTACATTATACTATATGACATATTATGCTACAAGTATGGGTAGATACTTCAAAATATTTGAAGGTGAAGAAGAGGAGACATTTGTTGGATACTTATTATGATTTACTGAGATAGAAAATGTTACGATCATAGTAGGTTTTGGCAGGTACAGGAAGTCAAAAAGTGTTTGGAATTGTTTAGTTTGAGATACTGATTCATTATTCAAGTAGCAAGATCAAGTAGAAAGTTTGATGAATCTGAAACAAACTCACAATATAAGCTGAGAATGTTAATATAAGAATCTGCAGCAAATGAACATTAATTTAAACTATGAAATTTGTGAATTTATCCTAGAATGTAAGTTTAGATAGAAAAAAATAGTAATAAAAGTTGATAGATCAAGTCCTGGGCCACTACAATGTCTGGATTAGGGAGGGCTTCTCAACAAAAGGATTTAAGGAGAGAATTTAGGGTATTTGTAAATTTAAATAGGCAAAATATTACATTTGTGCTTTTACAAACCATTAACTTTGATGTAGTAATTTCTTCAAATATGATTAGTGGCAAAGATTATAGTAATGTTGCCATTATTCTGACATTTTTATCAATAGAAATCACTGATAACTTCATATCACATTACTATTCTTAGCATCATTACATGTTGTTTATGCTTATCACAAATTCAAAATAGTTAATAGACCCACTGGTATATATTTTATTTAATACATTCTTAAAGAAGCACATATACTTGCACAACTAAGGTTAAAAAATATATATTTGATAACTAATTTGATGTGAATTGTTTTTCTTTATAATATTATGCATTTTATGTTTTTAAAGATATTATTCTACAGAAATACAAAAATTTCATTAGATTTCCTAAAAGCACCATGATACAAAAGAAGAGAATAACCTCTGGGAGGCACAGTTAGTAGAGTAATAATAAAACCAGCTGAATGTAATATTCTGGAAGCCAAGGGAGAAATTGCTTCAAGAAAGGAATTGTTGACTATATCAAATACCGCTGAGAGTTCACAGTTGGATGTAGTCTGAAATTGATTATAGGTCTTGGCAAAATACAATTTCTTTATGACCTTGATAGGAGCAGTTTCAGTGCCCGGCCTGCCTGGGTCCAAAGCCTGACTGGAGTGAGTTCAAGTGAGAAGTTTGCTAAAGTGTAGAGAGTGTATACAGCAAACTCATTCACGGCGTTTTGGTTTTGAAAGGCAGCAGAGATATGGGGCCATAGTGGGAGGGAAAGTCAAGCATCAAGCTCTTTTTTCATGTGTTTATTTAGGATAAAAACTCTTAAGACAAGCGAGCGAGTGAGCAAGTGAGTCAGAGAGGGTGTGAGTACCTGTTGAGGGGCTATGAGAAAGACAGGATTTTCACAGGAGCAAGGTCATTGACTAGGCAAGAATATAAAGAATACAGTTCTGAGGGGAGGAGTTGGCCTTAGAAGTAAATCCATTTTAATAGGAAAACAAGTCTCAGTTTATACGTATGTAATGGTAGAGATAAGTTGATATGGAGTGAATACTGGATATTTTTGTTTCTGTTTACTCTCTGAAATAATAAGGAAATCCGGCTATGAGGACAGATTGCTATGCAGCAAGCTTCTGAAGATAATTTGAGAATGAATGACAAGGGGAATGTTGTAGGATAACTATGCAGTGCTAAGGGTCAACTTGTATTTTACACAAAAAAAATAAAGTAAAAACAAACACCATGTTTATATAATTCAGTACAGATAGGATCAACTGCCTGGGTTTCACTTGAGATTCAGTTGGGATGAGATTTAAGCAGGAATGTAGCAGTGAGGAAAAAAATGGACCAAGAAGTTTATGTGTGTGCAATAATGTAACAATAATGAATCAGGGATTTATGCTGGATTAAAAGTCAAATAAGGACATAAGGAAGGAAAGGAAAGGAATAGATAATGCATATGTCAGTAATAGAGAACTAGACTAAATCAATAGATTGACAAACCCACTGAGACAAAAACGGATTGGCCTTGAGGTATTAGATAGAATGAGCTGGAAGGATTGGAAGTCATGATGGTTTAGCGGGATTCTTAAAAGCAAGATATTGGAAGGCTGCTGTTACTGGTAATGCTGGAGTCCAGACTGTTATCATTAGAATGAGTAACTGAATTGGGGTAAAGAAAATTATTATTGGAAGTGAGATGGTTAAATCCAGAGTGTTGGATTTAATCATTTTCGCAGAGATTGAAGTCACCAATAATATCAAGAAAAAAAGCAACGAAATTTAGGAATTTGCTAAAGAAAACTGAGTATTACAGGGTAGAGTACAAGGGCTTTGGAGTTAGACTGGTATGGCATATTGCACTCAATATTAAATCAGAAGAAAGGCTTAGATAAAGAGTAATGATTTGGGAGGTCTAGATTTATCACAAGTACACAGAAATGTAAGGTGCAAAGCAATTAGCCCTGTTAATCTCTTAGGTTATGAGCTATTTGTTCTAGCTTTTGCCACCTCTCTGGATTTTTCTTGGTAATTTTAAGGTATTATTATAGCAAGAGAGTGGTGGATTATATAAAGTCCTGTAGACTTCCCTAATGATCCCACTGTGAGTGCTGCTAAGGCAATTGGGGAGGGGTGGTTTACTTTGAAATAGACACCATAACAGCCTCTTCTGGAGAATATTTTTTTCCTTTTAGTTTAGTCACTTTTCCAGGTGAATAAAGGACAGTGAGTGATGATGTGTCCATGCAGGAAAGGTGTAGGACAGCTAGACATTTATTGAATTGAAGAGCAAACAGCTCTGAGAAATTTCCCACTAAGTGAGGTGTATGAAGTTCAGAACTGCTCTTCCTCCTGTCTCCTTTTCAGTCTGCTCCTCCCTTGCCTCAATATTATTTAATATATATTACTTTGTGAACTTTTACCCTTACTAGTCTGATGGTGCTGAAAACCAAACCTTTATATTATAGTGAAAATATCTGGGATCAAAATGTAAATTGCATGCAATTCAAAAATTTTTTTTACTATTATGGTTTCATAAAAATGGGAGCATAATATTGACATTTCAAAAAGTATTAAAATCATGTTTTTACCTAAATGAGTAACAATAAAGATGAACATATTGAAGAGTTCTACTGTTAATATATTTTAATCCAATTATTTATTTTAAATGATATATGACTGAAATTTGTAGGACATGCCATTAAGCTAGCTTTGGTTTAATGTATTACTACTTTGTTTTCCTGTTATACAGACACTTGCTTTGATTTATTTATAAATCCTAATGTGACATTTTTATTTTGTTTGGTCAGATGGTTAAACAATTTTTTTAAATGATACCAACATTTTATCTAGTTTAATCTGAGCTATGTTTTACCTGGATATTTTAGATATGTATTAAAGATTTTTATTAGGCAGAAAATAAGTAAAATGTGTAGAATAGTATGTGCTGTTTGTGAGTAGTGTTTGTTCTGTATACATTTTGAAAACAGTGAAAAAATTTCAGTCAACTGAAAAAAACAACACATGACTTTTAAATTTCTGAGTTATTTGGTTCTAATATCATTGTTTATCAAAGGCATTTTATTAAAGTTTATTTTAAAAGCTTTCTAACAGTTTTACACTATTTTTTTTTTCTTTTAGAATGAGTAGATGGGAGAGTTACTATTATGTTATCTTAGATGGTTTATGGTAAATTTGTATTGGTCAGGGTTCTGCAATGTCAGATCCATCCTCTTGGAGGACTGTTGTCCTGGTTCTTTGGCTTCTTGGAAGAATCACAAGCAGGAGCCACCCAGTGAGACAGAGTGATGGCAGACAGGAAGCAATTGTTGCAGAAAAGAAGAAGCTATACAAAGCAAGAACAAATTCCAGAGAGAGGAACAATTAAGGAACAATCAGTCTCCATGAATAGGGAAAGATGTCGAGGACTCTCAGGTGGTTTCCTTTTATTGCCCTGGGTGATGGGGCTTACAGGAGGTGTGGGATGTTATCAGATGATTACTATACTAGATTGTCACGATTCTGCATTGTTTTCCTGCAGTCCCTTCCCTTTATTGGTCCCCGGCTTCTGTGCCCCTAGGAACCACCCTCCTGGAGTGGTTCTGCCACCTACATATTTGTTCCCCACCTAACATCCGAGAAAGACAGATCCAGTAGGACATATGAGAGCAGATTTGTTAGAAGGGATTGGAGCACAAGATCACAGAGTGGAGAAATCCCCCGATGCTAGCTGGCAGCCAGTGAGGTCAGTAGCGCCTCAGTCTGGAAGGCTCAGAACCAAACAAGCCAACAGTGCAGCCCCCAGTCTGAGGCCAAAAACCTGAGAGCTCCTAGGAGGCCACAAGTATAAGTCCCAGAGCCTAACAGTTGAAGAACCTCCTAGAGTATGATGTCCAAGGGCAGGAGGAGGAAAAGGCATCCAGCTCCAGAAGGAGGAGAGATGGCAGAGAGAGAGAGAAAATCTTTCTTCTTCTGTCTTTTTGTCCCAGCCAGGCTCTGAAGTCAATTAGTGAAACCACCTTGAAGGTGGATCTTCCTCTCTCAGGCCACTGAGTCACACAGCAATCTCCTCTGGAAACACTCTCACAAGACACATCCAGAAACGATGCTTCACCAGCCATCTAGGCATCCCTCAATCCAGCCAAGTAGACACCTAAAACTATCACAGTATCTATCATAACCAACCTATTACTTATGATGGCATGTAAAACAACATATTTCCTTACATGTTACAAGCTTATAATGTAGCTAACTCTTGTAGTCCATATATGTTGGATATCATTTACAGTATTTTTAATTGAGAAAGGATATTAATGCAAAACCCACACTTTTAATAAGTAAAAATTTCCAATGTTTTTGGAGTCTTGCACTGAGAATTTTGCCTTTCTCTAGCTTTTCTTTAGCTGGTGGATAAATATGTTAGGCACTGTATTAGTCAGGGTTCTCCAGGGAGACAGACCAATAGGAGAGAGTGATTGATAGCTAGCTAGCGAGATAGGTGAGTGAGAAAGGGTTTATTAGGAAAACTGGCTTCTGTGATTGTGGAAACTGGGAAGTCCCATAACCTGTGGGCAAGGTGGAAATCCTACAATGCTGATAATGTGGCTCAGTTCAAGTTCAAAAGCCTCAAAACCAGGAAAGCCGATGGTATAATTCTTGGCCCGAAGCGAAAGTCCTAAGAACCTGATGTCTGTGTATGTGTGTGTGGGGAGGTGTTACTGGTATAAGTCCTAGAGTCCCAAAGCTGGAAAGCCCTGATGTCCAAGTGCAGTCAGAGAAGAGTGACCCAGCTCCAGCAGAGAAAAGAAAAACAAAATCTTATCCTCTCCTAGTTTGTTCTCTACAGGCCCCCTGCTGATTAGATGGTACCCACCCACACTGAGGATGAATCTTCCTCACTCAGTCTACCACCAACTCACATCCCAATCTCCTTTGGAAACACCCTTACATACACACTCAGGAGTAATGTCTCACCAGTTCTATAGGTATTTCTTAATCTAGTCAAGTTGACACCAAAAACCATCACAAGCACTTTGGGTTTTAGTTGTGATTTTGCTTGAATTTTACTTTTTTGATTTTTTAATCACTTGCATTAGTATTATTTTTTAAAATCTTATAATAGCAACCTTTAAAATATAGGACAATAGTTTATGCACTAGTCACCCTTTTTCTGTGGTTTCACAGTTTCCACAGTTTCAGTTGCCCAGAGTCAACGATGGTCTGAAAATATTAAATGAAAATTTTCAAAAATAAACCATACATGAGCGCCATTCTGTGTAGCTTCATGAAATCTCGTGCCATCCTACCCAGGGTGGGAATCATCGCTTTGTTCAGTGTCTCCAGGCTGCACATGCTACCCATCCTTTAGTCACTTAGTACCTGTCTTGATTATCATATTGACTATTTCAGTATCACTGTGCTTGTGTTCACCCTTATTTTATTAAAAATAGCTCCAAAGTATAAGAGTAATGATGCTGGCAATTGGGATATGCCAATTAGAAGTTACAAAGTGCTTCTTTTAAGGTGAAAGTTCTCAATTTTTAAGGAAAGAATAAACACTGTATGCTGAGGTTGCTAAAATCTACAATAAGAACGAACCTTCCATCTGTGAAATTGTGAAAAAGAAATTTATGTTGGTTTTGCTGTCACAACCCCAACTGCAAAAGTTATTGCCAGAGTATGTGATGAGTGGTTAGTTAAGACAGAAAATATATTTAATTTGTGGATGGAAGACATGAACAGGAACATATTATGACTGACATAATGTGTTGCACCAGGAAGCATTGAGGCTACAGAAAGACTTCAGCAAGGGATCCCCTGAAATGAGTGTCACCAAGCCATCTACTGCAAGTAAGGAATGGTTACACAGATGCAGGCATACAGCAGATCAATAGTAGCCTAATTCTATGTCACAATGCCTGCGTCATTCGTCATTCATTTAATTTCATCTCCTAACCCAGGCATTCTATTATCTCACATCATCTCAAGAAAAAGGGTGAGTACAGAACAATAAGATGTTTTGAGAGAGAAACCACATTCACAAGATCTTTATTCCAGTAAATTGTTGTAATCATTCTATTTTATTATTACCTGTTAATCTCTTACTGTGGCTAATTTACACATCAAGCTTTATCATAGGTATGTATGTATGAAGAAGCATAAAATACATAAGGTTCTGTACTATCTGCAATTTCAGGCATCCTCTGGAGATCTTGGAACACATCCCTCATAGATAAAGGGGAACTATCTCATACTATATATATTTTTTAATTTATCCCATATCAAGTGTACAGTGTAAAGTCACACCCAAATATTTTTAAAGTGACTAAATTTAAAATAAATATGTTCTGGTTTCTATTTATTTTTAAACCACCACAAAAACAGAGAAAATATATTACTTTTTAATTTAGGTTAATAGTACTATTATTTCTGTCATTTTGCAGGAGAAAACTATTTTTACAGCCATAGACCTAAAATGAAATGTACAGTTATGCTCCCTTAGAAATGTCTTTCATTTAAATATTTGGCAGGTGAATAGGCTCTGGCATCAAAGGATCTTAATAGAACTGCAATATGATCAATGAGTGGGGAGTCAAGCACAAGGGCAATTATTATTTATCACTGACACAGAACTTTAGATTTCTGAATGGCTTTGAAAGATTTTATTATAAACTTATTATAAAGAAGTTGTAGGTAGAACAGTATAAATATTTCTATTGAAAAATAAAGCAAGCATGTGCTCTGATATTTGCTTCAGGGAGACTCATTTTCCTGTGTAGAGAAAAATAGAGAACCAAGATACAATGTGAAAAATTCCAACTGTAATAACTATAATCTCATATTACCATCTTAAATTATTCAGTTTCATTCCATCTAAGAAATATTCAGGTTATCCATGTCATAGTGATTTCACAATATTATAACTGACAATATTATATAAGACTCATTTAGTAGTTCAGATTCTTTAGAAAATTCTTAGCATGTAATTCTCAATTAGTTTAATAATATCAATAACCAAATTTTCTTTAACCTAAAACAGTTATTCCCAATTAATACTCTTCTGAGGATCTTTAAAAAACTTAATGCCCAGGCTTTGCCCTGGTAGATCCATAGACGTAGGATCCAATATCAGAGTTTTTAAAGAAATTTCCTAGGTGATTCCAATTGCAACCACATTTTTATCACTGGTGACTTAGAAAGGAAACAGAAAATATTCAGTTGAATTAAGACATGAATTAAAATACATGAAATCATAATTAAACAACTGGTTATGCAGGGTCTACACCTATAAACAAACAGGAAACACTTTTCCTAAATACAGGGTTAATCCTATACATTATCTGCTGAAGCTGATGTTACATGTAATTTTCTTCACCTTCTTACTGATTATAGATGACATTGTCTGTGAGTCTTTCTTATTTTTCTGTTTTAAAATAATTCTATTTGTTTCCATGAAAAGACTGGATATGATCAAATAATCATTTCTTATTTCGTTTCCCTCTGTGTCACATTTTTCCTTCCCTTAACATTGCTTCCATTTCCTTTTTAGAGCAAGCAATTTATTCTGTCTAGGGCATCTTCATCCTTTAGAGCATTATTTGTCTAAGTGTAAACTTGGACAAACCACATCAGAATAACTTGGATTAAAAATGCGTATTCCTGAGCCCTACCAAAGAACAACCAAACCTCCAGAGTAGGAATCCTTTTGTAACTTGAATGAGAGGTGATTCTTATGCACATAAGAACCACTACTTTAGGCCCTAATTTTCTCTTTGTGCAGAACAGAAAATTCACTAATAAAAAAACTTTGTACATAAAATTACAGCTCTTATTTCTGTTTCCAGTTTTCATTGTTTCCGTACCTCAAGACAACCCATATGCTTCTAGGCTGCCAATCAAAGTTCTCTGCCATCTGATTATTGTTCCCAGGAGTGCAGGGTTTAGTGACAATGTGGTTTTCATGTCTGCTTGTCTGTTTCTCACTTTTTTGCTCCCATGATATGTATAGGCATCAACATTTAGTATTTATCAGTGATTCCACATCCTGGAGGCATATTAAATAAAATCCACTGATAAAGTTTTAAAAATTACTGATGCCTTTGCGTGACTGCCTGAAATTACAATTAAATTGTTCTGGAATGGATCCCAAGAAGATTTTTTTTCTTTATTTAACCCTAGCTGATTATAAAAGGCAGATAAGGTTTAAAACTATATAGCTGCTTATTAGCAAAATAGCTTGCAATTTTATAAAAAACTCAGGTTTTGGGTTCATTATAATTTCGAACACTGAGACTAAGATTTAATTACCTGGGGATTAAGTCATTTATATATCATATATATATATATATATATATGTATATACATGAAAACAACATAGCCTTACTACACAAATATTGGAATAATGGAAAGAATAATAACATGTTTCAGTTTGAAAAGTCGTTTTCAAGCTGCTGATACTACATCTTCAGAATTTATTACCTGAGGGTTGCAGATGGTAGACTACTACTTAGAAAAGATATCCTGTTGGGAAAATCATATTGCATTGCAACTAATAACCAAGGGAGTACCTGTTTCTACACTCTCTTAGTTATCAGTTGAAAAAAAAAAAAAACTAATGACATTATGAATGTTAACTAACTTCACAAATTTGGTAATCTATAAATGCATGTGCTCTTTTTACTTTTCTCTTTCTTTCTTTCTTTCTTTCTTTCTTTCTTTCTTTCTTTCTTTCTTTCTTTCTTTCTTTCTTTCTTTCTTTCTTTCTTTCTTTCTTTCTTTCTTTCTTTCTTTCTTTCTTTTTCAGCATATTATGGGGATGCAAATGTTTAGGTTGCGTATATTGTTCTTCCCCCCCCCCCCCCCCCCCCCCCCCCCGTCCCAATCAGAGTTTCAAGTGTGTCCATCCCCCAGAGGGTATGCATCAAATGTATGTACTTTTTAAACAAGTTTTATTCAAATAACAGACAAATATGATGAGACATATGTCACAAATATCTGTTTCAGGGACAAGACAGTGGAGAAATAATCTTTATCATAGTTTGTATTCAAATAATCATTTCAGAACCTGATAGCAAGTATTTTTGTTCCATATCCGATAAGAAAACTGATTTTTTAAAGCAGATATTTTGTCACTTTTGTTGAAATCCTATCCAACACACACCTAGTGACCAGAGTGACAATTTCCTATTGCCTGTATATATTTTCATATTTTTACAGAATTTATGTATTTAGAAATTCAAGTTTTATGTTTAATTATTGATAAAAGAAATGTAGAAATTTTAAGTGGTTATTTAGGTGAGTTTTAACAGATTCAAAAAACCATCACCTAAACAAATTGCAGCATATTTCTATTCTCTTTTCACAGAAAGTTTTCCAGTGCCTATTTCTAGTTAATTTCTCCCATATTGTTATCTGATTTCAATTATCATGTACTAACTTTTGGTCTGGATTCATGTAGTATATAGAGTATTCATTTTTCTCTGTTTTTTTTTCTTACCATAAAATTTTTGAGATTAATCCATGATGTTGTATTGTAAATAATTGTTTGAGATTCACCTATGATATATGTATGCATTTATTAATATTATTGCTTGTTTTTTGCTGTTTAATAATATTGTTACCAGCCTCCTAGTGGAGGTTTTTTCAAGTTATTTGTGTTTGTAGGGAAAAGAATTTCAGGATGCAACGTGTAAGCCAAGTAAGTAACAGCTTTTACTGAAAGTGAAAATCTACTCTCAGGAAAGAGTGTGGGCAGGTTCAAAAGAGCAATTGCATTCAGAGGAAGTAGTTTTAGACCTTTTGTAGTCTTACTTATTGAAAGGAGGAATAGTCAAGGCCAAGGGAATGGCTTTTAATAAGAATTCAGGTAGTGATTTTTAGAATTGGGTTCCCTCCCATTTTCATACTTTATATGGTCATCTCAGAACCGTTATGGTGATTTCAAAGGCAGAGAAATTTTAAAACCATAATGTAAATGATATTATAATTAGCCAAAGTTCTTGTAAGGTGGCAGAGTTAGTTGATAAGGGGGTCAAAGGCTTCTTGCCTCTGGCATTGTCAGACCCTCTAGTTAGCTTCTGCTTAAGAGTTGTTTATTTTAACACCTGCACATTATCTTTAAGGCCCTCCATCTGGTCTCAGCCCTGTCTCCTTAGTCTCCTACTCTAACAGTATTTCTTTCACTTGATGAATATATACCATGACTTGTTTATCTGTATTCCTAGTGTTAGGCATTTGGATTGTTTCTGTATTTGTATATCACAAATCACAGAGAAGGCTCATACATTCTTGTGTAAGTCTCTATCTGATCATTTCTTTTACCTAAATATCTAGGAATGAAATCACTGCATTAAATAATATAGTAGATATGTGTTTAATTTACAAGAAATTGCTAAGCAAGTCTCCAAAATTTCTAAAGAATTTTCTACTCCCACCAAAAATGGGTAGATAAGAGGATACTTATCATCACCAACATTTTGCTTTTTGGTGGTGGGTGTGAACTGGTATGTCATTGTGGATTCAATTTAGATTTACATATTGACCATTTGTGTTGAACATCTTTTCATGTGCTTCTATACCATTTGCATATATTAATTTGTAAAATGTGTGCTGGAGCTTTCTACCCATTTTATGCTGTGTTGTTATGCATTTTATCATGGATTTGCATAAGCTTTATTATATTTTTTGAATAAAAGCTTTTGGTCAGAAATACATGTTGTAATATACTTCCTCTAGTATTTTGCTTGTCTATTCATTTTACTAATGGTTTATTTTGCTAAAGAAATATTTTAAATGTTGTTGATTATTTACTTATTTTGATTTATAATTCATGCTTTTTCTTTACCCATCCAAGAAAATATATTCCTATGTTTTCTTCAAAAAGCTTTGTTATTCTGGGTATTTTGGAGGGGTTATGGATAAATTAGTTTCATTTATTTTTTATATAGATACTCAATTATTTAGACATTTGTTAAAAAGATTTTTTTTTCCTATTGAATGCACTTGGCATCTTTGTCAAAATCTATTTATTGCATACATGAGAGTCCATTTCTGAACATTCCACTTCATTCCATTTATTTAATTCCTTTTACCAATACCAAATTCTCTTCTTTCTATAGTTTTACAGTAATTCTTAAAATCAAGTAAAGTCCTTTAACTTTGATTTTTCTAAAGACTGATTTACCTATTCTACATCCTCATTACTTCCACTTAAATTATAGAATTATCATGTTTATTTTTTTCAAAATAATTACCTGGGAATTGCCTGGAATATGGCCAAAATATGTATAACAATTTTGGGAGAATAGTCAGATCTTCTCATTTGTGAACATAATGTAATTCTCATTTATTTAAATTACATTAATTCTTCTGAGTAATGATTTGTAGCTTTTAAATTAGAGATATTACACATTGAAAAAAAATTCCAGATATTTTGCATTTAAAATTTTTTAATTTGGGCAACTTTCATTACAATTATATAGAAATACAATACATTGTTGTATATAGACTATCCTGTGACCTTATTAAACTTTATATATTTTAGTAGTTTTTGTGCAGAAAATTTTTATTTAAAACATTACAGTAATATCTTCTGTGAATTAAAAGAGTTACTTCTCATTTTCTAATATTTATTTATTTTCATTTTTGAGACAGAGTGTCACTCTGTCGCCCCGTCTAAAGTGCAGTGGCATCATCATAGTTCACAGCAACCTCAACCTCCTGGGCTCAAGCGATCCTCCTGCCTCACCTTCATGAGTAGCTGAAACTATAGGCGTTCACCACATGCCTGGCTAATTTTTTTTTTTCTATTTTTAGTAGAGATGGGGTCTTGCTCTTGCTCAGGCTACTTTCCAACTGTTTGAGCTCAAGGTAATTCTCTAGCCTCGGCCTCCCAAATTGTTAGGATTACAGGCATGAGCCACCACATCTGGGCTTTCTAATATTTACATGCTTTTGTTCATTATTTTGCATTATTGCACTGGAGAAAATGTTAAACAGAAGAAGCAAGAGCAGGTATTCTTGCCATGTCCTAGATCTTTAGGTTTTCATAGATACCCATTATCTCATTTCAGAGGTATGCTTGTGTTACAAGTTTGCTGACAATTTTGTTATAGTTTTGTGTTAAAAATTTAACACAACTGGTGTTGACTTTTCAATTTATTTAGAAGTTATTGAGATGATTATATAATTTTCCCCAATTATTCTGATAATTTGATGTATTATATTTATTAATTTTGATAAATTAAATTTGCATTTCTGGGATAATACAGTATATTTGTTATTTATCTCATATAGTGTTGAATTTCATTTGTTAATATTTTGTTAGAAATTCTATATCTATGGTCAAGAGGGAAAGTTTTGTGTAATTTTTTTCCTTGGAATATTTTTTATGTTTCAATATAAGCATTATGTTGGCTTCATAAAATGAGTTTCCCATTTTGACATTTGTATTTGACAGTTTGATTTTGTTCCTTTTTCACTACCTTCTTTTGAGTGAATTGTACGTATTAAAATCTTTTTTAAATTTTATTCCCTATATTATCATTTTAGCTACCTCTCCTTTTGTTACTTTAGTGGTTTCTGCAGATTTTAAAATATGCATTTTTATCTTACAACACTGTGGTTTCAAACAGTATTATGCAACTTCATAAACAATGTGAAACCTTTACTCAGGCTTTATGCTCATATTATTCTATTAGTTTTTTAAGTATACTATAAACACTGCATTACATTTCTATTATTGTTACTTTAATCACTTATTATATTCTAAAGAAATTAAGGAAAATAGGAACTTTTGCATATCCCCAGTTATTTTCTATTTACTGGGCTCATCATTCATTCTCACACATTTGGAATTCTGTAATTTCACTTTGACTAGAAGTACTTCTTTCAGCATTTCTGTCTTGTGGAGACAAAGTCTATTAGCTTTGTTTGTCTGAGGATGTATTTGTGGTTATTTTACTAGATATAGAAGTCTAATTTGGAAGTTACAGTTTCTCTTTCAGTGCTTTAAAATTATTCCAGTATCATCTATTATTTCTGATAAAATGTTTTTATTAGTAAGATTCCTCTATGTAAGAATGCTTTTTTCCCTGATTTTTCCTTTTGGAAATATAACTTTACCTTCAGTTTTTAACTTGCCTAAAACTTTAGTTTCTCTGGATATGTGTGTGAGTGTGTGTGTGTGAGCACATTTATATTTTGTATTTATGTACTTATCCTGCTAGGGACATAAAAAGAACTTCTTAGATCTCCGGATTGATATTTTTCATCAATTTTGCTAAGTTTTTTTCTTCTCATAATATCTTTAAATATTTCTTCTTCCATTGTCTTGCTTTTCTTTTCTGGGGGAGATTCATTACACATTTGTTAGATTGTTTAATATTTTCTTACATATCTTGGATTCTGTTTCCTCTTCCTCTTTTCTATTTTTACTTTTGTTTGTATATTTTCTCTTCAATGATTGTTTCCTCTGCTGTATGCAGTCTCATGCTAAGCTCATTAAATTATTGATATCTGATTTTGTTTATATCCAGCATTTCTATTTGTTCTTCTATATAGTTCCCGTATCTCTGCTAAAATCTCCATCTTTTCTCCTATTAAGTCTATCTCCATTTTCCACAAAATTCTTTTTTAAATTTTAATTATAGTTAATTTAAATTTGGTGTTATCATCCCAATATCTAGGCCATCTCCAGATTTACTTCTAATGATCATCACCAATTCTGAGGATGGTACATGTATTCCTGATTACGAGTATGCTTATTATGACTTGATTGCGTGCTACAATTATTGCATAAAACAGTCAAGACTGAAGTAAAATGTATTTATCCCCAGAAAAAGTCATGTCCCTTTCTATGCATGCTGATAGAATGGGAGATGAGTAAATTCTGGGCTTTGTTTAAGCTTTAGTTCGAATCAGTTCACACTGGCTTGAAATATTGTAAAGATGGGGTCAGAACTTTCCTTTCTACAGGGTCTGGGATCTGAGCTCCCACAAGATTCTGAAGACCTGCTTGTATTTTCAAGTTGAGTTGCAAGTTTTCAGAAATGTGGGGAATAGGATTATTGATGTGCTTTTTACATTTGTGGTTGTTACAGAGCTTTCTTTGCTCTCCATTCTCCTCCCTGCTTCCTGAGCTTCCAGAGATACTGTTTAGCTCTGATGCCATTTCCCTTGTTTTCCTAGGTGAAAGTAGAGATTACCTGAGGGACGGTTCCCTGCCTTCTGGTTCTGTTCCATCATTAGCCTGAAAGCCTCTTACAGGGATCATTTTAGCTCTTCTTCCCTGTACTCTGATTGTGGAATACTACCCACAAACATTCATTGAAGAATTGCAAGAGAACTTTATTGTTCTGTGGAATCTTGCTCTCTAGCAAGAAACATAACTTTTATTTGTTTATTTATATGTGAGTTGTGTAATAAAAGGAAACCAATACATCAAATAAAATGCTGTCATGCAGCTTAGAGTAACAAAAACTCTATACTATCTTTTGAACCAAATGCATTATAAGAAATAACACAACTCTATAAAGGGTTTAAATCATAGCATTGCTTAGAAAAGGTGACTAGCATTAAGTGAATATTTGTGAAAATACACAGGAAAATGCATACTTTAAAAATCTATTTATGAAACAAGGTATTCAAAAAGACAATATATTATTTTAGGAGAAATGCAAATGAGATATTTTCTAAAATCATGATGCTTGATTATCCCTTATTCATAATATTTAATTTTTTTTGTCATTACAACTTAAACTTTGAGCTGTTCAGGCAGCTAACAGATTCTTTTGTATAACTATGAGTATTATCATTACTTAAGAAATCATTCCAGTAGTGCTTAAAATCAGTATGTATTTAATCAAAAGTAATTGAACAGAGTGGTTAAAACTCTCAAATTTAGGATAAATTCTGTAATTATAAAGACATTTCCTTAGATACTGGGTTATTTGGAATTCTTCATTTCAGAAAATACTCATTAGACATTTATGAAAAACATATACTAAAAATTTTTTGAGTGTTCTCTTGGTTAAAACCCATTGCAGTGGTCTTTTTTTGGAAGATGCCATGCTGGGTATAAACATTTTTCTAGATAGGTGGTGGGATCTTGTGTAATGATTTTTTTTTCCTACTAGTTTGAGAAGGCATAATCTGTTAAGATCAAACCATCACACTCTGATTCATAGATTTTTGATGATTTCAGCAAATGGGTGCTTGATTATTGCATGTTTTGTACACTATATTTTATTATCTCTCTAAATAAAGAAATGGGAAAACAGAAAATGCCATTTTCTTGTATTCTCTTAATAATTTTTTAGGCATATCTGTTCATATCTGCCTTAAACCACATTTAAAGAACACAGAAAAGATTTAGGAAAAGATTAGCTTTAATCTTGTGAAAGAGGTTTAGCAATGATATGACATGAGTATAAACAACTGGCACGAGGCTAGGGCCATCATATTCATACTGCCTTTGAATCTAAAATGACCCTGTCTTACTCAGGATTATGTTACTGGCATTGAAGTTGTCTTGTAATAAATAACTTCTATCAAATATGGATATGTTTTTTTGTAGCTTAACATAGTCTGAGGCTAATTGAAAAAATTATGTAGTCCAAATATTTTAGCAGGTAATAGACTATGTCTTTCTCCATATTAGCCATAAATATAAACAGTTTCTGATTTATATAAAATAGCATTTACATAACAAGTTCAGTAGTATTCTTATGGTGCAAATAGTTTTCTCAGATACAATGAAGAGGGCTGGGATAACCTCAGAGGTGGTTAACACATGTTCAAGAGGAAATGACATCCTCTTTTGAGATCAGTATACCGTGTGGTTCTCTCAGCAAGAAGACAAGATGTGTCTTCGATTGTATGAGTACACAGGGACTGTTTCACCTATTTATTCAAGTTGGATAGTTTCAGTTTCAAAACGAATTAGTTCAAACTAAACAACTAATCAGCTGCAATTGCGGTTGCCTAAATTGACTAATTGAATATTGAAATAAGAACAGTTTACCCTTGTGTGTCTAATATGTGTCTCATTCTGACCATTTGTTTTGCTTGTTTTAAAATAGGTTTCTGTTCTTACAAAGTAAATTCTTTTTAACTGACAGATACTAATCAGAATTGCCAAGGTGATTATATACTGGTACCCATGAAATCCAATCAAATAGACTATGTTTAGCCTTGAAGTTGCCTCAATAAATACCCAGATCTTGATCTAGATATGCATTGTGTTAAAGTATTTTGTTTTTTCCTAATAATTATATTTAATAAAACATGTTGCCATAACCTAAGAAATAAAAATAGGCCAGGCGCGGTGGCTCACGCCTGTAATCCTAGCACTCTGGGAGGCTGAGGCGGGCGGATTTCTCAAGGTCAGGAGTTCAAAACCAGCCTAAGGGAGACCCCGTGTCTACTATAAAAAATAGAAAGAAATTAATTGGCCAACTAATACAACTAATATATATATATTAGCCAGGCATGGTGGCACATGCCTGTAGTCCCAGCTACTTGGGAGGCTGAGGCAGGAGGATTGCTTGAACCCGGGAGTTTGAGGTTGCTGTGAGCTAGGCTGATGCCACGGCACTCACTCTAGCCTGGGCAATAAAGCGAGACTCTGTCTCAAAAAAAAAAAAAAAAAAAAAAAAAGAAATAAAAATAGAAGCAACTAGGAGAAATTTTATGATAGGTTAATCTTCAGCTTTATAAAAATGCAAATAAGAGATAAAAACTTAGAAACAATATGAAATTACAGAAAAACAGCTTAGGAACATGGACATTATCAAGGCATAGTCATAGACAACCGAGAGACCATGTCATACAAAGAGCAATGCAAGGGAATCATGGGAACTTGGTGATTCTCAGGGCATGAGTTGTGATGCAAGGAGATTAAGCTGGAGAAATAGGTTTTGACACCAGGCTCAATATTTTAAAATTTATCTTAAATCAAAGAGATCTATTAGAAGATTTTACTCACCTAGGTAAAATAATCACATTTAAAATTTGGAAGATTATTTGCTTAAATTGCTAGCAAAGGCTGACTGAATTTTCAGAGGAAACTCTCCTAATTTAATACACTGAATATCCCTCTATAAGATAGTTTGCAATTATTTTTTTATTATTCTATGGTTAAAATAGCAGAAAAGCAATTACACAAATGTTAAGAAAGTTTTATTTCAGGAATGGTGAGCTGCCAGGTGTATTTTCCCTGGAGGTATCTGATAGGATAAATCTTGGTGTTTAACAGGTATCTGTGTGGAGTATAAGAGAGCATGAATACTGCCAATACTTTAGAGCAGGGGTCCTCCAACTTTTTAAACAGGGGGCCAGTTCACTGTCCCTCAGACCTTTGGAGGGCCGTTGGAGAGTGTGGCGCACATTTCACACATGTGCACTGTGGGCCCAGGAGAAGTCTGCTGCTAAGCAGAACAGGCAGCAGTGGCAAAAGCACCCGGTGGGCCAGATAAATGTCCTCGGTGGGCCGCATGTGGCCCGTGAGCAGTACCTTGAGGATGCCTGCTTTAGAGTTTTATTAGAAAAGTCCTCCAATTCCTTCCCTCATGAAACTGGAAACCCAAAAGACAATCATAGGAAGAGAAAAGGAAAACTCTATAAAGGGAGTAGGAATATATGCTTTTCTCAAATTTTCTATAATTAGGACAGATAAAATAAAATAAACATATGTTGAGAATTTCTAGCCAGTGCCCACATGTAACTGAATTTCATTAATGAATTTATCACCTGTGTTGTTCAAAGGACACAATTTAAAATTTTATTTTAGTATGGTCCCAAATTACTAGTGCTCCTCGGTGCCTGACAATAACAAATACACTGAAGAAATGCAATTCAAATGACAATATCCAGGAATTCCTGCCAATACAAAATCAGACCATGTGAGGGCACAATATTTATTAAAAGTCATTATATACATTAATGACTGAGCCAGAATTCTGAGAGCTAAATAGAAATAATTGTTATCAGGCATAGAACATTACTTTATTTGCTATAGTTAGATTGTAAAGGAAGTTTTAAAGACAATGAATGTATAATAATCTAGAGAACTCGAATATAATTTTTAAAGACAGAATCTTTATGAATTTAATAGGTAATTAAAACTTTAAAACTCAATGTGAGACAATAAGTAACAAATTTGACATTGCTGAATAGTGAATTAGTCAATAAAATATATGTCTGAAAAAATTATCACATAGAAAGACAAAAAGACATAAAATATGGTTGAGGGGCTAAGAACATGGTCAAAATGCAAATGTTTCAAAATATGTCTAATTGGATTTTTACATTTAGACAATATAGATATTGTGGGAGCAATAATATACAAAATGAAAGGCACCAATGTTCAGATTCAGGATACTGAAAAAGAACTAATACATAAAAATTTAAAAAACAAATGTAAAAAATTATGTCAACTTTGACACACGGTTGTCAGATAACAAAACAGCAAATACATGTAAAATTTCTCAAAGGCAACCATGGGAGAAAAACAGACATATTATCTACAAATAATAAAAAAAAAAAAGATTAAATGTATAGACCACTGATCAAAATCAAAACACAAAGGAAGCCAGTAGACATTAAAATAATATCTTCAAAGACCTGAGAAGAAAATATGTTAATCTACTCCTATATTGTCAATCAAAATCTCTTTTAAAAATTCACATATAATGATATTTTCAGACAAACAAATAGTAAGAGAGTTTTTTGCCAAGAGAACTTTCTTAAAGGAATTTATAAAGAATACACTTTAGGAATAAGGAAAATGATCCTAAAAGGAAAATCTCAGATGTGAAAAGGTAAAATGAGAAAATAAAACAGTAAAGCTTGGAAAGAAAATGATAAAGAACTGGTAGGACAGTAGTCCTCAGGAATTTTGGTGTCAGAATTCTGATTATACCCTTAAAATTATTAAGGATCCCAAATAGATTTTTAAGTGGGTTATATATATTAATATGCCCAATATTAAAACTAAAACTATAGAATTTTAAAACATTTACTTATAACATTGTTTGAAAATAATAAACTCATTAAATGTTAACTTGATGTTATACATATTTGGGGAGTCTAACTCCAGGCCAGAATCCTATGCATTATCTTTCAGTGCCCATCATAGGCAATTACAGAGCTTTCCCAACAGACCTCATGGGGTAATCTCCCACACCAAACTTGGAAAGCCAGTGCATCACAGCTTTCTGGAGGAGTTGTAGTGAAGCACTCACTTCCCACCCAGTCCCCAATCCACCTTAATGTGCATATCTACATTCCGGAAGCATCTCTGAAGGGACACCCTTGGCTAAGTTACTTCACTCAGTTCTTTTAAACACCTAACTTTGCCCACCTCACACCCAACAGCTATCTGAGCCTATATAAAGCCAGAAGCCTTTTGCTCTGGGATCCTTAGCAGTAAGATGAGCTCCTCCTCTTCCCTGTCTGTGGCATGTGTCACCTGACTCTCACCTGGTTCATTCATGGAGAAAAATGAATGAGAGAAAATATTTGCCAACTATGCATCCAACAAAGGGCTGAAATCCAGAATCTACAAAGAACTCAAACAAATCAGCAAGAAACAAACAAACAAATAAACCCATCAAAAAGTGGGCAAAAGGCATGAACTGATTTTTCTCAAAAGAAGATAGGCAAATGTCCAATAAACATTAAAAAAATGCTCAACACATGAATTATCAGGGAAATGTAAATTAAAACCACAATGAGATACCACCTTGCCCTGTCAGAATGGCCATTATTAAAAAGTCAAAAAACAAGAGATGTTGATGAGGATGTGGTGAAAGGTGAAAAAGGAAAGCTAATATGCTGTAGATGGGAATGTAAACTAGTGCAACCGCTATGAAAAGTAGTATGGAGATTGCTCAAAGACTAAAACTAGACCTATCATTTGATCCAGCAACCACATTACTTGGTATCTACTCAAAGGAAAATAAGTTATTTTATAATAAAGACATGTACTCCCAAATGTCTATCACAGCACAATTCATAATTGTAACAGTACAGAACTGACCTAAGTGCCCATCAATATATATATATATATATACATATATATGTATGTATATATATACACCATGAAGTACTACTCAGACATGAAAAGGAATAAAATTATGTCTGTTGCAGCAATGTAGATGGAACTGGAGACCATTATCCTAAGTGAAGTATCTCAGGAATGGAAAAAACAAACACTACATGTTCTCATTTATAAGAGGGGAGCTAAACAGGGGATATATATGGCCATAAAGTGGTGTAATAGACATTGGAAACTAGGAAGGGGGAAGAATCAAAGGAGGAAGAGAGATAATCTACCCATCGGTACAATGTACACTATACTATTGATGGGTACACCAAAAGCTCTGCATTCAGTATTATATAATCCATCTATGTAACAGAAAACACTTGTACCTGCTAAATTTTTTGAAAAAAAAAATGGCTTCACCTTAAAAAAAATGAAACACTGGGGAGCTGGCACCTTTTCTTTTGTCTTCTGCCTGCACCACCAAAGCAAGTAAATAAAGTCTTCATTGTGATTTTCTCTTTGGCCAGTTGTCCTAATTTACCACCTCAACACTGGGCTGCTAGACAAATTAGCACATGGAGCAGGGCAGCGAATGAGAACTATGCCCCTCTGGAGGAGCAACAAGTCTGAGAGTCCCTCAAGGCACTCTTGAGTTGGGGTAGATTCCTCCCCTCTGGTCCAGGGAAGTACCTCACCAGTAAGTCCAGGGGAGTGTTAACAGATGCCAAGAGACACTTCAACAGATGTGCTAATGGGTCTGGAGGAATGCTCCCCTTGTTTACAGAAGTTTTTCATCCCTGAGTGGGACCCCAGAGGAGCTCACTTGATGGGTAATATTAGAAATCTAACAGGTTCTTAGAGAGCTAGGAAAGTAGTCCATTGGCCATCACAAGGGGTTCTCTGGTGATGAGACCAAAATAATGTTGAAGACCCCTCCAGCTGAGTTGTGTCCAACAAGTATTTTTAACTCTAAGAAGGTCTTTAGTCCCCATAAATGTCCTATGGTACAAAAAATTGTTGAAACTTATGCAGAAAAGAGTGTAGTGCCCTACAGATTCTACAGCCCTCTCAGAGACCTGAAGAGATCTTAGCCCTTGGTTTAATCACCTCCTTGATAAAGGAAGATAACCAATTAAAATTTGTAAGGAGATTGGTGCCATATGGGTATGTTACTACTGAGCTGCTCCTTCAGGGTGCTCTGTCAGCTGACATAACCAAGATATAAGAGAATAAGCAACACAGTACCATGCCCAAGTCTCTCAGCATCCATGGCACAGTGGCAGAGATGGCTCCTGGCTTAGCTCCAGTCCCCTCCTGGCCTCTCCAGCCTAAAAGATTGACCACAGGAGACAGTGGAGTAGTAAGCATGGACACTGAGTCCTCCCCCCCTCCAAACAAACTCTGCTATTGCATAGCACACACAGTGGTAGGCACTGGGAAGGCATTTAGGACTTTAAGCAGCAGCCTTCTGGGTAGTAACATTGTCCCTTGAAAAGTCTGGGCTGTGCCCAAACCGGGCCATCCTACATCACCCACAGGGATTCTGTCAGTGAAACAGCTAACACTCCCCCTACCCTCCCCCCCCCCATTGCCCACCTCTGCCCCAGGCCCTCACCCATGCCCCACTGTGGATGGGTTCTTTCAGGGTCTTACAGACTTCTGTTGTTATAACCCCACTATTAAATTTATGATTGGTGTAAATGCATTATCTATGTGCACGTCTGCTCCCTTCACCATGCTACCCTGACAAGAATTGATGCAATTAGGGACATCTTAATAGGACATGTGGAAGGCCCTGAACCTATCTGGCTGCTGGCCAGTTAGTGTAAATGCGAAGATTTCAACACAGTGAAAAAGGCAAATGAAATCTTGGCATTATTATATTTTTATATTTGTTTTGATTTCAGTAAAACCCTGAAAATGTCTGAGGAACTCCCAGAGGTCCACAGACAACACCTTGAGAAGAAGTGATCTAAGGTTTTAAAAGGGCAGATTGGAAAATTGGATATGCAGTATTTCCCTTATTTGGCAAATTCCATCAAATAACAGAAAAGTGGTTTTTTTGTTTGTTTGTTTTTGTTTTGTTTTGGGTTTCTTTAAGGCATGCTTTAAATGCCAAAGAGAATGTGAAATGATACAACATAAACATTGTCTGGGAAGTTGGAAATGGGTAGATGATGACAGCTGATGTCACAAATCAGAGAGATCTAAAGAATAAGTCAGAATGGAGAAAATTAAGGAATAATCTACTAGTAATGAACTCATGAAGAGTTCAGGAAATGCAACATTATGGACATCTTTATGTCACAACAACAGGCATTGTGAAGAGTATTTAAAAAAATTTTTTGCAAGCCCCAGATTCCTTTCTTAATTTCATCCAGGTATTGATTATCTAAGCAGAAACCAGATTTATTTTCTAGTTAGAGGAAAAGGGTGGATCCCTGGAGCAGAGAATATCAGGGACAAGGAATATTAGGGTAGAGATTAATGTGCTGAAAAGATGGTATTGGATGTATATTTATTTAGTGAATACTTAGATCTCCTTCGACTTCTAAAATGCTGCCAGCTAGGTCTATAAACTCTAAGCAGAAAAATAAATGGGCTGTCAGGGGGAATCTGTCAAGTCATAGAGGAAAAGTATAAGATTCAGACTTCTTCAGTGGCTCTCTAAGGAAAGGTGGACACTCAGATCGTTCAACAGTCGGGCCCATAGTATACAAGCCTCTAATTTTTAAATACCACCATTTGGGTGAAATTTGTAGTGTTTTTCCATTAAATATTAATACATAGAAAAATTCAGCAATGAAACCTGGGGTTTACTGTGTTGGAATGTTTTTAATTATGAATACAGTGTCTTTAAAATATATAGGATCTTTGGGATCATATATTTCTTCTTTGCTTTGTTTTCTTTTTCAAATACATTTTCTATTTTGGAAAGTTTTTTAGCATAAAATTGTTTACTTATCTTTTTATTGTCTGAAGTTCGAGACTACCGTGAGCTATAATTGTGCCCCTGCACTTCAACCTGGGTGACCGAGTGAGACTCTGTCTCTAAACAAAGAAAAAAGAAAGGTGCATTACATAAATATGCCCAGCTTAGTTTCATGGTTGAGGTCCCTAAGACTTAGAGAAAATTTTAATGATTTTATCTGAGGTACTTTCTCCAAAACCAATGCACTGAGATTATGCCATAGAAGAGTGTTAGTAAAACACCAGAAGGTCTGGGAGTCTGTAGGCATTTCAGCTTTCTAGTTTAAGGTGGATTATTTTTCTAACTCCACGGATGATTGGGAAAACAGATATTAAAGCCAGCCAAAGCAAACTCCAAGGCAGGGGGAGTTTTTATGTTAATTGTGTATAGATCTTATTGTGTTATGGTGGAATTGGTCCTGGCAAAATATGTCAACAACAACAATAATAACGCCATACCTAATGACATACATAATGCCATACATCAAAACCTAATCTAGTGTTAATCATTAAGTTGACGCTTATTGTATATCATCTGTGTGAAACTTTACAAACACCTTCATGTGGTAAGATTGTTATTATCTCTATTAAAAATTAAGACACAACTCAAATATTAATTTTCCCAATATTCTGTCTATAAAGAGACAATATTCTGTCTATAAAGAACAACTGCACTTAATAATCCATTCATATATGAGAGATTCAAATTACTAATTTGAAATTTTTTTTGAAATTCTGTTTGCTGCTGTAACATCTAATTATTTAAACATTGCACAAAGTTAATTTAGTTATTTAAAAGGTTATCTCTCTGTCTCTCTCTCTCTTCTCCTTCCTTTTTTATTCCAGGTTAACTACATTATTCCTCTAGAACCATTGTATTTATCCTATATGCCTTGCATTCCATCTATCAAGCTCTGTCAATTTTATCACCTAAATCCCACTTCTTCCGTGTTCATTTCCACATCATTAGTCAAAACTACCTGTCCTAGCTTCACTTCCCTAGATTTCTACAATAGCTTTCTAACTGGTCTCAATATTTTACTGTTTATTCATTTATATTAATTATCCAAAGATAATTTTTTAAAAAATGTACTGCAGCTAACATACTTAAAATTTAGAATCTTTTCTGTACCCACTACACTAAAGCCACAGATGACTTTACTCCAATTTCACCAGCATCATGGCCCTCTCAAACAGAAAAGCAGTATCTGATTTTGTCTATATTCCACAACAAAGCCATTGCCACTTAATAACATTGGTTACTTAATCTATATATTGATGTATGGATACATGGATGAACACAATATCCCACATATAAATGGCATATATATATATAATGAATATAGAAAATACTATTAAATCATCCCTTTGGATAGTTTTAGAAAACAATGTTTATTGTAATAAGGCTTTGTTGAATAATACTAACAGTCTGATTTAATTTTTTGTCACAGTATGTTTTTCCTTTTGAAGAAAACCATAGCCCTGTTTTTTTTCCCCTGTAGTTTTGAATTCATGATGGACAATGACTTGTTGATAAGAAAGTATTCTATTTCATTATAGAGGCAATTTTTGAAATCACGGAGATGTTATTCATATAATTAATAAAATTCTATTGAACCCACACCATCAATTAGGCAATTAGGCACTTAAAATTATGGCATTTTTAAGTAAATAAAACATAATTCTCAATATTCATACTCTTGGAAATAATTATAATACAATGTATTAAAAGATAAAAATAGAAGTATGAACAACAATCTAAGGGCCTTCAGAGTAGACAGCTAGAAATTTCAGCATACTACTATGAGGCTCCGCAAGGAAGGTGATAACTGACCTGGGTTTTGAAAGGTGAGCAGAAGCTTTTCAGGAAGTAAGACAGAACACGGTAGTCAAGGCTCAAGAATATCATATAAATATAAAAGTATGTGTCATCATTTTGTAATAGTCAGCTATAAGAGTCAGAATTTCAAACTTACTGGGACTACAAATATGGGTTGAGAAAAAAGAAATAGAATTAAATTGAGAGGTAATTTGTCTACGTGTTAAAATTAAAAGCAAGGACTCTCTTCTAAGTAATGGGAGACCACTTTTAAGTGGCAGAGTGAAACTGTCAAGCAAATATTTTTAAACACAACTAGATCGTCCCTTTACAACCTTGTGACACTTAGGCGTGGGACCTGGTATCATGGGTTCCTAGCCTAAGTAGGGGACCAGCAAAAGAGACCTATGAAACATGTAGTTAGAAAATTAGATCCTGAGTCAGAACCAGCCCTCCTTCCTCCCTCCTTCCCTCCCGCCCAATTTCATCTTTCCTTTCCTCCTTTCTTCCCTTCCTTCCTCCCTCCCTTCCTTCTTTCCTTTATTCGACAAATTTCTATTCCACATTTTCTATTTTGCCAATCAATATTTTAAACATCTGGGATCCAGAATGTACCTCTGGCTTCACCAAAAAATAAATGAATAAAGACATTATTGATTTGGCTTCTAGTATAATGCCTGTGTAATATTTACATTGAGGGCTTTGGTATGAACTGCCCTTTGTTCAGTTTCATTTCTACCACTATCCTGTGACCACATACATATTACTAACCTCCATGGAATTCAGTGTCTCAGTTTATTGATATATAAGGAGGGTATCTATACTTAAATATATATATTTGAATGCTAAGCAATATAATTGTTTAACACATGTCTGACATACCATAAGCATTCATATTATTTATTAAAACAGATGTTATATATTTGATGAAAAAATAAATCATAGTAGAATAAGAAGAAAACTAGAAAAACTTGCTTTATTAAAAATTGAGAAAATGAAAAAGCTGGAAGAAAGGAAGATTTCCATGAAGAGAGAATACATTTTGCAAACTTTTATCATTCTTTAACCATTCTGGATTTTTACATTTCAAATCTGACTCTTAAAGTCTAAACTTTTACACATAGTCTTTTCACTGAATTTTCTTCATATCAGTCAATTGAGCAACAACACTATGTGTTACAAGTCTCTCCAAAACTCTGTGACTTATCAATTTATACTTTCATCTCTTAATAATTACTGAGTTCTCTGATTCTTCTAAGACAAACTAAGTGATTTATTTTGTTTAAGTACCTGGTAACCAGAACACAATTAGTCAATTAGAAGAAGCCAATTTCTTCAATAAATTTCTGATTGCTTCATTGTGACTTTTTAAAGATTTCTATTGTTCTCCACAAAGCACTGAGCAGCATGAACAGAATAATATTATTCCAGCATCAAATAAAATTCTAGTTCATGCACTCAACTTTAATAACTGCACTGTTCGACAAAACATTTCAAAAGTGATTTGCTATAACCCAGATCAATAAAGTCATTAATCACTCCTTTGCTAGAGAACAGATGATGAATCAGCCTATTACACCAGAGAACATTTAGCCCTTTGCTTTCCTAGAAGTTTTAATGTATTTATTAAATATACTTAATATATATTCAATTTATATGTAATATCTATATTAAATCTTTCCTATCCACTAACTAGATAAGCAATTGCACATCATTGAGATTTTATATTTTTGTTCCTTGTTTTACTTTTATATTTACTGCCTAGAAAAATGTCTTCTAAACTATAAATACTCAGGTAATGGGTAGGAGGATAGGATGGTTAATGGTTGCAAAAATATAGTTGGATTGATAGAATGAACATATGATTGCACAACAAAGTGACTATAGTCAATAATAAATTATGGTATACTTTAAAACGATTAAATGAGTGAAACTGGAATGTTCCTAACACAAAAAATGATAAATGCTTGAGCTGATGGATATCCCAATTACCTTGATTTGATTAATACACATTGTATGCCTGTATCAAAACATCTTATGTACCTTGTAAATATATACAATTATTATGTACCCATAATAATTAAAAAGTAAAAAGTTAAAAATTTAATAACTCAAAGAATAGAAAATAAATAGTATTTCAATGAAAAAACTTCCAATATTTCATGCAATTAGCATGCACAGAAAGCTATTTGTCTAGGTACCAAAAACCATTGTCTGTACTTAATACATAGGATATACATCATGATATTGACCTGTTATCAACTCATAGGTGACCAGCTCATCCATATTACAGTTTAGTAGGAAACAACACACAAATATACAAATGTAATACATGGTAAAATCACACATACAGTAAAATCAGTACAGATGAAATCCTTTAGAAATTTTAAAGAAGTAGTAACTACTTTAGTTGGGTAGAGGCAAAGTAATCATAATATGTAAGACAGGACAATATAAAGCATTTGAAAGCATGTTAATATATATAAAATATTGCTTATTGATATTAAATTACAATATATGATCTTTCCAATGTGTTGTTTCTTATTAGCAATTAGTTCAATGTGATTTGTGAAAATTGAAATGAATGTGGTACATTAATTAGAATATTTTTATCAATCCCATCAAACGAATCTGTGATACATTGCTTTAGAAAAGGTGTTTCTATTTCTCATTGGAAAAAAAAAGTTCATCATTAGCATGCCCTAATAGGTATAATGCAGGTATACAATCTATGAAAAAGTATATTATTTATTTTTCTAGATTGCATGGCCATTGTGTATAGGCAAAATCAGATTTTATCAAGCATCAACTATATGAAATTGTCTCTGAGATAAAATTTATAATTTTGCTTTAGTATATCCAATATTTATTTATTTTCAATGTTTATCAGCATATGAAAAATGTTAACATTACCAAAAGCCAATTCCTTATTCATGTGCTTAACCTTTCCATTCAGTTACAATAAACTTTAGTGTTAGTTATTGGTTGTATAACCATGGATAAGTTTTTGATCTTATTTAAACATTAATATTTGAAACCATAAAATGAGAAAAATATGTAACTTATAAAATTATTGAGATGATTAAATGAGATACTTTGTGTAAAGTGTTTGCCATAAATGCTGGTGTCTATTAATTGCTCATTGTATATTAATTAAACATCTATTTTAAAGGTCACCTGCTTATAGTAATAATGCTCTTTCTTACTGAAGATTATTTTACTCCTCTAAGAATCAAATCCTTTTTGGAGACCTTTCCTGGATAAGCATAATGTAGAAATATTTTTAAAAACATTAAAACCCAGTATGTGGTTGGCCAAAAGCATTTGTTATATAATTCTTCATGAGTTTTAAAATTACTGAAATGTGACATGTTACATTAAAAACTATCACTGGCCAAAGAATTTTCTGATGATATTCAAAATAAAATAATATATTCTCTTATTTCTTCTATTAAAAAATTAATATCTTTTATATGGAAAACATTGTACTTGGTAAAAGAAGAGACAGATTGACTAGGTTAGGTTCCTATCACATCTAGATCATAAGATCTAGTGCTTCACTGTTGCACCAAACTTGGTTGATTTACATAATTAATGTTCATTATTTTCTGTCTCTTCCTCTAAAATATATATTTCATGAATATAAGGTCCACATCCTTTTTAGGGATCTCAATTGTTTGATAACACTTTATTCACATTGATAAATTACTAAATAATCATCTTTTATTTAATTGGTTTGAAAAAAATAATTGTCCCTGCCCTTTAGAGGTGAATGCACATATATGTCTATCATGGAGTGATAATGTCCAAAAGAAAGAAGTAAATTTCGTTAGAAAAGATTTTGGATATGTATCCCACTTTTGTATGTAATGATCTTTCCAGAACTCTTGGTCACATGCCAGCAATTTCCAATACAAATATAACCTGAGCCACAAATGTTTGCCATGCGTGTAATTTTAAACTTTCTATTACCGCATTATAGAATTAAAAAGAAACTAGGGGCAGGGCGCTGTGGCTCACGCCTGTAATCCTAGCTGTCTGGGAGGCCGAGGCGGGTGGGTCGTTGGAGCTCAGAAGTTCAAGACCAGCCTGAGCAAGAGCCGAGACCCCGTCTCTACTAAAAATAAACAAACAAACAAACAACAAAAAAACGTTAATTGGCCAACTGAAAAGGAAAAAAAAAAATAAAGGAATAAAAAAAAAATTAAAAAAAAAAGAAACTAGGGATATCAATTTTAATAATATATTCTTTAAACCAATATATAAAGCATTATAATTTTACCATGTAATCAATATAAAATGTTAATAATATATTTTTCATTTTTTATACTAAGTCTGAAATGGGGTATGTATTTTATACTTATAGTTCTTCTCAACTCAAACCAGTTGCATTTGAAGTGCTCAAAAGGCACATATGGCTAGTGGCTACCATACTGGACAGCACAGCTCTAGAATGAAAGAGAAGATATTAAATTAGTATTGAAAGTCTATCTTAACTCTCATTCTTCTGAGTTTGATTGCTCAGGTAGAGTTATTTTCCTCTTTATTTATAATTTATATTCCATTTTTCTACTCCTGAACAGGAAACCTGGTTTTATAACCTCCTGTTCTCTCTTTTCCCTTTTTCAAATTATTTTCTTTCTTTTCTTCAAAATAACTAAATTGAATGGAGTTATTTAAGCCCTAAATTTAGGGATTTGATGATTACATTTCAAATTTTCAGGTCTAATAGCAGATATACCTGAAAAGTTATTAAAATTATTAAAATAATTCAAGAAAATAAGGGCATTTCCTGTTTTCAGGTTTCACTATTTAGAGAGATAATAAAATATACTTCATTGAAGTAAGTATTTTTTCTGCACAACTTCTATGAAAAGTTTGTTAATGTTGTAAATATTGTTTTACATGTTGTATTCAGAAACAAACTTTTAGAGCTCTCTTATTCGAGAATGTTCACAGAAGTTGCCCATGTTCATACCTTCAAACAAGAAGAATGAGTTTGTGCTGTTGCTACTTGGATGCTTTCTGATTCAACTTTAATTTTGTATAGTTCAAAATGTTGGATTGTTCTTAGTACTGTAATCATAATTCTTCCTAAGAAATATTGGTGTGCGACAATCCCCACTCTTATTTATCTGTGTCCTATAACGATATTTCAGTTATTTTTATGTGTGTGCTGTACGGTCATAAATCAATAATGGCTTTTTCTTCAGAGCGCTTGAGTGTAGGTTTCCCACACTCAATTTATTCCAAGGCATCACACAGAGTTTTGCAGAATTTTGGCTTATGTGGTCTTTCACTATCTTTACTTCTTTCCTTTTCTTTTTATTAAATTAGATTGAGCAAGCTGTGCCAAGTATAACAATGTATCATGTATCTGTTTTCAAAACAGACTAGTTTTCAGAAGTATTATAAAAATACAAAACCCAGGGCATATAGTTTAAGAGTGATAACCATCATTTCATTTGTAAACTGTAGCAATTTTCTGTTGTTCTAGTCCTGTAAATAGTAAATAGACTATTAAAATGGCACATAATTTGAAATATGCAGGTCTTGAAAAAAATATAAATTTTGTTGAACATAATATCTAAATGTTATTGAATTGGGACTAATATACTCTGATTTTGTTCAGTCAGTTGTCTGTTCCTTAAAATATCCATTCACATCTGGCTTTTGTAAAAAAAAATCATAATTTTAGTTTAAATAAAATATACTTTATTTATGTAACACATGTGAGCATTTCAAAGAAATTAGCTTCCAAAATAGTAATAGCCCTGAACAATTTTTATTTTTAGCCCTGAACAATAAGCTCAAAATTACATCTAAAAAAGTATTAAAGTAATTAATATTGCTAAAAAATATAACAAGAAATACACACACTAGAAAAATTTAAAATAGTCCATTAAATACTTAATATGCTCAGCTATTCACAAATGGTATTTTTTGTCTTTTTTCCTTTTACTCGCATCTCCAGTCTACCAATGTTTCTTTCTTATGTACAAATACTGAAATTCTAATTTCAGTATGAATTTCAGTATGTCATTTCTGAATGAATAAGGTATATCATATTTATAACTACATAATTTTAATTATTTTAAAAAAGTAGTAAGTAGAATGTCCAACTTGGTATTTTAAAAATCAATGGCTAACAAAAAACTCTGAGCAAAAGGCAAGCCCATTTTGATGCTGTCATGAATTTTTCTCTTCAATAGTCTCTTCTAGAAATGTTTTCCTAATTCTCACATTCTACAAATCTTTTATAACATTTTATGATGGTAGATTATTTTAGAAGTCTAATGAAAAGCAATATTCTTTAGTATAAAAATAGGAGGCAATATCCCCAAGAGATAAAATTACAGCCACAGAAGGTAGCTATACTTGACCAGCTGTTCTGTGATATAGTGCAAGGAAGGATCCAAAAAAAGCAAATGTGTGTTTGGGGCAAGATTCTTGTGCTGCATCACTGACTTGGTAGTGATGTAGGGACATATGGAACTGAGAGTAAAAGGGAATGGAATTTTACTTTAATGAATACAATGAATATGTTTATATAAGCCAAAGAGTTTTCAATGTCACTGTATGACTAATGCTGAAGGGAAGATTTGTTTGTGTCTACAAATTACATTGGTAGAATTCCTCAAGGTCATTTTATTATGTAATCATTATTCTTTAAAAAAAAATCAGACTTTTTTTTCTAATAGGAAAATAGTACTAAAATTATTGCATTAGGAATTAAATATATTTTGTTTTCTACTGTATACTTATGGTAAAAAAACTTAACCATTTCCTAGCAAATTGTTAGGATTCATTTTCAGGATGCAATGTTCATGAAATGTAAGCAGCCACACTTTCCTCTATTTTCACTCTGTTTGGAATTCTTTCTGGCAATTAAAATATAGTTCCTTTAGTAAGATCATGCTTATGACCTCACTATATAAATAAGACAAATACAAAGATAGAACAGCCATAGGTTATTTGGAGGATGGGTAGAATATCAGCAAATGTTCACAAGTAAAAGCCATCTTCTTTGGCACTCAGAAGAAGACAAGGTGGCTTTTGCTTTAAAATATAAATAATTTTAAGGGTTTATATGAATCAAATACTTTGGTTTAATTTTTGCAGAAAGTTAGAAAAATATATTACTCAAAGTCCCACAAATATTAGAATTGTGTTTTAATATGCAAATTTTTGCTGCAAATACATAGAAATATAAGATCACACATCTGGCCATTTCTTCTTCTAAGCAAAGTGCAAAACCACATGCACTGTCAAAGTTCTGCCCGGTAGGCTGTCCCTTCACAATGGTCCATCAGGGATGTCCCAGATTGAGGCTGTAATATTGCAACTGTCCACCTTCATGTGGTGCCCACAAATCATGTGCAACCATCTATCAAATGGGCCCATGCCTTCTCTTTTTCTTTGAGCTGATTATATGGAATTCCCCAAGATACCATAAGTGCAGGCTGAAAGAAAAAATTGTGCTTAGCAGAAGAGTATACCATAGGCATTTGGGCTACTTCATGTAATTTACCTGTGTTTTCAGGGCCTGCTTAGGGCTGATCACATATGTACCTCTTCCAACTGAAGATGAAAAGTCACTGTGAAGCTGTTTTATATGGCACAGTGGGTCAGATAACACCCAGCTTATATGGGCTGCTCAAACCACATGGTAATTTTGTAGCCCACAGTCAAGCAGTCAGTCTTTACTAAGGTCCAGAAGCAAAACAAAAGCTGTCTCTGAAAAATAGCATAGTTATTTGCAAATGATGGCAAGGTCTTGCTCTAAAATTCTAAAGACCTGTGCTGGGAATCACCTACTGGGGAATTTCCAGGCTTCAAACAGCCTCCCTCTCTGCCACTGACACTTCAGGCACTATTGGATTTGCTGGGTCATATGGCCCAAGTGGCAGATCAGCCTGGACATGTTACAGAACCTTGTTTTGTTTGGGCTGCACTCAAAACTAGCAGCTTTTGGGTCACTTAGTTAATAGCCCAGGATAACACACTCAAATAAAAAATAGGTTGTCTTTCCAATCCAAACGAGCCCACTAGGCATTGTACCTCTTTCTTGGTTGCAGGAGGGATAAGATGCAACAACTTAGTTTTCATCTGGAAGGGATATCTCAATATGCTCACACCATTGGACCTCTAGAAATTTTACTGAGATAGGAGGCATCCAAATTTTAGTGAAATTTATTTCCCACCCTCTGACAAACAAGTATCTTACCAATAAGTCTAGAGTAGTTGCTACTTCTCACTCATTAGGTCCAATTAGCATAATCTCATCAACATAATGGACCAGTATGATATCTTATGGAAGGGAAATGAGCTCAAGATCCCTCCAAACTAAATTATCACATAGGGCTTGGGGTGTTAATATATCCCTGAGGTAGGATACTGTAGGTGTAATGTTGGCCTTGCCAGATGAAAGGCAACTGCTTTTAGTGTGTCTTATAGAATGGAATGGAGAAAAAGGCATTTTTCAGATTAATAGTTGTATACCAGGTACCAGGAATGTATTAACTATCTCAAGCAATGAAACCACATCCAGTACAGCAGTTATAATTGATGTCATCACTTTGTTAAGCATTTGATAATCCACTGTCATTCTCCATGATCTATTTGTCTTCCACACAGACCAAATAGGAGAATTGAATGGGAATGTGGTGGGAACTAACACCCCTACATCTTTCAGTTCCTTGATGGTGGTATTACTTTCTGCATTCTCTCTAGTGGTGTGATATTGATTTTGATTTTTCTACCCTACTTGGATTTTCCCACCATATAATCCTTACTCCACAGGTCAGGGAACAAATGTGGGGATTCTTCCAGCTGCTAAGCATGTATATTCTAATTATGCATTCTGGAATAAAGGGAAAATACGGGATGGACCCACTGGACTTACTATAAGATAGACCTTAGCCAAAACTCCATTGTTAAGTTGACCTCCATTAAGTTTCTACTTTGAGTAGAGGACTACAATGATGTTTTGGATCTCCTGAAATCAATGTAAGTTTACAGCCAGTGTCTAGTAGTTCTGAAAGGTCTGATTATTTTCTTTTCCCCAATTCACATTTACCCTAGTAAAAATTAAATGAGTTTCTTTGTGGAAGGCTGGAAAAATATTAACAGTATATATTTTATTAGTATATAGGGGCCCTTCCTTGAGGGGACCCAGCCTTTTCTGAATTAAAGGGATTCTAGGTTTGTAAACTGGCTCAACTCTGGGAATTGATTGAGGGATTGTCACTTTCTGTTTTTATGATTTGAATTAGAATTTTATTCAATTGACCCAGAACTTTCTGCTATATACAGACCAGTTTCACTTTAGGAACACCATGATCAATTAGCCAAGGCCAGAGGTCTGCTAAAGTCAAACTGTTTTTATTGCTGCTTTGACTCTTTTGTCCATTACCACACCCACCTTGCCTTTAGCAGCTGAGTGCCACCACTTGGTACCTGCTATGCCAGGATCCAATTATTATTGCATTTCTGTTTTCCAATTGAGTAACTATAGTTCCCACTGTAAGGTCCAGCCTACAGAAAATAACTATTATGGAGCTCTTCAATAATCCTGTGCTCCATTCAAAAACTCATTTTTTAAAATATTGAAGGTATTGATGAAAGATATGTCTTTTGGACCCTACCATTGTGGGGGACTAGGTCTTCAACTACAAATCCACTCTAACGTTTCAATTTCTCTAAGTCTTTGAGTCGCTTCCTATACATTAAACCAAGAAAGTTTAGGCATTTCTAATTGGTTCACCATGGGCCATCTTTTGATCTGTGTTTCAGAAAACCAATCAAGGAAACTGCTAGAGTCCTTTCTAGCTTTCCAAGCTGCAACACTGAATGTAGAATCTCTGCTGATTAAGCCCATATTACTATATTCAACCTGATCTAAGTTATGTTCCTTCCACTATTATCCCACACTCTCATTCCCCCCTCCCCCCCCCCACACACACATTCTATCCATTCTTATACATGTACCTTGGATTTCTGCTTTGTATAAATAAAGAAAATTCAATTAGTTCTTTTGAGTGTAGCGCAACTCCTCATTTGTTGTATATCTCACCTTTAGGAGGCTGATGGAACTTGAGTTTAGTTATAGGTCAACAGGCAAAGAGGGGTTATTGGAGTTGACCATGAGGAGAATCTATATTTCTTGCAAGATAATTGACTCAGTGGAGGCCATTATGTTTCCTTAGGCAATGCAGAGCAATACAGAGTTAAGTCCCTCAGGTGGAGGTAGAAAGTCCAATACCACCGTGGAAGGAGAGGGTGCTGCCTTGCAGGTGGCAGGGTCACTACCACTGGGATGGGAAAGCTGCTGCCACTGGGAGGGGAGAGAATAGTTCTGCTGAGGGTGGAGAGGCCATTTCCACTGGGTTGGGCAGGCCTGTTCCATTGGAGATGAAGGCTTATCAGAATTTGGAGGCTCAATGTTCCCAGCTTCATTAGAACTTCTCACATGTACCCATCTCAATTTACAGGATACCATTCATTCCCAATCAATGCAACTGTATGATGTCTCAAACCAACCAAATTTAGAGAAAGTCCTATTTATACATATGAAAAAATAGTAAACCCAAAGAGGATAATTTTGAAGAAAATCATGGCTAGGTACATCACCATAAACTGATGAAAAAGAACAACAACAACAAAAACATTTATAGAAAAATTATAAATTACATGGAAATAATCACTTCTTATCAGATATGGAGGCAAAAGGGTAGTTGAAAATATCTTTAATGTGCTTGAAGAGAAAGAAATAGAAGGTGTCAATTTGGAATTCTGTATCCAGTGATTTTTTTTTTTTTTTTTTTAAGAATGAAGATGAAGTAAAGACATTTTTAGATAATGGAATAACAGGGGAGTGACCTGAAAGGATTAGGGCAAAAAAATTCCCAGCTCACCAATTACCAAGAATAATGTATTTTCTCAACCACCAGGCTGGAAAACCTTATATTTCATGGGATATTGACTGGAGTACTCAAAAGGCCTTTGCCTCAGATGTAAGGGCAAACAAGTCATAGACAAAATAATGTACTGAGTCCATCTAAAAGCTTAAATGCAAGATATGAAAGTATCAAGCTATTTCCATGTAAATTAACAGCATTCCAAAACAAACTCAAGAATATTTATAGCATGCTGATGTATACAGCACCCATAAAGAAAATCCACATTATCTGACAGCTAGTTAAAACTATCAGGCATGCAAATAAATAAATAAATAAATAATAAGTGATGTGACTCATGATTTTAATAAAATAAAAACAAAAACTGATCCAGATATGACCCAGATTATATAATCATTGAAAACGCACATTAAAATAGTTACCATATCTGTATTTTGTTTGTAAAAAAGGTAGTAGATGTTTTTTTAAACTAGAATAAGATAACCAAAAATTAAAATTTTAAAGTTCTATTCACAGTAGAACAAAATAAATAAAATACTTATAAATAAATTCACAAAAGCCATGTATTATCACTATACCAAAAACTAAAGAACATTACTGACTCAAATAAAAGAACAATAAAATTGAATATATCTTATCCCCCAGACAGTGCATGCCACGCCCATTAGGCATGAACAAGTCAGTTTTTCAACATACGTATTTATTATAATTTGTATGGCTAATCTATTTTGCTTCACCATAGACAATATTCTTCATGAAAAGATTATCACAAACTCAGGTGTATTTGCCCAGTTTGAAGTAAACACAATGAATTGGAAATTTAAATTATATCTCAATAACATTCCAAAAATGATTCAACAATAGTGTTAGAAAATGATACAAATTATTTTCCCTAACTCATACACTGAAATATTTCAGAAATCTAGGAAATATTAAATTAATTCCATGAATAATATTATTTTTTCACTCTTCACAAATGCGTGTCATAGGAAGTGTGGGTGATACAAGGCGGAAGAGCTCACTTTTGTCAGTAAAGCCAAATTAACAGTTTAACGATAATATGTATTCCTAGTGATAAAAAGTCCTTGCAGTTGAAGGTGATTTGCACTTTCCTCTACATAAACGAAAGAAATTTTGATAAAAAAATAAAGACTAAAAAGAAAGTGAATGAAAGAAAAGAAAACAGTCCTTAATCCAGGCTTCTAGAAGATAAATTGTATGGCAGGCCCAAGGGCAATTTAAAATATGCTAGCACAGCTTCCTGGGGAGCATGCCAATAAGCAAATGCTACAGCTAGAAAAACTGTTTTCACAGCTTGACATCAGAACTCCATGATGGCTGTCAAGAATTTAATGGTGACCTAAGGTGCTGACCTTTTCAACAAAGTGAGAAGAAGGAAAATTCGGGGGGTAAGAAGTTGAAATATGGATTGATAGGTTTATAATCTGCATGTGGTCATCAAAAGTCATTTTACATGGATATAATAATAATACATACTCAACATAATTATAAGAGTTTAAGAAAAAGACTTTTTTGAATAAATTTTTCTTAAATCTTTAGCATTTATGCTTTCTTTAATACATACTTCAAATATTACTCTTATTTTGTGGGAAACTAATACATTCATATTACTTTATTTTTTCAATATATTTTCAGTTTATTCATTGTACTAGTACTCTCTAGAATCCTATGACAATTATCACCTGGTTAATGTTATTTCCTCCAATTAATTATTTTTAATTTGTTTAGGTTAAAATATATATTTTCTGCAATTTCATTTATAGAGATTATTTAACATTCCAGTGTTTCCTTTAAAAGGTATCTGCCACACCTATTATGGTATTTGAAATTTTAAACAAATGGATCTTTAGTTCTGTATATTGGTAATGTCACAAATACATAAAGAAACTATATGGTTTTGAAATGAAAACATTATTTTAATTTTTTTCCTAATGGTTTTGGATTTATCAGAGATTGAGTTACCAACAAGCCATAAAACAGGAATTTAGGAGTGCTTATTATTTGAAATACATGCATTACTGAGTTTCATTCCTTTTTATCACCATTATAGTGTAGATTTCTGTCTATACAAAATTTTTGAAAAGAAATGGAAGATAGGTATCCCTTGTCTTACAATCTTTGTGAAGGAGAAGTGGTTATATTTGGCTTACAATGGAAAACAATTCACAGCACACATACACACATCTCTGGAGAAAAGAACAGATTGAGCCAAAGTTAAGGGAAACAGAATAACTTTGAGGAAGAATTGGGGGTGTAGGGACAGCAGAAAAGGAAGATGATAGAAGAATATTAGAGAATAGGGAACAATGTGGTGAAGGGAAAAACAGGCAAGTGAAAGCTTTAAGAGTAGCCACAAATTTGGGGGTGTACAATTTTTCACACACAAATTTTCACAAGATAAAGATTTGCCCTATCCTAGTCCTTTTATTCCAGCCTCCTTTAGGTATCTACCTTACAGTGTAGGACCACATTAGATAACATATTAAAACAATAAAAGAAACCATGACTGTACATCTTTTTTGCTGAAAATATGGAGACCCTTTTATCTCCTAAGAGACTGAGCTTGCTGAAAAAATGAAAATATATTTTAGATAAACTCATGAATGTCAGGTTTTTAATATGTCACATAATGGGAAATTAGCAGCATCATAGAAAAGAGATTCTAATGCATAGTTTTAGTGATTACACTGATGGGTAGTGATATTCAACCACACAGTATTCTATGGTGCTAATATTAAAGTCAATGTGGGGCTGAATGAATTTATATTATTGTAATAAAAAAGGTTCAAATTTAAGAGTGAATTATAATAAAAATTTTGCAAACTTTTTCTTCTTTCACTCATTGTCTCCCAGGGAGTATAACTCACATGAATTCCACACCTTGAATTCCGTTGAAGAACCTCTCAAATTAATGCTACAAGAGTTGAAGCTTTTGTTTCCTCTATCTTGTAAATACCTATGGGTACTAGGATGTTTGAAACAGTGCACCAGGCATATGAAAGCATGGGCTCTTCTGTGTCAACACTAAAGCTGATGAAATAGTTAGCAGTCACATATGCAAGTCACATATGCAAGATCAGATTTGGGAATTTTCAACACATAGGCCAAAGTTGGCATCACCAAATTATGCTGAAAAGATTTTGTCCAATTATCTTGTGTGCTTTTGTTGGGAGGGAGGAGCTTGGGTATCTATAGCTTTGAAGACAACCTGGATGTAATTATATATTTGTGATTCTGCAAGCTAAATTGTCTCTGCTTCTGGTCTTGTTAGTTTACTCATCTAGTGTGGGGCGCGGTGTCAACGCCATTGCAAGATGGCGCCGACTTCCTGGTCACACCCATACCACAAGACTGATAAACAGGGTGAACCACGCATGTGTAGGGGCTTTTTCCTGTCTCTCATCAAGTCTCCTCGGGGTCTTCCGCTTTAGTCATCTTCAGATTCCCCAATAAAGCGCTGTCAGAAGAACTCCGGTTGCCGCGTCTTCCTTGCTGGCGAGGCGGGCGCGACAATCTAGTACTCAATGGTCTTTGTACCACTGCAACAGGAAGAGAATCATGGTGCTACATAGATTTTATATTTGATATTTAGCAATAAGTTTAATAATTAATTGAATACATGAGGTTTCAATGTCTATAATACTTTTCTGCATCTCAAATTTATCCCAAAGACACTGTTCTTTTAATGATTTAGCCGCCAAATACATTTATGTTAGCATTCTAATAATTATTTTGCACTTTGAGTGTGCTGACATAAATTTCAATGACTTTTGGGGTGTTTCTCTTTTGACTTTTGACCAAAAATAATAAAGATAGTATTTAGTATGTATATCCATAGTGCAATTTTTATTGCCATCGGTAATATAACTGAATGTGATTATGTGCTGAGTGCTTAAAAAATAAAAAGAATTAAATATAACTAGAAATTGTGTCAAAGAAACTACAGGCTGCTGTATTTAATAGACTATGTAAAATATATATTTTTATAATGAAAAATTACTATAGCCAGAATCAAGACATTTGTGAATATAAAATGGCAAATAAAAATGTAGTCCTCAAGAACAAGCAATGATTTTTGGTAAGTTTGTTATAATATACTGCTGGAGGAGGATAAACAACCTAACAACTGGGAAAACATACATTATATTAAATGTCACTGTGCATGAATTAAACTTGCATAATACATTGCTAATAAGCCAATTCAATTAGAGGAAGTTTTACACATGCCCAATTTGCTTGTGGTACAATTAGATGGCCATCTTAGGAACAAAATGTCACATTTTGGTTATCTTCTAGTGGATATAATGCAAAACAATTTAGATATAAAAAACTCTTTAGTCAAATTATATTCTTCCATGACAAAATAACATACAGTTTGTTTAATACTTTAGGAAATAAGATATTAGAGATTAACGATTAATGTAAATTTGCATAATATATAATTATTCTCAAATCAAGATTATTTTACAATTTTAATTTTGTTTTTAAAGGTATTAGAACTTTTAAATTATAAAATAAATTATTTTGTTTTGTTAGAAAATTTTAAACTTATTTTTAGATAATTGTAGGTTAACATTCAGTTCTAAGAAATACTACACAAATTAACACTTCTTACATAGCTATATGACATCATAACCAAGAAATTGATATTGATCCAATCTACTAACCATGTTTGTATTTCATCAATTTTAACTGTACTGTATGTATGTATATTTAGTTCTGTCATTTTATCATATGTGCAAACTCATCTAACCATCACCATATTCAATATAAGAACAGTTACAAAGAAGCAGTTTTTGTTTTTATTTTCTCTATTTTCCTGTTTTTAATTTCATTGAGTTATGATTTGATCTCTATTATTCCCTCCTTCTGCTTACTTTAGGGTTTTTTTCCCCTATTTTCTTAAAGTGTGAAACTTAGATTATTAATTTGAGACCTTTCTTCCTTTGTATTGTGAGGATATAGTCCTATAGATGTCATTTCTCAATATGATTTATTTGCAGCCCAAATATTTTATGTTATATTTTCAACTTATTTCAGTACTATTCTTTCCATTATTTTAAAAGGCATATATATCCAACAATAAAACAAATATATCTGATAATATAGTTATTAAGTATTTAAAATTATCCCTTTTTCCCAAAAGCAATCAATGTTGGGCCAGCCTTGTAGGGTTTTCTCCAAACATGAACTACTATGTGAATATGTGTAAAATACTAATTTGGTAGATATGGGCAATTTAAGGACTTCATTTTACACAGTATTAATGGCTCTTATTCTATGTAATGAGGCCAAAGTAGTTTTCTGCCAGATTTTTTAGTATGTCTATTCCAACTATATAATCTGAGTAACTAAGTACACAGTGGGTAATATATTCACGTGACTATATGGCAAGTAAATGTAGTCAAATTTCACCGTATCACCTGATCACCCATTTTGAAAACCAAGCCTGTGTTGCATATTGGTTTAGTGTAAGTTCAGACAAAGAACTCAGTCTTTTCTATAAAGTCTGAGTATGTTCTCATATTACTGCATGGTGCCTGGACACTCTAGTAAATGGTTGTAAGTTTCTTTTGAAAGGCTGCAAACGTTAACTGACACCGAAGAGAACCTTGGTCTAGCCCAATCATGTTAATGTATTCACCTGTACAAGTGTTAGTTTAAAGGCAGGCTTGTGATGAACTTCCTGACAATAAGACATATTGGGAAGTCTTTTGAGAGGTTTCTGTATAAAATATTTCTCCCTGAAACAAAGATAGGACCTTTCCATTCTTGTATACTAATACTCGAAGACATGGCACACACTAGGTTTTGTATCATTTTTTTTTTTAAACCACAAGATAACTGATAGCCACAAGATAGAAAAATTGACCTACAGCCCTTTAGTATTACCACCTCTATGTGGTCACTTACAGACTTTATTTTAACTAAAATAATTCTTATCGTTAAAACGTTTACTTGCACATTATATTGATTGAAGTTGAAAGCATGCAACTTGACACATACTAGCAGTTCTTTTGGTCACTTTCATTTTTTTCTTAAAAAATGATGGAATTAGAATATTATATCATAATTTAAGCCATAGCAGAAATTGTATTATAATTTAATATACTCAGTTGGATATAGTATTAAGTAGTTGATGCAATTAAGACAGCAAATAGAACATACATGACTATACCCTATTCTTTGAACCCTCTAAACAACCAAAAATAGGTTCAAGAATAATAAAATAATTAAAAACTCTAGAAAACATGAATACATATCATTATCATCCCAGGATCATTAATATTTTCTAGGAAAAAACAACATCCCATAACTCAAGAAACTCAATATACCAATTTCTATGAGAAAATTGAAAAGCTAGTAAAACTGATTAACTAGAGTGTTCTTGTTAAAAATGGAATTCATAGCATGTCACTTCTCCATTTAACATCTTCCCATCACTTCCCACTGGATTTATAGTAAAGACCAAATCATATAGTGGTCTCAGGACACAATATTATCTACTCTGACATCATCCCCTACTATATTCCCTCTTGTTCGTTCTGTTGTAGCCACAGTGAACATTTTGTCATCTCTAAAACAGGCCAGCCCCAATCCTACCTCAGGGCATTTGCACTTGCTACTCCCTGTGACTGCAGTGTTCTCCATTATAACACCTTGCCTCAATGTCTCAATTCTTATAGATATTCGTTAACATTTTACTTTCTTAATGGAGTTTGCAATGGCTATCTTAATTTTTCAGTGTACCCTAACCCAAATCATCTCTCTTTCCATTTACCATTGGATTCCTTTCTTTAGATGTACCAAGATATAACATATATGATTTCTATTTGCCTTATTTAGGTATTAATTTCACCACTATTTCATGTATTCCATGGAGGCAGAGAATTTTGCCTCCTGTTTTCCCAGGATCTAAAACTGTGCCTGGTACATAGTAATGTTCAATATTTGTTATTAAGTTAATTTTTAATTAATCGCCTGTACTAATAGTTAATATTGAACCATCAGGTGGCAGATGCTTGGGTTCAAATCTTTGTTCAGCCACTTTGTAGCTGTGTGATGTAGAGAAACTTATTTAACCTGTCTATGACTTCATTCATTCATCTATAAAATTGGGAAAATAATAGTATTATCACATAGGGTTGTTAGGAAGATCACAGGAGATATGTTTAAATTACTTTGCACACCATCTGGCATATAAAGAGTGCTAAAATATTAGTTATAATTAGTTTTTGCAAGTCTGTTGTTATATCAATATAAAGATTAGAAATATCATCAGAAATATATTCACTAATTTGGGGGGCCTTGGTGCTATTGATATCTCACACTACATATTTCTGTATTGTTCAGGAAAAAAATAATGGTTTAAAAATATGTATCTCTTCAGTCCCTAATATATGTATCCACCTGTCTTCTGTTTATCTCCTTTCTTTTAGAAACAATTTTCTTTTAATTATACTCATTACTTTCCACCAAGAGGTGATTATAGATATATTTTTTAACTTCTATGGTTCTCTGATGAGGATGATTTATGATTCCTTTACTGGCCCAAAGGTTCAACTCTAACATCTGAAAGTTTTATTCCTTGGGGCTTTTCTTCTCAACTCCCCAGGTGGTCTGCTTCTCATTTGCTCCACATATGTGTGGTGGTACTTCTATTAAGAATATAGAAGACCTATAGTTATCAAAGCCAGCAATGTGCTCAGGGAAATTTTAAAAGTTTCATAGACTCAGCTAGTGTTTTCCTCTCAAGATACCCATGGTATTTCACTTCAATCAGTATGTTAATTATTTTATTTAATGTCCATCGTGATTGAAAATCATTCGTTATATTTCAGCAATCTTTAAAGAAATGGGGGGACAATACTGTAAATGTTTTTGCAAATTTTTGTTTCTTATTATAAGAATATATACCTTATTACTAAAAATTCTGTGGTTAAAAAGTGTAAAGATGAAAATAAATTCACATACCATTTTTTTTAAAAGTCGTAAGTTCTACAATAATGAACATTCATGTATCTTAAGTCTTTTATGTAATTCTGTGGATTAGCTTATGCAATATACATCTTAATATTTCTATTTTAAGTTTACATATATGCACTTATACAAATAATTCCTATGCATAATGATATACACAAACATACCAGTATTTTAAATTTTCACTCTAGAATGAATATACCATGTTATATGCTTGAATAACTCTTTAAAATAAACTTACTCATTTTACTCTCAATTGATATTCTCACTCTTCTCATTCTCCTTTCTCCTTCACTTCTCCTTTTTCTACTCCTCCTCCTCCCTTCTATTTCTCTGTCTTTATCTCTTTCATTTGGACCAAAAAGAAGGGAACAATATAATCTCATTGTTTAAAATGTGTTTTCTTTTAAAATTGTAACTTAAAATTATAGTCTTCCTTTGTCTCCCAGGCTAGCGTGCTGTGGCATCAGTTTACCTCACAGCAACCTCAAACTCCTGGGCTTAAGTGATCCTCCTGCCTTGGACTCCCAGAGTGCTAGAATTACAGGTATGAGTGACTGTGCCTGGTTTTTATTATTTTATATTAAATCATTCCATACTTCATGTGTCTATAGAATCTCTCACCGGGTATGTCTACTATATATGAAAGTAAAATTTAGATGTCCTTGACCAAAGTAGCTAATGTATTATCTATTATGATCTATTACATTTAAAATGAAATGATAGAAATTATGACCATCCAGATTTGGATCTTTTCACATTCAAAGCTTTTGTTTTTCACACTTTGAGTAATACGATAGCTTCATTTTTGTATTAGTATATTTGATATCACTGAATAAGATGAGATTTGTTTTTATATTTCACATTTTCATTTAATGTATTTCTACAACACAGCTGGGAGCAGTTGCAGTCATAAACTCAAATGATTATATGGTTTCTAAAATGAGGGAAAACTAAGACTACTGAGAGAGCACAGTTTTTAAATCAGAAGTTAAAATTTTAGGAAATATTTGTGATTCCCTTATAGGTTTAGACCTGTCTGATCATTCTCATCTGCCCCAGTAAAATTATTTCAGTTGATTGTAATTCAATGACTATGTTTAAAGACAAGTAGCCTCTTAGGAGGGTGTGAAAAGCATTTATGACAAATGTACTTTATGATGTGTGAAATAGTTTGTATTTTTTACAGCATGTATAGAAAGTAAATAATTTTCCATTTGATAGATGAACCAAAAAGTTCACTCAAAAAGGTGTAAAAAATTAATAGGAAGCAAAGTGGGATTTAGATTTTAATATTATATTTTTAATATTTTGAGTTTATTTTGCTGTGATTTTGTTTTTCTGTGTGTAATTGTGTGTTTCATTTATGTTTAGCTCATTAAATATAAAATGTCCAATTTTGAATCAAAAGTATGGTTTATTATATCACAAACAGGAAGCAGTAAAATTAATCTAAATATGCACCCACACTATCAACACAGTTAAGTTTTGCCGTCTTAACAGTAGCTTGTTTATGCAGCAGTGAAGAAGCCTCAAGAGCAAGTGGCAATGAAATCATGAAAGGCATTTTCCACAGCTTGTTCATAATTGAATATTTTTCTTTGCAAGAAGTGGCCCAAAGCCTGGAAGAAGTGGTAGTCAGTTGGTATAAGGTCTGGTGAACACAATGGATGACTAAGAGTTTCCAAGTCCAGACTCTATAATTTAAGCAGTGTTGTTTGTGCAACATGTGATCGTCTATTGTCTTGCAATAGGATTGGTCTGTCTCTCTATTGGCCAATTTCAGCTGCTTAATGGCAAGCATCCTCATCATTTCCTCCAGCTGGTTTGCAGTAGACATCCACAGTAATCGAATGACCAGGTTTCATGAAGCTGTACTGAATAATATTAGTGCCGGACCACCAAATAGAAACCATTAGCTTTTTTTATGAATCTTCAGTTTTGGACTGTGTTTGACACTTCATTTCTATCCAAAGATTGCACCAAGTACTTGCACAATCAAAAATAATCCATTTTTCATCACACATATGAATACTGTGTAGTAATGTTTCACCTGTATGTCATGACAGCAAACAAAGGCAAGCTTGGAGACAGTTTCTCTTCTATTGCTCTTTTAATTCATGCAGAACCCATATATCCAGCTTCTTTATCTTGCCCACTTGCTTTAAATGGTCCAATGTTGTTGAAATAGTAATGTCAAACCTTGCTGCTAATTCATGCATACATTGATATGGATTCACTTCTACTACAGCTTTCAGCTCATCATTATCCACCTTAGTTTTAGGTCATCCACGTGGCTCATTTTCAAGATTAAAATCACCAGAATGGAACTTCTCAAACCATTGATCTACTGTGTGTTCATTAGCCACATCCTTCCCAAACATCTGGTTAATTTGATCTGTGTGAACTGCATTGGTTCCATGATGAAACTCATATTCAAAAATAACATGAATTTTTGACTTATACATGGTTCTACAAAAATTGCTCTAAAATCTTTTTGAAAGATAATCACAAGCCAAAAAGTGTGTTTATAAGACTGAGGATGTATCTTCACAATAAACATAAAACAAGAAGTGTCAAAGTGAAATGTCAAAAATATTAACTGTCAAGGTTAGTACTTGAGGAAATCAGACATTTCATACTTAATAACCTACACTAAGGGCAGACTGGCTGATTTTCTTGTTTATATGAATCTTCAGTCAAATATGAAACATAAATATACACAGTAATACAAAAAGTATAATTATAAAACGTTTGGAGGTGATGAATAGGTTTATGGCATAGATTGTGGTTGATTTTTCATGGGTGTATATTTATCTCTAAAGTAATCAAATTGTATACATTAAATGAGCATAGGTTTTTGTATCTCAATCATACTTCAATGAAGTGATTTAGAAAAAATAATTAACAACCATTCATAAAAATGTATTCACATTATTTCATATCAAATTAAAAACCCAGTAGCTATAACTAATTGCTTGTGATTATGATACATAGGGAATGGACACTGTAAAAAAAAATCACCACAAATTGCAAATGTTAAGTAGATGTCTGCATGTAAAACAAGTTCTTCCAGGTGCACACAGGTGAATGAATCAAACGTTTGGTACATTTCTCGAGACTTCCTCTCTTTTTTTTTTTTTTTTTTTTGAGACAGAGTCTCACTTTGTTGCACAGGCTAGAGTGAGTGCCGTGGCGTCAGCCTAGCTCACAGCAACCTCAAACTCCTGGGCTCAAGCAATCCTGCTGCCTCAGCCTCCCGAGTAGCTGGGACTACAGGCATGCGCCACCATGCCCGGCTAATTTTATATCTATATATATTAGTTGGCCAATTAATTTCTTTCTATTTATAGTAGAGACGGGGTCTTGCTCTTGCTCAGGCTGGTTTCGAACTCCTGACCTCGAGCAATCCACCCACCTCAGCTTCCCAGAGTGCTAGGATTACAGGCGTGAGCCACCGCGCCCGGCCGAGACTTCCTCTCTTGATATCTGCATATGCACTCAGGTTAGAGACAGGATGTTGACTGCGTTTGGCATGTTTTAATTATCTAGATTACATGTCTTAGTTTGCATAGTTAATTTTTAAAATTCTTGTTGCTTTTTTTGCTAGCCCTTAAAACCATAAATTATTTTCTGGATTAGTATTTGAAGACAGAACAAACTTATACTAGGGTCTAGAATGTATTTCATGTTCATATGTTACATTGTCAGTTTTATTCAAAATTGATGATATTAGTTAAATTATAAAATTGTAAAACTTATTCCACAGGCAGGAATTCTCTTCTCTAAGTAAAAGGCCTATAAATTACAGCTCACGAAAAAAGAAGTTAAAGACAGAAAACAGGAAATTTTGTTCTCCGAAGGTTAGAGCCAATCTTAGCATATTTTGTTTTAATATTTAGGTGATGTGAAATACAATGGTTATTGAAAATACAAGCAACACAAGCTGGGAGAATGATGTAGTCTACTGTATATGAAAATATTCCTTTGAGCAACAAACATCATTTAGCTGTGCTCTGTTCTTACTAGAATAAACCCCTAAAGGAAGGAATTTTCAGCTGAATTTTCTCATTCATCATAAAATGACATTTTGCTTTCAGTTTTTATAACCCAACCTGGTTCTTTAATATCTGCACATTTTATTATCTAACTGGTGCAAAGACCTCAAAAAAAAAAAATCTAAAAAGCCAATACATTTCTGCTAGCTGTGATCTGTGCTAATGTGAAAAGAATACATTGAAGTATCAGTCAGCATCTTCCCCTAAGCTGTACACATGCAAGGTTACTCTCACAAATATGCAGAGATACACTTTCACAAATTATATTATTAAATATAGGGCTCCCAGGCATAAGCTAGGAAGTCTGCTTTTGTTCTGTGATAGGCTTCTTTATAAATTTTTAAAGTAAAAGTCTCAAATTATACACAATGTGGGGAAAATACTAAACCATAATCAGTGGATATATTAGATGAAAATCATTAATAGCAATCAAATCACATGTTTTAGAACACTGTGGTTTAAAAATGCATCATATTATTTTGCGAGCTCAGATCACTTTGCCTTAATGCTTCTTTTCATGTACAGAGAGGAAAGAGCAGTATTGGGGGACAGAGGGAGAAAGATGCAGTAAATAGAATATGGGAAGATAATGAACTCATGTCCCTGAAATACTATCTTTGCACCCTGTCTCTCTGAGTTTAAAAAAAACAACTGAAGCACAGTCACAGAATATGCCTCATGGCCATGATTTTAACCAAGATATTCAGCAGAGAGTGCAAGTGAAGGGATTCATCCTCCTGCATTAGGCAAGAGCTGGGGAAATGATATCAGAGGAGAAGGCCATAGACCCTACCCTGAAGTCTCAGGAATATGAGTGAGCTTCTCTTTATATCTCAGCTACTGGGTAATACTTTACCAACTGTTTTTTTCTTAGGCAGAAATTTCCATGGAACCCGCTAGCTACTGGTTTGGCATTGCCCAAGCAATCCCATAAGTTTGCTTTATACAGCTTATGAAAGAATGCAAAATAAAGTGTATTTAAAGGAAACTTTATACTAAATCAACTCATTGATCAGTAACTGGAGGAAAGAAGATGCAACTGAAAATATAAAATCAGTGGCTCCTATTTAATTGTAACCAGTTGAAAAAAACCAGAAAAACATTTAGGAAAAATACAATGAAAAATTTCCAGTGACACAAAGGTATAGTGCAAAAACGTTTCTTGGAAAAAAATAAATGAAAACATGATTTTCAAATGAATAGATTAAATAAACTAAAAAATGGAATTCCACTGTAAAACTCTGAGTTAATGTTCTGAAAGATTGAGTGGCCATATTATCCAACAATAACAAGAATGTAAGTTCCAAGATCGCAGGTACACGTCTGCATACTTTCAGCACCTAAACCAGAACCCAGGGCTTAACAAATTAATGAAGACATAATCAACACATAACATGTTAGAGATTAAGAATGAAAAAGATTAGTGAAAATATAATTAAGGAGAACAAACATGAATATAGAAAATATTAGAAGAAGAAAATCATTACCTTATAACAAAATAAATGCAGAAATGGTAGGACAAATTCCCTGGCAGCAGAGATAACCACATAATATGTGTGTGCGTGTTTGTGTGTGTGTGTGTATACACACTTATATTTATGCATGTATAAATATATATATATATATCTTAGTGAAAAATATAAATAATAGAGTAACATGTATAGTATGATCCTATTTAAAAAACAAAAGCACATAAAACATTTTAGTAATTCAAAGTACTTCTAAATGAATGAGTCAATATGTATATGGACTTGAAGAACAGTGTGCAAGCATAACACAGCAGGCATTTATTAATGTTTATATCAGAACAGTGGGATGGGGTTGCAAGGGTAGCAGCTATCATTTTTTATGGTTTCTGAACATTTTATTTATTTTTATTCATAACAGGATTTCACATAAAGATCAATTCTAAAGGAATACTTATGAAAAGAAAATAAGTCTTGGGAATCTAAGGTGGCAATCTTATTAGCTGTGAGTCTAAAAGACAGGTAATATAATGGTTGAGAGTGTAGACTCTGGGGTCAAACTGCTTGGATGAAAATTGTGTTTTTTTCCTTATAAAAGCTACAAAGCCTCAGGAACATTTTCCTCCTTCCTTAAGATTGTTTTTATCTGTAAAATGGAGGTGAAAGTAGTAATTCCAGCCTCATAGAGTTGTAAAGATTTAATGAATTAACATATGCAAAGAATTTAAAAGAATAGAGAGAACATAAGCTCTTAATAGATGTTAGCTGGCATTATTATCCAGCATAAAACTTGATCAAAGTAACCTATGAGCACACAAGTGCACAGAGGGAAGTAAAGCCCAGGGGAGAGCAACCAAGGAGGAGCGGGGAGGAGGGGAGGGAAATAAACCCACCTAATAGGTACTATGAACACTATTTAGGTGATGGGCACACCTATAGCCAGGACTCAAGCATTACAAAAATGATCCATGTGCCCTAAAAGATTTGTACCCCTTAATATTTTGAAATAGAAAAATAAAAATAAATAAAGGGTATTTTATCTACATCCCAAATCCCTAAAGACTCTAGCAAATTTGAAAGTCAGAAAGATAGGTTCACTGAGCTTTACAAAATAATCCTGTCTCACAATATTCCTCAGTTACTCTAGAGTTGGTTGGAAGATAAGCTGAATTCTTCCTGTTTTTCCCCAGACTGATAGGGTCATTTGAAACTGACTCTGCTCAAGGCTTGTAAGCAGTCTAGCCACTTCCTAGATATCACTTCATGCCAGGGCTCCTGCAGGGATTGCAGATAGAGGAGGAAACCATTAACACAATGCACTTTTGTCAGAGAGAGATTTCCAAATACCTCTCCCCTGGCTCCCTAAATCTGAAAATGTTGCTATAGATAATTCTAAAGGTGAAGTATAAATATTGTTGGGATAGGTTACAATTGATATTTTCCTGCTACTGGATTTTAAAGTTTTTCTTAGGAGCAATTTTTCAAAGTTACAAAATGTAACTGATGTGAGGATAAAGGTTTATAACTGGCAAGGTAGAGTTAGCTACTTTGCAATTTGGCATAGCTCAGTACTGACTGCCCTCACATATAAAAATATACACAGTGAATATGCATCAATATCTTTGCTCACCCATTTGGCAAGATCACTTATTGATTATATTATGGTCCATTTTCTCCCAGGTTTTAAAAGGTTTCTTTTAGAAGTCATGTAATTTCATGATAGCTTTGATTCAAGATGGGGTGGTAGCATGTAAAGAGATACATTTTCTGAGTCTTTGTTCCAATTCTTAAAATCATAATCACTGATGTGTTCTTCGTATTTCTCATTATTTTAATTTTAATATTTACTTATATTTATTTATTGACTACCATAGCCTTTTTCCTCTTTTAGTTTAACATGAAGTATATTTTGTTTGCAGATAAGTTAGTGTATGCATCTGTGTGTATGTGTGTGCACATGTACATCAAATGTAGTTTAACATGAATATCCTATGCTTCATTATTTAGTGGCCACCTGCTAACTTTTTGTAGACGTATGTTATAATGTATTTAAGTAAGTCTCTACCGAAAGCCATCTATATTATAAAATGATGTAATATATATATATATCTGTTACATATATTTTTGTGAATTTATCTAATTTTTCTCTTAGAATAAATTTCAAAAATGAAATTCTGTTAAAAGGACTTTTTAAAGAGTTTTTGATATTTAATGACAAACGTTTTCTAGCATATTGCATAAATTCATAAACATTTACTACTAGCCATTTTAAATTTTATCAAGTGGAAAGAGTGGGAAAGTACAGCAGATGATTATTTTTCTTTGCATTTCTTTGATTACTAGTATGTCTGAATACATTTTTCTTATCATATTTGGGACTTATTTCTTTTTCATTTTTTTGTATGAATTTATATTGTAAGCTGAATTATCTATAACATTTTTGGGGTTTTCTTACAGGTTTGTAGAGAATTTTTATAAAATAAAAGTTTTAACACTTTAACTATCATTTTATAATACACCTCCTCCAAGTTTGTGATTTTCCTTTATATCAATAGGTTTCCTTTTAGTCACCCAAAAGTTTTACATTGTATGTAGTATGCATTTTAGTGCCTTTGGATGGCATTTTCCACTGAAATAGTTCCTAAATATTATATATTCTAAATTTAAAGATATTTCCTTTAAATCAGACATGCAGAAGTACTATTGCATTCAATATTTCACAACAACTGCCATTATACTCACAATTCAAAAGACTAAATTTATGGCAAATTACAGAAAACATGTCTTGATGATTTTTCAAAGTTATAAAAAGAACAAACTCCAGGCATATTTTTACTTGTGTCAAGAATTTCTCTAGGCAGTTTAAAGAGCTTCACAATCATTATCTAATTAATTACTACCACTTTTTTTTTGAGAAAGTGTGAGAGGGCACATTTATTAAGCTTCTTTCTAGAGGAAAAAACTGCAACATAGTGTGATTTGGCTAAATGAACCCTGTCATTCCACAGAATCATAGAAAAGAAAAAAAAATCTGCCTCTCCTCTCCAGACTGTTCTAACATGCCCAGTCTCTTATTTGGCCTTAGCTACTGGCAACTGGGATTTTAGTTATCACTTGACTTACATTCCAAGGGTCAATAGCATGAAGTATATTGAATTTGCAATATTCAGGGACCTGAGTAGACTGGGACAGCACCAATAACCCCAGGTAGAAGGAGATAAAATAGAATAATTACAAAATGCTGGGATGTAAGCCATCCCTCAGTATGAACACAAATACATTTGTTAGCATTGTCAAGAAACCAAGTGTGAAAATTGCTAGATAGCTGTCGGGATAAACGCCGGATTCCAGACTGAGAGGTCATTGAGATGCATCAAATATAATCTCTCCTTGAAGTTATTCTCATTAATGAAGTTTTGCCTACTGGGTACTTAATTGTATACAAGACTGTGCTAGAAAGAATTCTGGTTGCCATGTTAGAGGTTTAAGAAAAATCCAATCAACAGAAGAGTGAATATGAACAAGAAAAAGGAAGAATGACTCCCGAAGTTCTTTTTGAATCTCTGCAGACACACTGGCAGCTGAATCGTTTTTTTTCCCCTCACTTTTTTCTTTATTTTGTTATTTGGACCATCTTCTTTAATATTTGCTTTCCCACAATTCATCTTAGCATAATTCATTTCACCACTAGCGAATGCTCCATTCTTCCTTTCATTTAGGTAAGCTACCATCCCAATTAATATTTTGGAATTAATAATTTTTTAATTGAATGACAATGAGAAAGTTGGTGAATCATTATGTGCTTAAGTTTTCTCAGCTGCAAAACTACACACCACCACCTAACTCGTGGGGATTTTAAGAGATTTTAATGACAAATGAATATATAACACTAAATGCTTACTATATGCCCAGAACCGCATTTTCCATATATAAAAATAGTACTGTGAAAATTAGTATTATCCTTACTTGACAGATAAAGATACTGTGCTGTATAGTGGTTAACAAATATCTCAGTGTTGCATAACTATTTAGTGGTGGAGTTTGGACTTACATATAATGAACATATCTCCATATCTAATAACCTTAACAATTAATCCTATTCTGATATAAGGAAAGTTTTCAGTAACTGTTAGCTTCCTTTCCAATTTCATTAATTCTAAATGTAAAAGAAAAATAAAAACTGAAAGAGATAAGTAATTAAGTAGTGTTTCATCCATGCAGACAGTTCAGAGCATGTTTGTTCCATTGATTTTTATCTTCCAGGTGATCTTTCTGGTGTCTCAATTGACTGGTCTTAATCAGGAATGATAAGAAGCAGAACATGGTCACAGATGCTCACCTCTGTAACTTCCCCTTGGCAGTTGATCATTTTCCCTTCCAGCCTCCATCTCCTACTGTCTCACGCTAATGAGAAGCTGTCTCTCTGGTCAAGCTTTCTATAAAGACACCAATCAAAAATAAATCCTCCTTCAGTTCTGGTTGCCTGACATAGTTCTAATAGAAAGACTCCAGGACAATACATTTGAAAGTCTTGTAACCAGGCCATTTTGTCACCATCCTTTTGATCCATCAAGTCTCACTAAGAGTGAATGAAAATGAAAGAGAGATATTGAGACTCCTAATTATATCATCTCCCAAACAACAACAGGGAAATTTACTCATAGATCTTTGGCAACGATAAATTTGTTTAGTATTAAAATAATGTTACTTTTATCAGTCATATTTTTGTGCTTCCAGTGTATTATTGAGCTATTGTAGGAGGAAAAGAAGCAATAATGGAATCACAAAGTGGCTCTTAAAGCTTCCCTTCAAAAATCTGATATGTCATATCTGCTCATGTCCATTGGCAAGGGGAAGTCACACAGCCAAGCCTTATACCAGTGAGACAGGAGTGGAGTGTAACCCTCACACCCAGGACACTACCAAATATTTGGGGGGGGGAATAAAACCCAAATACATACACCTGTGGAAACAAGGAGGATGCTGTCAGAGAGCATGATTAAGCCAGTGGAAAGAAAACCTATCCTTGTTGCTCAGAATGCATATGGAACACATGCACTTCTGAAATATCCTTATTTCCAGTGGAACATAGTATTTAATTCCAAGAAATAACTGGCATATGTGTCACTTACCTATTTAAGACTTACATATTAAATTCAAAGTGTATTCCACAATATCAAGACAAATGTCCACAATCTTCTCCCTTAACTGAAATAAGAAATTTTGTTTTTTCAAAATTTCATAGGGGGGAAGGACAGGGTCTAACTCTGTCACCCAGGATGCTGGAGTGATCATAGCTTACTGCAACCTGGAATGCCTGGGCTCAGCCTTCCAAGTAACTGAGACTACAGGCAAGTGACCATGCCCAGCCCATTTATTATTATTATTATTTTTGTAGAAATGAGGTCTCACTATGTTGCCCAGGCTGGTCTCAAAATCCTGGCCTCAAGAGATCCTCCCATCTCAGCCCCTCAAAGCACTGGGATTGCAGGTGTGAACCACTGCCCCTGGCCCAATTTTTAATGTTTTTGTCCATGGAATATCTCCTCTTTAATTTCAGAAATGTGCCAAAAAGAGCTGTTGTACTCCTTGTCTACAAGGAGGATTTTTTTATGGGGTTCCAGGAAGAAAAGACCTGCAAGTCAGATCTCTGGGCTTTTTCTTCCTAGAGCTTAAACTGTTCAGTTATCACACTAGATGTTACAGAAAGGAAAGAGAGGTTGCTTTTGAGGAGGGTGAGAGAGTAGGCGGGCAGAAGGGGGGCGAGAGAGAGAAGGATAAAAACTTATTTATTGTGAGACTGAACAGAAAGGGAAGCAGATGACCAAGGTTAGGGGATGGTGGATGACTGCAGAGAGGAGACGGAGACTTCAGAAGGGATGTCTATGTGTTGTAGGGCTGGATCTTAGTGTAGTTCTCAGCTTTAGCACAAGTTTCAGGCTGCATTTGTGATTTGGAAGCAGGGTTGCAGGGGACTGCTAGAAACATGACACTGAAAATGTCAGTGGTGGCTGACCATGATGGTCTGAAAAATTAAAAATCATTACTGGTTTTCCAAGCACCAAGCAAGTCCGCAAGACTTGTGTCCTATTCCTTCAACTTGTCAAGATGGCAGTTTGTAGTCCAAATTAAGTTGATTTAAAGAAAATTAAGAAACTCTATATTTCTCAGACACTTAAGTTTATGGTCAGAGATTCTTACCTTCTGCAATTAGCAAGGGAATGCAATATATGTCCATGCAAAATGTCCTATGACTGCAGATTTGGATTTAAGTTTTTCTCTTCTCACTTTCTTGTGCCTACTTAATTTACTCTTACTTACAGAGAGACAAGACAAAAAAACCATCTTGTGAACTACTAAATGAGATCTTGGGAAAGTTCCCAAAATATTTTTACTATCATGAGTGAGGAAAGGATATTTGAAAATAATCTAGATGACATATTACCTCAGACCTGATGTGTTTTACAGCCTCTTGGCTTCTTTCACTGTTTTGTCTTCTCCCAGCCTCATTCCAACTTGCTCAGATCCATCTTCCTAAAGTGTCCTTTTGCACATATCTTGACCCAAGAACCTATAGTAGTTCCCTGTTTCTACCAAATCAAATCCCAGTGCTCATACTCACATTTTTTTTCCCTTTCTTTTCCTCCCAAAATATTACAGGGGTACAAATGCTTTTGGTTACATGGACTACTTTTGTAATGCTTGAGTCAGGATTATATGTGTGCTCATTACCAAGATAGTGTTCACTGTACCCATTAGGTGGGTTTTTGTCAATCCCCTCCTACCATCTCCTCCTGTTTGATTTCCATTGAATTATATTTCCCTCTATGCACATGTGTGCTCGTCAGTTAGCTCCAATTTAATAGTGAGAACCTGTGGTGTTTGTTTTTCTATTCTTTAGATACTTCACTTAGGATAATGGTCTCAAGGTCCATCCAAATTCTTGCAAAGGGCACTAAGCCATCCTTTTTCATGGCTGAGTAGTATTCCATTGTGTACATATACCAGATTTTTGTTAATCCACTCATGAACTGATGGGCATGTGGGTTGATTTGTGTGTAGCTAAACATCATTGTCCTACTGTTCTTCTCACTATTCCTTCCTCTGTGACTTTTCTGTGGCTTCAGTTCCCCCATAAAATATTTCCCCACTTCTTCTCTGTCTTGATTTCTTAAAATTTAAAATTTGACCATTTTAGCTTTAGCTCATCTTCAAATAAAGGAAAACTAGGATAACCATTTGAAGTAGTCATTAGAATTGAATGGTATTTTTTCTGAAGTGCATACGATAGGATCTATCATGTGCTTGGTGCTTAATAAGTGTACATCCCCTCCTCTTTTTTACAAACATTTAATATTTCTACATTTAGCTGATTATTCCTCACTTCAGTTCTTCTTGTTCTTTTCCTTACATGAAAAGTTACATTAGGCACCATCATACAGTTACCTTGTTACATAGAACTTAACCTATATAGCTCGACTTCTTGCCACTTCTACTTCCTATGTTCTAATTCAGATATTTTAATTAAATTCTCATGGCTATTACTTTTTTCTGTTCACTGTGCCTCTAGTTAATACCTCTCCGCACAGCCTGACAAACACATTTTGCTTTTAAATCCAATCTTTATGCTATTCCCATAATCATTTTTTACCTCATGCAAAACAACATTATAAGACCTATTAAGTTGTGCTGCATTTGTTGAATTAAAGTTCTGCCTTTCTACTTGACTGTGAATGCCTTGAGGGATAAAAATCAATTTATTTAGTTTTTATATTGCCAATACCTATCACAGTGCTTGGAATATTTGCTGAATAGAAGAATCCTGCATGCAACATTTGTGAATCTGTTTCATAGGGAAATTATACAATATATTGTAATACGAGCATGTAGCTATGCCAAGAGTACTGGCTTCTAGTGCATGTCCACATTATTGTCATATGACCTATGAAAAACTGCTTGTACTATCTGACCCTCACTTTATTATCTATAAAATGGAATCAAATAAATCTGTTAAATGTCTATTTGTGAGGTTTATTCATAGAATGCAACATGGTGATGAATATCAGGGCTATTATTCCAGTGACTATTGCTGTGCAACAAACTATCACATAACTTACTGACATAAACAACTATTAATATTTTATTATGCGGGTAAGGCATTAATTGTGGAAGAATTCAGCTGAAAGTCTTTGCTTGGGGGTTTCTCATGTGGCTGAAGTCAGCTGGCGGCTGTGACTGTAATCACCTGAATGTTCTACCTTGATGGTTGGAGCATTCCCTTGGAACCCTGAAGCTCCATGTAGAAAGTTCAACTATCCTGAGGCCCCCATGCTATGAGGAAGCTCAGACCACATAGACAGGTGTTGCATTTGTGGGTCTGGGGTGGTCCTGCGTGACAAGCTTCCTGAAGAGTCCCTTTTCCTGTTCAGTTTGATTTGTATAAAAGGTGAGTGTTAGGCACTGTCTGATGTTCAAGCAGCTTATTCTGGCAGTTGTTTTACAAGATAGACAGCAGGAGCAAGTTGGTGGTTTGGGCCAGATATGATTAGGGAAGGGTGACCACCTGATGGGGAGGATCTCTGTCCAGAAACTATTCTCAGAATTTGGAGGATTCTTTCCCTTTTCTTATACCTCTATTCAGTCTGGGTGAGTTTCCAGGTTTTTCTTTCATAAATGGAAGTTAAGCCATTCTGAAAGGGCAAGCTTTGTCTTAAGGCTCATGAAACTTATATATATGCTGAAGAGGCCTTGTCTCTAGGGCAATCAGGGTTTTTAGATCCTGTTATCATAGAGGTCTGGTAACCTCTGGGTCTGGGCTGGAAATCCCCAGGCTAGGTTTCATCATATTGCTAAGTGACACATAGTGTAGCCCCTTCGAGATGTTGGAATAGGCTTTATGGCTATCATTAATCTTATGGAGACTACAACAGGCCACTTATAGATGTTCTAGTTGTTTCCCCCAGGCTAATTCCCAAATTACAGCCATTTTGGCCTATTCACATGTCTGGAAGTTAATTCTGGATCTCAGCTGGAATTTCAGTTGGGGCTGTTTACTAAAACACCTACATATGACCACTGTGGGGGCTTGAGCTTCCTTACAACATGGCAGCCTCAGTGTAAATGGACTTCTTGTGTGGTGCTTCAGGGCTCTAAGCACAAACAATCCAAGGGGAAGGCTGAGGCTGCATTGCCTTTTATATCCTCACTTTGGAATTGATGAAACATAAATTCTTCTGAATTCTTTTGAAGTTATTCCAGATACAAAGGGAAGAGACATAGACATACTGCTTAATGAGAGGGATGCTACAAAGCTTATTGTTTTAATTGCTACTTAAATATAAACTCTACATGGTTAAGCACATATAATGAATTATATCCTATTATCCAATGAAAATATCATTTCATCTATTTTCATTATATTACCTCTCTTGCCAGAAACACAACTAAGCATATCTTTCTCATCTTTCATGACAACATCATGTCCAGAATTTTCTTCTACTCAATAACTACTTCTTTTCTACCTTTGCTTTACACTTTGAACTGTTTAGAAGTTAGCTTTGTGCTTCTTTTTCTTCTCTGTAACAGAGTAATCACATTCAGGTCTATAACCTAAAATACTGTACAAATGCCAATTCATCTCAAATATATGACTCTAGACATGATACCTCTCCTTAAATCTATGCTCATATCCAAATGCCTATTTGAAATTTTAATTTGTATAATAAGCATGTTAAACTTAACAAGCCTATAAGAGAATGCTTGATTTCATCTCCCAGATGTGGATCATATCAGTATATTCTATCACTAACAATCCACATTGTGAAACTATGACTTTTTTCTCTTTTTGTTGCTACTTGTATACTCATCCATTATAGTTTTTCTTGCCTATTATTGACAGCTATTTTTATTTATTTATTTATTCATTTTTTATTTCGGCATATTATGGGGGTACAGATTTTAAGGTTTCAATAAATACCCATTTCCCCCCTCCCCCCAAAAGTCTGAGTCTCCATCATGACCAATAGAAGTGATACTGGTAAAATATTAATAATCAATAACTTTCTCTCTGAGCATGGAATAAATACTATTCCCTGTCTCTCTTTCTCTCTCTCACACAACCCACATGCACCCACAAATACACACCTATATATTAACCTTCCATTCAATCTTTTCTCAGTCTTTTTCTCAATCTTTTTCTCTTTTTATTGAAGTGCTCATAATTGATTCACTGAAATGAGTAAATCAAAAGAGAACTGAATGACCAAAAAGGAGAATAATCTGCAGGTATGAGGTTTGCTTAAATGAAGTCAGTGTTAACAATTTCAATATAAATTTAAAAGTACTGATTCTAAAAATGGGAAGGGACTGACATCAAAAGATTTGGGAGTTTAACCTGATCACTATTCCTTCTGGCTAGAAGAGTTTCCCTTTTTTACAATTGCTTTCTGACTACTTAGTCATTTGCTCATTTACTAAGGGCTTATAAATTGACTAGAGCCATTTTGGAAATCCTTTTCTCCATATTTCTTATTAGCTTGGACATGTGTGTGATATAATTTTGGCCAAGAAATCCTTAGGAAAAGATAACTGAAGAACTTTTGAAAGAGTTTTGTTTTGGGTTTTTGTTGTTGTTGTTGTTGTTTGTATGTTTCCTTTAGGTTTTCAGTCAGAAATACGAAGAGAACTTCCCTTTTATAACTTTAAAGGGAACTGTGTGAAGTGGTGATGCCTGAAAATGTGGCATTTTATTGAATCAGATGAAATCCACACTAAGAAAAGAACTCAATACTCAAAAAATGGAAGAAATTAGGTCCTTGAACATTTCATTGAGTCATCAAATTAGGCATGAAATCATCCTTTCTCTGTGCTTCTAGTTATGAGAAAAAATAAACTACTTGTTGATTTAACCTTTTTTAGTGTGGTTTACTGTGAATTGTAGTTGAAAAAACATCCTTACTGATTCAGGTACTTTAGAGATTAATTAGTCCAACCTATTTAAAAAAATAATAATAATAAGTAACTTGTTCCAAACCACCCAGTATTCTTTCTTTCACATTCTCTTTTCTTCTGTTTTCTCCTCTTTCTTTTTTATATCTTCTTCTCTTCTTTTCTCTCTCCTCCCCCCCCCACCATATTAACCTTGTATGTGTGCACATATACACACTCATTCAGGCTTCACTTAATTCTGCTGTCACTTTGACCATAGGATAATTGAGATTGAGTTTTACTGCATTCCAGTTAGTGCACAGTTGACTCAACACACTGACTCTTTAAACTGCTGTGCATAGTAGATATTTAAGGATTGTTTGTGTATTGTAAATACAGAAATTTCAGACAATGAGGATATAAAAAGCATTTGGATTTTTATGTAAAAAATATTTTGGATATATTAACTTTAATTTGGGATTCAATATTTGCAATAAAATTGAATCTGTATATATAATCTATTCTTTAAAAATAAGAGCCATTGAATAGACAATATTTTAATATCTATTCATTTCTAATAAAAAGAGAGTCCTATGGGCTTAATAAACACAAAAATATTAAAACATAGAGTGGCTAATTAGTTTTGTGAATTTAAAGTGCTATGCTTGCACATGATAACTAATTACTGATTATATGCAGCCTTGAGTTGATTTTTTCCCACATGTTATTCTAATGGTTGTAAACCTAAATTTGCCAGAAGTTGTAGACATTTCCTTGGCATCCAGAATTCAAGCATTGAGCTTGAAAGTAATCTTATTTTTTACCATGTAGATATTTTCCCCTGAAGTATAATCTCTGACAAATATAATCTCAAATCTTTAAAAAACACCCTATGTTTATCACTTGCCAGAATTTTACACTGTGAAGTCTAATCTAGTTTTGATGTATGATACATTAGCTATAGTGTTTTAATTAACAATAGCAGGAATCTGGCAATTACATCTCAGAACATTCAGCTAGCTGAGTTTAAATGTTACATATATGTCCTAGATTTATTGTGGATACAAGCACAAACACTTTTATAAAAAATAAACCCTATACTTATATATTAGTTCTAATGACAATGGAAAATATGAAATTAACCAAACAAATAAATATGACTGATTCACCAAAAAATAAATCCACATAAAATACTATTTGCAAGATGGGCATTATTTTATACAATATACATAAGTCTTTAAAATCTGGAGTTACCCTGACTCATATCCTCTTTCTACCCAAGGAAATATCTGATAAAAGTGTGGCACTATGACTACAGTGCCTTGTTCATTTAATTGTCAATAGTTAAGGAAAAAAAAAAAAGGAATGAGAATGAATTTTACTGTCTCTTTCATCCTTTCTCTAAGTCTCCTTGGAATCTCTCCAGTGTATACTCTATCTAGAATTTTAGTGAATTTTCAGTAGACTAATGTTTTAAGTGGAGAGAGAGAGAGAGACAGAGAGAAAGAGAGAGAGAGACAGAGACAGAGAAACAATTCTTCATAATTAATTGAGTATTAATGTCACTGCCTTGAGAATATATATTTACCTTAGGCGAATATATCAAAAAACCAAATGTGTCTTTTGTGGCCCTTTTGTAATCTTTTCCACCTTATGTGACAACCTGTTCCTCTTGTATACACTTTTGTTCTTAATTACTTAATGCTCTAGTCCCTGTTTCCTTTGGATCTTTTCTTTTATCTAATTTCACACACTGAAAAAATATATTTGAAGAATCTATTGTCACTTATTCATTTATTAGTCTCAAATGTACATAAATAAATAAAGATTAATACAGACACAGAGTATATTATACAATTTCATGGAAGAGAAGTGGATTCTGAAATGGGAAGTGATAGTCACCTGAAAAAATGGGGACACTTGTTTGATATTATAAGTAGAACAAATATCAGAGAGGTGGCCCTTGTGCCTCTATTCCAATCTTGTCCTTTTTCCTGCTCCAACAGTATTCACCCATTTTCACTTCTATTTATATGCGTTACCCTGGATCTTAGGTAAGCTTAAAAAATTGTTTTATTTTTACACCCTTTGATTATTTTTTACACACTAAAACCTTGTTTAAAAATAGTGAACCTGGGTGATACCTACAAATGGCATTAGATAATACCCACTCCTCACACCACAAAATTCTGTATTTAAAATTTGTTCAACATCTACATTTATACTCATTTCTCATTCCTGTTTCAATGCCACACAGATTTTTTTAATATTTATGACCACAGCCATTTCTGGTATTTGTTATTATTATTTTCTTTTTAAAACAAAAACATTTGTTTCAGCAGGGAGATTGTGTGGTCCTAGGCATCTTGCTAAGCCTCAAAGAAGGGCTCAGTGATAATGGCAGATCCTGCTCTTACTGCTGTTTGAAACTGGTAATATCATAGCAACATTGATATAGGTGTGTCGACAAGAAAAAGAAATAAGGAATCTACAAAACAACCAGAAATTAGTTAGGTAACTGGCAGTGGTAAGTCCTTATCTATCAATAGGTATCTTGAAAGTAAATGGATTAAATACTCTAAAAAATGTTGTAGAGTGACAACGGATTAACAACAAAAAAGATCCAACTATGTCCTATCTAAAGAAGACTCACCTTATTTTTATAGATACACATTGACTTAAAGTGGAGGAATGATAAAAGATTTTCCTGGCAAATTGAAGCCATAACAGAGCAGGAATAACTATATTTTTAACAGACTAAATATACATTATGTCAAAAACTGTAAAAAGAGAAAAAGAAGGACTTTGTATAATGATAAAGGAGTGAATTCATCAAGAGGATATAACAAGTGTAAGTATACATGCTCTTAGCTTCAAAACACTTAAATGTATAAAGCAAATATTAAAGGATCTGAAGGGAGAGATAAATTGTGATGCCTCACATTCAATAAGAGACAGATCATTCAGGCAGAAAATCAATAAAGAAATATTGAACTTGAACACTTTTGACCAAAAGGATAAAACAGAATGGAAAACATTCTATCTAACAACAATAGAATATCCATTCTTCTCTAGCACACATGAAATGGTCTCCAGGATAGACCATATATTAGGCCACCAAACAAGTCACAAAAAAGGTAAGATGATTATAATCATATCAAATTTCTCTTCTGAAAACAGTGGTATGAAATAGAAATCAATAACAGAAAAAAATTTGGAAAATTCACAAATACATGGAACTTAAACAACATGCTCCTGAACAATTAATGAATAAATGAAGAAATTGAAAGAGAAATTGAAAAATATCTTAGACAAGGAAAACTGTAACACAGCATATTAAAACTTATGAGATGTGGCAAAAGCAGTTTATAACAATAAATGTCTACATCAAAACGAAGAAAGATCTAAAATAAACAGTTAATGTTACATCTCAAGAAAAAAGAGAAAAATCAAAATAAAAAACTAAGCCCAATGTCAGCAAAAGGAAATAAGTAATAAAGATCAGAGCAGGAATAACTGAAAAAGAGACTAGAAAAGCAATATAAAAGATCAACAAATAAGAGTTAGCTTTTTGAAAAGATAAACAAAGTAGACAAAATTTTAACTAAACTAATAAAAAAGAGAGAAGACAAATAAATAAAACCAGAAATGAAAAAGGAAACTTTACAACTGATACAAAAAATACAAAAGATCCTAAGAGAGCATTATATACCAAAAATTAGATAACCTAGAATATATTGATAAATTCCTAGATAAGACTAAATCATGAAGAAGTTAAAAATCTGAACAGCCCAATAATGAGTAACATAGAATCAGTAATAAAAAGTCTTCCAACAAAGAAAAGCCCAAGACATGATGATTTCACTGCTGAATTCTATCAAACATATAAAGAACTAATACCAATTATTCTCAAAATCCTCTAAAAAATTAAAGAGGGTAAAATACTTCCAAACTCTTTTTAGGATACTACCATTGCCCTCATACCAAACCCAGATAGGAACATCACAAGAAAAGAATACTATAGGACATATATGCAAAAATCCTCAATAAAATACTAGAAAACTGAATTCAACATATTAAAATAATAATTCACCATAATCAAATGAGATTTTTCCCCCTGGAGTGCAAGGTGGTTCAATGTATGAAAATCAATAGATTCAATACATCACATTAACCGAACGAAGGACAAAAAACATGATCATTACATTAGATGCAGAAAATATCATTTGACAAAATTCAACATCCTTTGATGATGAAAACTCTCCAAAAAATTATGTAGAGAAAGAATGTACCTCAACATAGCAAAAGCCATATATGACAAACCCATAACTAACATCAAAATCAATGGGGAAAAGTTGAATATTTTTCCACTAAGATCAGAACAAAACAAGAATACACACTCACCACTTCTATTTAACATAGTATTGACAGTTCTTGCCAGAGTAATTAGGCAAGAAAATAGAAAAGGAAGAAGTGAAATTGGCCAAGTTTGCAGATGAAAAGATTGTATACATAGAAAAGCCTAGACTCCACCAAAAAACTGTTAGAACTAATAAATGAATTCAGTAAATTGCAGGATACAAAATCAACATGCAAAAAAAAAAAAAAAAAAAAGTAGGCCGGGCATGGTGGCTCACGCCTGTAAACCTAGCACTCTGGGAGGCCAAGGCAGGCGGATTGCTGGAGGTCAAGAGTTCAAAACCAGCCTGAGTGAGACCTGTCTCTACTAAAAATAGAAAGAAATTAATTGACCAACTAAAAATATACATACAAAAAATTAGCCGGGCATGGTGGCGCATGCCTGTAGTCCTAGCTACTCGGGAGGCTAAGGCAGTAGGATCCCTTGAGCCCAGGAGATTGAGGTTGCTATGAGCTAGGCTGATGCTACGGCACTCACTCTAGCCTGGGCAACAAAGTGAGACTCTGTCTCAAAAAAAAAAAAAAAAAGTAGTGTTTCTATGCACAATGAACAGTCCAAGAAGAAAGTCAAGAAAACAATCCTATTTACAACAGTTAACAAACCAAACCAAACCAAACAAAACAAAACACTTAGGGATAATTTTAACCAGGGAGGTGAAAAACATATACACTGAAAACTATAAAATGTTAATGAAAGAAATTGAAGATGACATAAATAAATAAAAAGATATCCTATGTTCATAGATTAGAAGAATTAATATTATTAAAATGTCCATACTACACAAAGTGATCTACAAATTGTATACAATTCCTATCAAAATTCCAGCATCATTTTTTATAGAAACAGAAAAAATATCCTAAAGTTTATACAGAACCACAATAAAACCTGAATAACCAAGGCAATCATGAGCAAAAATAACCAAACTGAAGGCATCATACCACTTGATTTCAAACTCTACAACAAAATTATAGTAACTAAAACAACATGATGCTAGCATAAAAATAGACTCATCAACAAATGGAACAGAAGAGAGAGCCCAGAAATGAACCCAACTGTGTATAAACATTTGGTTTTCCACAAACATGCTGAGTTTATACACTGGGAAAAGAACAGTTTCTTCAATAAATGGTGCTAGGAAAATTGAATATCACATGCAGAAGAATAAAATTGTGCCCTTACCTGATTCCATTGACAAAAATCAACTCAAAATAAGTTACACGTTTAACATAAGACCTAAAACTATAAAATTGCTAAAAGAAAACAAAGAATAATATCTAAAAGACATTGGTCTGGGCAATGATTTTTAGATTTGACCCTCCAAAATTCAGGCAACAACAGCTAAAATAGACAAATGGGATTACATTTAAAGAAATATGTCTGCACAACAATGAAAACAATGAACAAAAACAGTGAAAAGACAAGCCAAAATCTGTGAGAAAATATTTGCAAGCCTTACTTCTGATAAGGGGTTAATATTGGAATATATAAGGAACTTAAACATGAGTATAGAGAGAAAACAGATGAGCCAATTAAAAAATGGCCAAGGGATCTGAATAGATATTTCCCAAAGAACATATACAAATGGCCAATGCAATGGCCAATTAGCATGCCAAAAAACAAAAAATGCTCAACACCATTAATCGATAAGAAAATGCAAATTGAAACCACAATGAAATACCACCTCATACCTATTAGGTTGTCTATTGTGAAAAAGATAAAAGATAAGTGTTGGGGAAGATGTGGAGAAAGGCGAACTCTTTTACAACGTAGGTGGCAATGTAAATTAGTATAGCCATTATGCAAAAGGTATATGGAAGTTTCTCAAATAAATTAAAAATATAATTATCCTATGATCCAGCAATTCCACTTCTGAATGTTTACCCAAAAGATATGAAATCAGCATTTTGAAGAGATATCTTCTCTCCCTGCTTTCCCATGTTAATTGCAGCACTATTCACAATAGCCAACTTAGGGAATCAATTTAAGTGTCCATCAGTAGAAGAATAAATAAAAAAAATGTGGTATAAATACAAAATGTAATAATCGTCAGCTTAAAAAAGAAATTTGGCATTAGCAACAACATGAATGGAATTGGAGAACATTGTGCTAAGTGAAATCAGCCAGGCACAGAAAGACACATACCATATGCTCTTATGTATATGTGGAATCTAAGACTCTAGTTGGCTAATTGCTCTGACAACATATGAAGAAAAGGGATTGCTTTGGGGTGAGTCTACATCCCCAAATTTTGTAAGCAGTAAATTTTGTAAGCGGTATGAAGGGTTAGAACCAAGATGGTCATTGAGAAGATCATTGGACTCCAACAAGAAAAGTGTGCTAAGCGCCACCCAAAACTGAGTGCTGAAAGTGAAGTGATAAGCTGATGATCAAAGTAAACATTGTCAGTAATAACTCAAGATGGGAAGTCCTCAGCAGCAGCAGCAGCAGCAGATCTTCTAGGAAACCGGGAGGGCCTGATTTCAATAACTACCTGAAGTTTTATTCCAATAAATTCTTCCTATTCCTTATTTCTCTCTATATCCACTATGAGATTTTAATTACTGATGTGAAAGTTTTGTGAAACTAGAATAGGCAAGGGTACATTTATTCTATGAAGGTGACATAAAAGTCACAGGACTTGCCCTAGATGTTTATCCAGGGATAGGGAATAAGGAACCAACATTTGGGGGTTTTATGGGCATTTGGGAGAAAAGAATAGGATTGCTTGGCCAATGCACCATATAAGATTCCAGTTTTTCACTGTAAGTAATTAAAAACAGATGGAGTACGTATTAGTTTTGCTAATAATCAAAGAAATATATGTCAAACTAAAAATAAAATTTTATTTCATAAATTTCAAATTTGCAGGAAAACTATAGTCTTGCAATATCAAGCATTGTCTAGAGTTTGGACAAATGAGAATGCTCATATAACTATCATTGGTAGTGTAAGTTGTTAGAGCAACTGTATATTTGCAGCTTGTAAAATTCATATCCATACCCAAATACCAGACTAAGCAATTCTGCATATGCATGCTAACACTGGAGGATCTTCTAAAGGTGAAAAAATAAGTCATTTTACAAAATATTTTTTATAATCCTCTATAGGAAGAAATAAAATGATCATCTAGTAGAATGGTAAATTACAAAACAGAAGGTGGAAACTATTAACATATTATAATTAAAGTAGTGATATATATATAAATATATATTTAAACAAAATATAGAAACATAATGTTGGGTAAAACATTTGCCAAGAAATGTGAAAAATTTAATTATGAAATTTTAAAAGACATAAAATTATGTTTATTATGCTCATTAATTCACATATGTTAATACAGATAAAAGTATAAACATATGGAATTTAAAGATATAAAATAAACTTATAATAATGTTCTCCTACCATGGTATGCTGGTCAAAGTGTCTTTGGCTATATTTATTCTGGCTCATTGAATTAGCAGTATGTCTTAAATTATTTTTTAAGTCTAAAGCTCCAGATGTTTATATGCTTAGCAATCAAATCTATTCCTTCTTATATTCTTACCATCATATCATAATACAGATAAAACAAATTATTCTGAGACACAAAGATTTTATATTTTAATGAAAAATGAACATCTAAAGCTCCATGAGCAATGCATAAAATACTATTCAATGATTTTAAACCCATTTTATTATCTGATTTTCCCTTTTTGGTGAAAAAGTGTAATAACCTTTACATATATTAATATAATATACTAAACAATATATTTGAGATATGTTTTGTGTATATGTTTATTAGAGATAAATATTTTTGGAAGCCAATACTACATTGTCAGCCATCATCAATTTGGAGGCATTGTCTGCTTCTTATTAATCCTATTAACCAGTGTTGTAGCTGAGAAATTTAATAATATAATACTGATCTCTATATTAAGACTGCAAACCTTTCCCTGTTTTTCAATCAAATAACAAAATTTATTCTTTCTAAATTAATAACACTTTTAAAGCCATAGTTTATATGTTCTTAACTCATTGTTCCAAACAGTTAATTACAAAAGAGATAAAGATTTTTAACCTGATTCCATTGGTATAGAAAATGGATAGAGTGATTCAGAACCATACAATGTGTCATTTGCTCAAAGAGAGCATCAGCAGTATATTGACTAAATGGAATTCAGTTCTTACTTTGTCATTCACTCAAGATAGTCAAAACAAGTTATTAATGGGACTATTGCTTTATTTCTGTTCATTTTTATTTACCTTAAAAATGATTTGTGAGTTGCAAGTAACATAGAATGAGGAATGAAATCTAAGTAATTAAATTAAAATATATCATAAATAAACTTTATTTTCCTCCTTTTCATTCTCTGATTCATTTATTTTTAGTAAAATGCTTCTGCCCTTCCTTCAAAATTTCTCAAATTACCATCCCTATCATTAGTAGCCCACTTTACATGCTACATAATTTTGACTTCCATAGTCAAATACTATGGTAACACTTGGATTTCATACTATAAGCATAATTTATAAATTAGTAAAAATACAGTTAGATTCTGCTTGGCAGAACTAACTTGACTCATAGCTGGGGTACACAGATATTAATGAGTTTGTCTCCCAAACAAAATTATTACCAGACTTGCTGATAACTAAAATTATCTATGAAAGGTGTTAACCATGGTTGATTCTTCCACAGTATAAATTTTCTTGGTCCTCGATTTAACGTAATACAGATTTACAGAGAACTGGCTATATAAGAAAATTAAATTAACCTCATGATATATTTCAGCTAGAATCATGGTAGGTTGCAGTACAAAGCACCAAATCCTGCTTAAAATAATCATTTTTATAAAAAGTTCAGCTAAGTGAAGCCACTCTATCTGGGAATATGCTTCCTTACCAAATTATAGTGTGTCCACTTCTTATTTACATCCTAATATAAGCAATAAGATTCTTTATAATAAGAATAAGAATAAGATTTAATGAGAATAAGAAAAAGATTTTAGAATCTGAAAACACTTAGATTTATATCTCAACTCTGTCACTTAATAATTTAATTATAAAATTACCAATAATTTAATCTTTATAAAATCACTTAAGGTTTCCGTGTTATTGAACACTCATTATCAAAGTAAGGATGATAAAGACATCCTAATGGCTATTTTAAGGGTAAAATGAGATTATATATATGGTATTTCTGTATACAGACACTTGAAAAGGATTGGTAATCTTTGTTTTGCATATTGGAATTAATTAGTTCTCTTTAAAATTTTGCCATTTCGTCTCCCATGGTACCTAAGTAAATGCAAATCAAATAGCATTCTTGTGCCTCATTTATTTTTTACATGCCAGTGTGATTTACCATCTTTGCCAAGGGCACTTTCTTTGTGACAATCTGAATTATTGACCACACAGAAAAAGATTCTGAATAGTACTGGGGGCCAAATTCTGCCATCTGATTTGCACTGAAGCTTAGCTCTGAAAAGCAAAATAAGTTAAACTTTCCACGGACTGACAGCAGCATTTGTACATGATTTATGATCTGCCAATATCCTATCATCCACATAAGTGTTTCTTTATAGCTATATATCCCAGGAATTTTTGATAGTAGTTATCAGAAAGGAATTTCTCCTTAGATTTTGTTCCAAAGTCTATTTAATTACTCACTATTTATGTTTATAGTTAAAGGATAGAGTGGTTAATATTTTTTTTTAAATCTTGAATATCTGAATTTGGAAGAAAATTTTGTATTTATATATATATACACACATATACATACACAAATACACATATTTACCTTAATTTCTTACCCCTCGTTAACTTCATTTGACATAATAAAATACGTCATTTCACTTCCTGATCATTACACTTCCTGAAATATCATTTCATTCCAACACACTTACTCAGTTTTACTCCATAAATGGATTGTCTGGTGTCAAAGACAAGAATACCTCAGTATTTTCTCTTCATCATTCAGCTTCATGGAGGATAATTTTCCTCCTTCTCCACCCTATCTTCCATGATCCATTATTCTTAAATTACTGAACAGAAACTTGGGCCGTGGTTGAATTTCACAGTCACCTTTCACTGAGCATCCATATAGGCAGATCAGAGATACTCTACAACAATGACAGCCAGCCTTTCTGGGCCTCAATAGTACCTGCCAGGGCCCACTGGCATTTTCAACTCCCGTTCTCCTAAGCATTCTCTTAAACATTATTTTAAACTCATATTTTGGTGAATTTCAAATATATGTAAAATGACCCAAATACCATAATGAACCCCAATGTACCTATCATCCCACCTTAACAAATATTAGCCATCTGCCCTTTTCCTTTAATTTAAACTCTGCACAATCAATAGCTCCCTGATTCCCATTTCCATACATTGAACAGCACAGATCTTAAAACTGCAATTTTGATGAAAGGTTACCCATGTAATCCACATCCATATCAAGATATATAATATTTATTTCATAGTATAAAGTTTCTTCAGGCCCCTTTCCATTCATTTCCCCATACAAAGAGTTAACCAGACTTCTGATGTCTCAGCATAGATGACATTTGTACAGAGTAGATGTAGATCAGGTTGGTTTCGTTAGTTTCCTATTAAAAGTTTAGCTTCTTTCAATCAGTGTATGCCTGTGAGATGCATCCTTGTTGTTGCATGTATGTTCATTCCCAGAATTATATGTAAATGTATAAAACATTATTCTGGGTGTTTCTGAGAGGTTTTTTTTTTTTTTTTTTTTTTTTTAATGAGAATAATGTTTAAATCAGTAGACTGAGTAAAGCATATTGCTTTTCCTATTGTGGGTGGACCTCATCCAATCAGTTGAAGGCCCGAACAGAACAAAGAGACTCACTCTGCTTGGAGTAACATAGAATTTTGCCTGAGGGCCTTTGGGCTCAAATGGGGACATCATCACCTCTGCAGATTTTGCACTTGTCAGCCTCCATAATCAGGCAAACTAATTCCTTGCAATAAATCAATCTCTCTCTCTCTCTACACACACACACACACACACACACACACACACACACACAAACACACAGAGACATCCTATTGATGCTGTTTTCTGGAAACCTATAATACATCTTTTGATAAGTAGAAGTGCTTAAATTAGTTCAATTCCAATTTTTCATTTGTGATTATTGCTTTGTCCTATGTAAGAAATCTTTTTTCTTCCACTTAAGCTTTTATGATAATCCTCCTATGTTTACTTCTTAATATTGTGGTTCTATTAATAGTTTAATATTTAGATGCATGATCTATCTTACATTATCATTTCTGTGTGGTATGGAGTACATATCAAAGTTTCTTTTTCCAATATAGATATTAATTACTCCCAAATCATTTGCTGAAAGCATTTTCTTTTTGTCATTAGGTTGACCTAGAGCATTTTTCAATAATCAAATGACCATATAAATGTGGCGCTATTTCTGGGCTCTCTTTTCTGTTAGATTTATATATTTGTATTCTTATGCCAATGTTACAGTGTCTTTGTTATTGTTTATTTGTAGTAATTCTTAAACTCAAGTAATGTAAGGGCTCCAAATTTGGTGTTCTTTTACAAACTTATTTCAGCACTCCTTGGTAATGTATGCATTATCCTGTACATTTCAGAATCAGTGTGTCAAGTCTTAATTTAAAAAAAGCCTCTGTGACTATAATTTTCATGATGTTAAATGCATAGAATATATAGGAAGCAATCATCACAGAAATATTGAGTCTCCAAATTCATAAACACCATAAAGCACTTCATTATAAATCTTTAAGTTTTCTGAGTAAGTATTTGTAGTTTTCTATGTAGAAATCTCACATGTTTTATAAAATTTATTCATAAGTTTTTTATTTTTGTAATATTTTTATTAAATTTTATTTGTATGTATTTATTTAAATTTTATTTTATTTACTTACTGCTACTACTAAAAATTGTAAGTAACATTTGTGTTTTTTTGACATGGTTTTTCTTAGAGGTTGATTTTCAGACCTCAGTATTTTTTATTAAACAATTAGGCCTTCTATAAATAGACATATTTTTATTTCTTTCCTTTTGATTTTCATTCCCTTTGTTTCTTTTTCTTGCCTAATTGCAATGGCTAAGATTTCCAATATGATATTGGAAAAGGTGGTGAAAGTAGGCCTCCTTGCCTCATTTCTGACTTTAGGTGTAAAGCAGTTTTATACCATTTATGGTAACAACAACAATAGCAAAAGAAAACACTTACTATTCTAAAACTCTCCCTGATCCATATATCATTGCCAATAAGTAATCACATGTTATACTTCTATACTTCACTGGGAAAATATAAGCTAAAAACCATGAATTCTGTACTCTCTGCTTCTATAACTACAACTACAAACAAATGTTTTTTACTCTCTCCATCACCCTTTTCCCATTACAATGAGAGGAGTTTTTCTCATACAGTCCAAATCCTATGCTGTGAAATCCAAACCTTTCAGTTTCTCTTCTAATTATCCATTCTATTTTCAGTGGCTTCCTTTCTGCTGTTGATCTTTTATCATTTACAAATCTTCAATTATCTATCCAATATTTCATAAATAACCAAATAATTATAAATGGAGTTATCCTTTGGTATCTGTGGGGGATTGCTTCTAGGACTTCAATAAACACCAAAATCCAAGATGCTCAAGCCCCTTATATAACATGTTGTAGTATTTGCATATATCCTACACATATTCTGCCATATTCTTTAAATCGTCTTACTTATAACACCTAATACAATGTAATTGCTATGTAAATAGTTCTTTTTATTATATTTTTCAGGGAATAATGATAAAAATAATGCTATGTTCGGTACAGACACAACCATCATAGTCCTACAACTACATTTTCAATCCATAGTTGTTTGAATTCATAGATGCGAAACCCTTTTTGATCTGGCCCCTGCTTTGTTCTCTGGCCTCCTTTTTTGAGGCAACTCTCCCTTTACTTTGTTAAATTTAAAATGCTTCACTATTTAAAGGTCTCCTAGTTTTGTATTTCTTAACATTCAGGCCTTTACATGATATTCTCTCTATCCTTCCTCTTAATTTCTTTCCCCCAGATTATTTTTTAACTCCTAACATTCCTTCAGGGTTTATTTTAACTATTGCTTCATGTATAAATCAACTCTTCTCTGGGCACTCAGGGTTGTGTTGAGAGTCCCTCCTGTGTATTACCAAATGAGAGTGTTTTTGTCCCTATTATAATTACTATAACCCTGAATTGAAGTTTTCTGCTTATCTGTTTCTCTTTCAGATACACAGAACTTCAATAGCTGATTAAAGGAATGTATTGTGTCTGATTTGTCATCCTCCCCATTTATAAGGTAGAACTTTATATATACTTAATAGATATTTGTTGAATTTTAGTTAGAAATAGAGATATAGTGAAGCTTCTACTTTTCATTTTCTCATTGGAAATTATAATGTCATCAGGACTTTCAATTTTAATAGACATTCACTTTAAAAGGGTTAAAATGACTATATATAAGTATAAAAATTAGTATATTTCAGAGCAAGGCATTCTATCTTTCAAACTTTTGAATGTGCAGAGCTTTTTATTGTCCTTTGGTAGGATATTTTCACCGCATATGCATGCACCTTAACATCTGTGCCATTTTGTTTTGAATGTTTGACAGAGAAATTATTCAACAGGTACCTCAGCTGTCAAAGCATGCCATTTGTGATGCTTCAACAAGCAGTGCAGACTGTTCCAACAGTACTGCACCTGAGCAGGGGAAAACCTCCACTGGGAACTACTGCCTCGAATGTTTCAAAGCATACATAGGACACTTACACTTTTCAACATCAGGTCTCCTGTATTTCTGCAAAATTGGTCTCTGCTGATCAACTCCTTATTTTTCACCTAGGGTGACAATGATATGATTGATACTGGTTACTGATTTCTCAACAGGCCTTTAAATACTCTTGTTTTTAACATCTCACTTATCTCCCATGCCTTACTTGTCAGTTATTTATCCCATGTGTTAATTATAGCTTTATTTAATGGTGACCTCTTCTGAAGAGTTCCACGTGCTTGATGTACATTTTTTAATATTATGAAAAAACTAATAAAGATAGGAGAGAGTGACGGGAAAACACTATATAAGAACAATTTTAAACTGCTCCTGAGAAGCACACTCTACATGCCTTTGCTATATAAGAAAATGTATCCATACAAGGCACCACTTGCATTATGTTATAGAAAAAAATATTCTGAAAATGTTTGTACCATTTAAGATATGAGACAAGGGAATATCACTTATTTTCTAATTATCTGAAACTATTATTCCTCCTCTATTACTTGTCTCCATTTGTGATCCCTTATTCTTTCCCAAACCATAAAACTTAAAGCATTCATCAAGGTCAGCTTTTCATGTTCACACATTCATCAAATCCTATTAAATCTATTGTGTTTACTCATTCAGACAATACATATTAAGTCCTTACCACATGCCATAAACTTTAATATATGGTAAGGTAGTACAATAAACTAAATCTGCACAATCCCTGACATCATGGATCTTATAGACTAGTTGGAGAGACAGACATTAATCAAATAGTCTTAAAAAAAAAAAAACTGCAGGAACACCACAAGTGGATGAAAGAGATATTTTTAGTGTTTCTAGTGCATGTAATAAAACCCTACTTAAGGAGTGATACATTATGTTTAAATTGGAAGATAGCTTGATTGAATAATTCCATAATATATACATATATCAAAACATCACATTGCGTTCCATAAAAGCATAAAATTAGTATTTTAAATTATTTTTTAAACATACAGCTTGAGTTGATAAAGAGAGGTTAGAAATGTTTCAGGCAGCAGGAATAGTGTGTCCAAAGGCTCAGTGGTCTCAGGTGGGTGTTAGGTGAGTTACTAACAGAAGGCAGTGTGAACAGCTAGATTGGAAAGTGTTTCAAATGAGTCTGGATAAGTTTAATTAGTAGCTACTTTTCTATGTCAAACCTTATGAAACATATTTAAAAATCTGGTTCTTAATGTATAAACTATTTGAAACCAATGATCTACATTAAGCAGAATATGGAAAATGAGAAATTAATGTGATCAAATCTGGGTTTTGAAAAAATAACTCAGGTGTGTGAAGAAAAGCTCAGAAGGAAGCAGTGGGTTTGAGGAAATTATTTCAGATGCTACTGAGAAAGGATGATCTAACGTAATCACATGAGGAAGGTGTTAAAATCATTTATTGTTATCTATATTGTACAATTGAGGGAAGAATTAGAAATGACCAGGTTTAATGGGATCAAGAATCTTAAACTTTATGGTCATATTGATTTGAAGATACCTCTGAGAAGACCAGTGGGTGACGTCACATAGTCAGATACATAAATTTGTGCAATTCCAGGCTAAAGACATAATTCTGAGTTAACTACACATAAGAGATAATTAAACCCAAGATACAGATGGAGTTACTTAAGTGTGAAAGGAAAGAGAGACCTAAGATTGGGATGTGATGACTTTTAACACATATTGTCTGAACAGAGAATGATGAAATTAGAAAGCAAAGCAAATAGAAAGAGAGAAGTAAAATCAGATAAAATAAAATGTCATAAAAGGCAAAGAAAAAGAATATTTCAAAAGAAACTTGCTGGCCATGAGAAATTAAAGCACATATTTAAACAAATACTTGTATAGAAATGAAATGTTCATAATGGTGTGTTAGTCAAAAACTGGAAAGCACTCAAATGTTTAATGAATGAATAAACATATGATGAAATACCACTCAGCAATAAAAAGTGACAAACTATTGACAACAATGGCATGGATAAAAACCAAAAGCATAGGACTAAATGAAAGAAGGCAAAGATAAAACACTGAATGATTCCATACATAAGTAATTTTGAAAAAAGATAAATAATTATGAAGTAAAGCATATTAACCTTGGGCTCAGGGTTAGGAAGGATTAAGAGTGGAGAAGATTGACTGAAATTGATTATAAGAGATCATTTTGGAGTTTGGAAACGAATTTCTATACATTGATTATTGTAGAGATTAAATGCTGAATTTTATATAAGGTGAATTATAATTCAGTAAAGCCAGGCAATACAGGGAGTTGTAGGTCACCAAAATCAAATGTTTTTGAAAGGTATGGTATGACTTAGACTAAAAACTATTTGTTAGGCTAAACACTGTCGACATGAGACTTTTAGTAAAATGATTGTACTAGAAGTTAATAAAAGAGTGACTATTTGTAATAACAAATAATTTGTAATGATTGGAAAACAAAAATCAATAACTTTTCTAAAATTTAAGACAATCAGTTTTTACTTTTTATTCTTTAGTCAAATCCCAACAACCACATACAATGCTTTTTCGTGACCAGGGCAAAATCTATTTAAAAGATTCAAACATTTAATTTGGACTGGCCAGTTGCAGTGGCTCACGCCTGTATTCTAGCACTCTGGGAGGCCGAGGCAGAAGGATTGCTTGAGGTCAGGAGTTCTAGACCAGCCTGAGCAAGAGCAAGACCCCATCTCTATTAAAAATAGAAATCATTAGCTGTGCAACTAAATATAGAAACAATACAAAAAAAAATAGGCAGGTGTGGTGGCGAGCATCTGTAGTCCCAGCTATTTGGGAGGCTGAGGCGGGAGGATCACTTGAGCCCAGGAGTTTGAGGTTGCTGTGAGCTAGGCTGATGCCACAGCACTCACTCTAGCCCAGGCAAAAAAGCGAGACTCTGTGTCAAAAAAAAAAAAAAAAAAAAAAAAAAAAAAAATTTGGACTTACATGAATGCAGACATATAGGTTAAAATTTTGGGCTCCAAAGAGCAGTCAAGTGCCATTATTACTTATAATTTTGTTATGCCAAAATTAACTTAAAGTAATAAGGCTATTTTCTGATTTTAAAACTGTTTATATTTTTAAGTTAAAATAGAATGTTACCTACAGTAGCAAATAAAACTGTTAAGGGCTTTTAAATAATAGTGATTATACAACCATGTTTGATAACAGAAAACATGAATGTAATTTTACAAGACACAATTTTCATACCACCCCCAATTATGTATCTCAAAAGAGTAAAGCATAGTTCATATTCAAACATTATATTATAAGAATATTTTTATAAATATATAATTGATGAAATATAATATTATACTATCCAGACCAATCAGGCTAATATATGTTGTTGTTTCTGTTATTGAAAAATCTTTTCTTATTTTAGTACAGTAAATGATGTAATAAATATTAGGGACATCACTCCTGATGGAATTGCGTTAGTGGAGAGGACCCAATGACATTCCAGCCTTGTTCTGATGGGCAAAGACAAGGAAGGCATGCATAATGTGAAAAAGTAGGGCAATCAGTGTGCACACTTGTGCTTTTTCCAAGACTGCTAAGATACAAAACTCTGTGTTCAATAATGTTTCCAAAATACGAAACAATGTACATAAAAATGGGTGTTGGACAATAGCCAGGCCTTGGCCCTAGAAGCTTTAAAAAAAACTGTGGGCCTTTTTTGTTTGTTTTTATTTTGCTTTGTTTTGTTCCATATGCACCACAGAAGTTGTCAATCATATCTACACTGACAAATGATATGGAAATGACTACAACTCACTAATTTAAGATTAGAGATTAGAGCTTTAGCAATGGCTCAAGGAACTATTATTATCATTTATATGTGTGTGTGTGTGTGTGTGTGTGTGTCTGTGTGTGTCTGTGTATTTTCTACATCCTGGAACTAGTTAAAATTTGCAGATAACCTAAGACAATTTAGCATAGCCTGACTATAAATTGAGTAAGCTCATATTCAACAAACACTTATGAACTTATGATGAATCATCTCACACTAAGCATTTACTAGGGATATCACCTGAAGAGTAAGAATAACCATACCACTATTATAGATATAATTTTATGTAGATATCTTTAGATATTTCTAATTTTTTAATTTATTAATAACTCACAGTAGACAAAACACCTAAAATAGCTTTCTGCACAAATACAGTTTAAATCCATAAGTGACTTTAGTTCTTAAATATTTGTTTGTGCATTAAATATCCACATCAGAATATTCCAGATGATTTTGGAGCATTTGATATATTATACTTGAAAATGAATCATTTCTCTCTAAATATAAAACATATATATAAAATACATATTTTATATAAAATGTAAATTCCTTCTAAATATATACTTTGGGGATCAATTTTAAAGGTTGTTTTCTTCTACCTAACCCTGTATCAATGAAGAAACTAGAGTACATAAAAGCATGACATATATACCAATTTGCATGATTGATAATGAATATATTTTTCTAACCATTCCATAACTGAAATTTCATCAGTTAGATTAATTTGGTGATTTAAGGATTGACTAAAAGGGTGTTGTTAGCTCAAAAAACCAAGCATGGAGGCAAAACCCAACATTATGCAGAAAACTAACCCAGTGAAAATACCAGAGTCCTGGGCTATAAAACAAGACACTGCAACTTGCACCATCCATATCCCTGACACTGGGTACTGCACTCTGCCTCTATAAGAGACACTGCAGCTGGCTCTGGAAGCTGGAAGAACTGTTATGACCCATCAGAAAAATAAGTTCTGCCTGATCCAGCCTTCCTTCTATCACTGCATCTAGATTCATCATCCAAAGCCGCTCATCTTACTAGTAGAACATATATCTGATGATTAAGCTGTAGCTTCTACAAAAACTACAAAAGACAGAATGTGGAGATTTTAGCTTCTACAATGATAAGGAGACTGCCATATAAGATGGGAAAATTCATTTGATATGGGAAAGAGTTTCAGATGCTGGTATCCTAAATGAGAAAAAGAAACTTACCATGGACATTAGCAGTGATTTTCTAGAAGCAAAGATTTTAATATATTCACTGACAATTACTTCTGTTTGTTCAAAGGTTCCCTGGTACAATACATAAGGATTAATTAATGCCCGTGGTTCTTAGCCCAGTTGATACTCTTTAATTATGAGGCAGCAGTTCATAACTTATGACTACATTACTTAAAAATTGTGAGGCTCTAAATCTTCCTAGTGTGGCAGATAGAGGTTCATTACCATGTTAGAACTTCAGTATGCTCAGCCAAGGGCAAAAATTAAACAGGAATTTTAAGTACATATTTCCATAAAACCTTCAGGTTTATATCTAAGAAGCAGTAAAAAAAAAAAAATATGTGGCACTTGTCAAGACTTTTGACAAGGATTGGGCTCCACTGTCAAATACAGCTAGAGTACCAAGAGATCTCTAGAGTACCTAGAGATCATTTTAAGGTTTATTTTTATAAATAGACTTGGAGTCAGGCCATTGTTTGGATTCTGGCCATTCCGTGTGAATATGTAACTCTGGAATTCTGTCTCCTCTTAGGCAAAGTGGTGATAATACTACCTAATTTATAGGTTTGTGTACTAAGAATTTGGTGAGGAAGAGGAGCCTGATAATGATGGTAAAGTAAGGAGTTTATTAAAAATTCTCCAAAAATATTAATACATAAACATAGTATTTACATGTCTTTCCTTAGTCTCTCTTTTCTCTACATCTCAGTCAGATTCCATAATTTTGATTGACTTCCAATTGCATGACATCTCTTCTCATCTGCCTCTCATTCAGTCCACTTATACTAAGGACCCTGACTGTTTGTAATACAGGCATAAGATATTGTAGGTATGGACTGCCTTTAGGATACAGTCTTTCCCTTCCAGGAATAGCTTCTCTATTGTGATGTACAGGGAAGAGTGAGAAGAACAGGGCCATGTGACTATTTAAATAATCTTGAATGTTGACCTTTCTTTGTTGTGAATCTCTATGTTATGGACAACAATTTCTAGCCCCTTGATGGCAACATTTTTAGGAGTTCATGCACCAACAGGCTCCATGAAGCTTTGGAAGCTGTGTCCTAAATAAAGTATACCCATGGAGGGGGGGGTGAAAGAAAATTGATATCCAGTCTGTGCTCTGCTCAATAAGATGTGTGCCCTGGCACTGGGCTGTACATGCTTGGAGTAGGTGTTCTGTTGCCTAATTTTTTTCAATACTATGGAATTCCAGTATTCCTGGGTATGTCTATATTTTTTGAAGTCTCAGCACGGCTTCTCTCTGTATTTTTTTCCTCATCAAGAAATCCTGCTCTAACTCAATCTTTCCCTTATCTTGCTCAGCTTCTCACGCTGGAAGCTCACGTTGCAACTTTTTTTTTTATTTCAGCGTATTATAGGGGTACAGATTTTAAGGTTTCAATAAATGCTCTTTCCTCCCCTCCCCCCACAAGTCTGAGTCTCCAGCATGACCATCCCCCAGAGGGTGCACATCTCACTCATTATGTATGTATAAACCCCTCCCCCTCCCCCTCCCACCTGCCCAATATCCTATTACTGTAGTACCTATGTGTCCACTTAGGTGCTGCTCAGTTAATACCAGTTTGCTGGTGAGTATATGTGGTGCTTGTTTTTCCATTCTTGGGATACTTCACTTAGTAGTATAGGTTCCAGCTCTAACCAGGAAAATATAAGATGTGCTATGTCACCATTGTTTCTTAGAGCTGAATAGTACTCCATGGTATACATATGCCACATTTTATTAATCCTTTCTTGGATAGATGGGCACTTGGGCTGTTTCCACAGCCTTGTAATTATGAATTGTGCTGCTATAAACATTCGAGTGCAGGCGTCTTTTTTGTAGAATGTCATTGGATCTTTTGGGTAGATGCCCAGCAATGGGATTGCTGGATCAAATGGTAGATTCACTTGTATCGCTTTAAGGTATCTCCATATTGCTTTCCACAGAGGTTGAACTAGTTTGTAGTCCCACCAGCAGTGTAGGAGTGTTCCCCTCTCTCCGCATCCACGCCAGCATCTATTGTTTGGAGACTTTTTGATAAAAAAGTCAGTTTTTTATCAAAAACTCCAGCCATTCTCACTGGAGTTAAGTGATATCTCATTGCAGTTTTGATTTGCATTTCTATGATGATTAGAGATGTTGAGCATTTTTCATGTTTGTTGGTCATTCTTCTGTCTTCTTTAGAAAAGTTTCTGTTCAAGTCCTTTGCCCACTTTTTAATAGGGTGATTTGATTTTTTCTTGCTGATTTTTGTGAGTTCTAAGTATATTCTAGTTATCAGCCCCTTATCAGATGGGTAGGATGCAAAAATTTTCTCCCATTCTGTAGGTTGTCTGTTTATTTTCATGACTGTTTCTTTGGCTGTGCAGAAGCTTTTTAGTTTTATCATGTCCCATTTATTTATTTTTGTTGCTGCTGTGATTGCCTTTGGGGACTTCTTCATAAACTCTTTGCCTAGGCCGATGTCTAGGAAAGTGTTTCCAACTGTTGACGTCTTCTTGCTTAGTCCTCTAGATTGGGATAAATAGTAAGAGAGCTCAAATCCATCAATCTTCCTTTTTCAACTTGATCCACAGGAAATTTACATCCCTAGTCACGGCAAACAGTGGAGTGTAAGAGAAGCATTATTGAACATCTTTCTTTCATTTAATCTCTCAAATTTTCACCTAACCAGCTAGCCTAGAACTCACATGGAATCTCAGACTCCCTTTCTTGTAAAAACTTACAATTTCTACAAAACTTTTTAACCCTTTCCTCTGTTCACTGGACCAAGGAGAAAAGAGTAGGAAAGAACATTCACTTTTTTTTTTATAAGGGAAAACAAAAATGAGTGATCTCCCACCACGAGAATTGCAAATCACTCCACACCCAAAGTATCCCGTGATCTCTTCCCACTTCTCTTGCAGTCTTATGTTTGTGGAACTAAGAATGAAGACTGGAATAGATGATTATGGATTTTGCTATTACTGAATCTTCTGTCTCTAAGAACATTTAAGAGACAAAGTCTATACCAAGTTGTTGGCAATTTTCTTGTTACTTAGTTTGGGGTCTTAGATTTCAATGTAAAGACAAAGAAAAAGTTCCAAAACAGCAGTGAAAGCTCTATTGAATAGATAAATATATAGTAAATGCTCAATTAATGTTTAAGAAAACTGAATCTGAATATCTCTAGTTTATATTAAGTAGAATACAGTTAATGTACTGGCTTATGATATTAATGATAGAGATTCTATGTCTAATATCTAGGTTAAAAGTATATATCGCAAATAACACAGGCTTACATATAATATTTGTGTCTAAATGGAAACTTTGAATCATCTAATTTAGTGGCTAAAAGTTACTCTAGAAATTACCTAGTGAAATACCTATTCCAAAATGCCCAAATCTAGTGATCCTTAGAAAGTTTAAGAGAAGGAGTCTATACCTAGGTCTTTATGTTACCTCAATTAAACTTTGAGCCAGCTTGGAGTCAGGAAAAAAAATGTGTATACACAGACACACAGACACACACATATTTGTTTTATTCTTTCTCACTTACTGGCTATCTGATTCCTGAACACTTGTTTTACCTCTTGCATCTGTTTCTTTATCCATAAAAATGTTCATAATACCAATAAAATAATGAACATTTATTCAACTCAAAATAAGAAAATAGATTTATATAATAACTCATGTAATATATATGTGTAAGGCTTTTCAGCAGTGGTGAAAAGACAGACAGAAAGAGAGAAAGAGTGGGGGCCAAACCACGTGGCTTTATTTAATGCTCCCAGATGAGATTCTGGGGCCTGAAGAGAGGGGGGGCCCCAGAAGTCAACCCTGTTTGAAGGGCGTGAGGCCTTTTATACCTCTTGGGTGTGCTAGAGACTTCTGGTGGGAAGAGCGGGAGCCACCTCTGGTGGTCATTGAGAAATAGGAGGAATCCAGGAGCCAAAACTTTCTTATTTATCCAGGTGTAGTAGTTTTCAGTGGGGCAGTCGTCCTTGGTAGGTCTTTGGCGGGTCTGGTCTCATGAGCCTTTTCTTTTTTGATCTAAGGAAGGGAGGGGGCCCACCACCAGCCTTACAATATGGTCTATGGAAGATATGAAATATTACCTGTGATTTGTATCACATATCATAGTTTACAAAATTTTTTTTTATTCTGTCATTTTTAATGTAAGATTGAAACAGACTATCACAACAATATTTGAGGTTTCACAGAGAACTGCATGCTTTTGCTATTAAAAGACCTTTGTTAAAGCATTTGAACTTTAACTCTTAGGAACTGAAGAAATATGGAGATTTCAAGTATTTTGATCAGCACACAATTATTCACAACAACCTTCTAGATACTTATTATCTACCTTTTCCTAAGAAAGGTAATTCTCACTTACCAGAAGGCTACCACCACCAGACGCTCTGGAGCTCAAAAGTGATCAGAAACCACAAATTAGCATAATTAGTAGTCCAAAGCTTGGTTTAAGTGTTTAAAGAACAGCAAACACCAAATAATACAGTAACAAATAAAATATTATTGTCTCTATAAGGTAACAACTCATTAACTACAATCCACCTAAGATTGACATTTTCTGTACTCAGTTTCCCTGACACCTTCATTCTTAATGCTTCTCATGGCATCACAGTTTTTAGAAATTAAACAATGTATTTTCAGCATTTTCCAGTAATCATCACTTTCAAAAACTACATTATACATCTGCATGTTACACTAACATACAATACATAAGTACTTTGTCATAGAGCAACTCTTAGCCTCAAATAATAGTATACAAAAAGCTATGCAGGGACAAAACACCACAGGACTTCTGAATATCCTCTTTCACCAGTTGTTAGAAGGCAGTACTTTTTCTAAAGAGAAATTAATGAAAAATAAGAAATTCTGCATCCAATGTTTGACTTCAACTTTTTACTTTATCGTCTTCTGGGACCACCATATCCTGATGCAGTTCTTGTTTTCATATCTGAGTTTGAATTTGCCGAATAGCCACCTGAGCCTCCATGAAGTGGTGAGTAAGTGCAGCTATTCCAGGTGCTGGAGTAGGGTGGAGAATAGGATGGGTGGTGCCACGAGTTTAAGAAGGGTGTTGCTGCTCTATTGCTGCCAAACAAGTATCCTAATATTCCTCCAGTTTCCAGGCCAGTTCAGAATCCTGGTCCTGAATTTTCATATCCTTGTTGTCCTGTGAAAGCACTACCAAAACCAGAAGTTGCACCATGGCCATTATTCTGCAGTCCGGTCCTGTGAATTGAGACTTAAAGCCTGGAGGAGGAGGTCCAGCTGAGTTGGTGAATCTCTGATAATGGTGGGAAAATGGAGGATACTCAGAATACGGTGGAGGAGAACACTGACCATCGCTAAGGAACAGCTTATACACTGCAAAGGCAATACCAAGTAGCACCACGATGGTTATTTTGTATTCTCTCATTTAATGTCTCATTTAATCTTTTACACAATTCTGTGAGACAGATCTACAGCTTCTATGCCATTTCCATGTTAAACCACACTTTATCCACTTAGTGTGCTTCAATAAAATACAGACATGGTGTATCACTGCACAGCATTTATGCAGGATATGAGCATGAATGTCTGGATATAGCCTCTATCATTTACTATCTAACATGTATATGCTACCGCAAATGCCCAGTCATCACTGGCCATATGGTAAATTGCTCTTATAAACTATTCCTCCCACTGATAAAACTACTTAAAATGCCTTTCTATCTGTAACAAAACTTTTAATAGTCTAATGCTTTATCTCTGCTACACAGAGAGCACCTTATTATATTGTATATTTTATCCAAATGATAGTAAGTCCTCACTTAACATTCTCAATAGGTTCTTGGAAACTGTGACTTTAAGTGAAAAATGATGTAGAGCAGATTCTCTAATAACATTTCGTTCGACATTATTTTATTAGAATGGTTGTTGGGAAAAGAAAATTAGTTTCATTACACATTGTTTCACTTCAAGTTAGTTTCCAAGAACCTATGACAACATTTGAAGACTTACTGTATTTCATATATTTATATCTGAATATCCAAGTTTGTTGTAAATTTCTGAGGGCAAAAATGCTGCAAAGCAGTGCAGATTAAAAGATCATGCATTAGTGTGGAGAGAAAATTGAACTAAGGCCCAGAAAGCCTTTGATCTAGCCAATAGGCCCATTATTAGTTATTACATTAGTTAATACATTATTAATTACTACCAGGAATTGGTTCTGGAGTCTATAGTTTTGTGTGATCTGCCTGCTAATGCTGTTGCATCACAAATATGACATTGAGATTTCTGGGTTGCTTTTAATCTTTCTGCATCACATTTAATTTAGCTATAATATGAAAAGAATGATATCTTGAAAACAAATCATAAATATTGAAATGCAAGCCTTGAATGTAAGGTATCTAACACAGTGACTTTTCCATAGGAGCTACTCAAAAGATATGTGTCTTTCTCTCTCTTTTTGTTAATCTCTCACAATATCTAGCCATATTAAGAACTGCTTTCTCCATTAATTTGATCAGTATTCTCATTTCTTATTTAGGCAGTAGCAAGAAATACTATTAAAATATGAAAAGGTTTATATATAAATATGTATATATATATATATAAAGGCATAATCTTTAATGATAATAAATAAACACAATTAGCCATGTTTTACAAACACTCGTTGGTTTACTTCACGCTTCCAGAAATAGGCAGTATCTGTTAGTTAAAAAAAAAGAAAAAAAAAGTCTCAGCCTTTTACCATACATGCTACAGATTGATAGCACCAGCACAATCAATTAATGTTCTGACCAATTTTGAGGATAGCAACCATGACATATAATTAACTAAGCAGAGTTAAAAACTACTGTCTTGAAGAATCATAAATGACCTGAGTACAACAGAAAAAAATAATACTCATCAGAAGAATTATGCTACTTAATTACATCATAATGTCACTGAATGACACATAATGTCACTGTAGTCTTTAATATGGTGGGCAAGTAAATTGGTTTTCATCTCCATTTAAGGGAGGACACAATTGCAGTTGTAGCTAGAGAAATGATAAAAGAAGAAATTAACGAACATAAATTAAAATTTCTTCTTATGTCTGTACTGATAAAATCTCCTCTATGTCTGATGTGTTTCTTTCCCCAGCTCAATTAGGAGTATCTGGGGCCAATAGCTTTGCTGTATTTTTCCCAACCCCTTGCATGTCTGACATGTAACCCTTCCCCCATTGACTCAGCTAACAGGATGGAGAATGAGCTGAAAAAAAGAGAGAAAGAATCCATCAAGGAAGAATGAGAGAGGTGAGAAGAGAGAGATGTCTGTACCCAGTGGCACTATTTTATAATAGAACACAATAACCATTTATAGTGCAGGTATCCTTAGGAACTTCACACTAAAATCAATATGCCAGCTGTGAAATACAGCCTTGCTGTAGGCATTTTTTTTTTAGGAAAAAAAATTTTTAACAGATTCAACAAAAAATAGAAAGCATATGAGTGAATTTATCCCCAGGGACTGAATGGTTCTTAGGAACAGAACGTAGTGTGAAAATCACTGGCTGCTCATTGTGCCATGCTTTAGGCATATAAGGAAACAGGGCAGAGCCTGGAGAGATGAACCAACTCCTCCAGGACAGTCTGACCTGACCAGGAGTAAGGAAAAGGTGCTCAGGCTCACCTTTGGCTAGGTGCCATCCATCCACCCAACCCGCAACACACACATTCTCTTCAAGGGGTGAATATTAAATAACTCTTCAGATTTTAAAATGTTTACCTAATACTAAAATTACCAGGAACTTTCATTGTTTTGCTTTAGATGAAGAAAATAATTTGTGCTCATGACCTTTGTAAGGTTGAATGTGTGGATATATTTTCTCATCTTAGAATCCATTAGGGATGATGCTGCCTTTTAGATCTACTTGGATGTGCCAGAGAAATGAGAGGCATCTCATACCACTGACAGAAGTATAACTAATGGCCTTTTCTCAGAATTTCTGACTCAGAATGTTGATAAATGTAAGAGAGCAAGACAGGCAAAAGTTAGCAAAGTCCTTACAGAATTAACAACCAGGCTGTCAGTATTTCAAACTGAGGAAGCATAGCTCTTCTCCAATTGTCTTGGTATTATGTTTTCATAAATAGACTCTGAGATAATGATAATAACTAACAATTTTGGACTCCATGTTTCAGAGACTCTTCCAAACATGATATGCAGGCTATTTTTAAGAGTTAATTTAATTCTCTAAGGTAATTTCCATTATTCTTCCCTTTCTACAGTTCAGGAAATGGAGGCACAGTGCTTTCTAAAATGAAAGATTAAAATGAATCTCCTCATATCATTGAGAATAAGCAACGTGGAGATAATGTAGATGCAGTGAAAGAAATGAAAACATAGAATGGAAATTGAAGTAAAATATTTGAAAATTCCTCCTAACCATAAACCTGAATGGGAAATAAAAGATTTTTTTTAAGTGGGAGATAAATACAAAGAATCATTATTGTCTTAGATCCGCCTCTCAATAGAAAAACACAGAAATCAGAATAAAATAATATATTTAAGGATTAGAATTGTTTCAAAATTTATTCTTAAAAAACTTAGTCTGTAATCATGGATATTATAGTCTCCCACAGAATAAAAGTTGTTGATACTTTCATGAATGAATTACTTATCTGAATGGATTTTATTCCTGACTCACTCTTCCTCCCTCCCTCTTCCCTCCCTCTCTTTCCTTATTCCTTTCTTTCTTTTAAATATATATATATATTTTTCTAAAGTTTATTCCTAAATGTACAACAGACTCCAAGACATTCTGCCTATAGGTGGGTGGCAAAAGATTTTATAACAAGGAGGGAATCCAGGTGTTCAGATAGGAATGGAAACAAGGGTCACTATTGCCTCAGGCCCAAAGGAACTGTTCACATGTTTGAGAATGTTACCTACTAAACCGAAAGCGTTCATTCCATACCTACCACATATACACCAGCAACAGTATCAATGTAAGCCTAAATTTGCAAAATTCATATAATTTAGTGATGGAATTTTTAAATAACATGCAGTATATAAATGTGCAGATTTTATGCAAATGTTGACAAAGTCATTTTTCAGCTTGCAAAACAGTACTGCAATATTACATTTTTTCACTTAAGCAATTTTTTATATCTATGTTGTTTCTTTCTAAAATGAATGTGAATGCCATCTTTTATGAATGCAACTTGCCTGTTTCATTACAGAAGTTTTTGTTTGATGTAATCAATAAACTTTGGTATGATATGATTGAAAAAAAAATTTTTTTTTCTTAATTTCACCTATAGCCAGGGGCCTTTCCCCACCAATTTTGTGTTTAGCTCCTCCAGTTTCTTCTTTTCCTCTTTTTGTTTCTTCATAAAAGTCTTGTCTTCCTTGTCCATCTCCTTGCTCTGCCCCTTGGGCTATTTCAGAGGCTTCTTTTTGTCCCCTTTGCACCAGACATGGTGCTTCCTGCCCCTTCCCCATTTTATAACAGCTTTTTTTTATTCATATGAAGTCTATATGTCACAAACTTTACAGGATTTATTTATTATAGGGATGCTTATTACAATCAATTAATGATGGATTTCTAGTTCTTGACCCATGTGCAATATTATAGGTTAATTTTTTGGCTTTCCTAATAAATAACAAAACAAAAGCAAGACCTAAAAACAAGAAATCTAAAATAATAACCAAAAAACACACAATTTGAGTGTTTTTTGTTTTGTTTTTTTGGTGCATGTACTCCCTAGTTTGTAACAGAATTCACCATTCTGTATAATTTTTACACCTGACAGCTTTATCCATTTATTTTATGTACTTGAGTACTCCCATGGATTAAAGCCATTTTTATTTTAACGTGAAAGAAAGATGACCTGGTCTGATTAAATGAAGGGGAAACAGGGCAGGATGGTGGTGTTTTGGCACATATCACAACTTGTTCTCATCTAGCCAAGGAGGCTCTGTCTTCTGAGCAAGAAGAATTCCAGCTCAAGTGGTATGAGGTGAATTTAGAAGAACAGCTGAGAGTGTCTTGTAACCTGAAGTCTCATTCTGAAACTACCCAGAGCTTAAGGAAATGGGCTAATTTTTGCCCAGTGAAGTGGAAGTCCTGACTGCCTTCCTTAGACACAAGATACAATCAACATCTACTTGATGCTGCCACAGATCCTGACCACAGTCTTCCATCACATGGGAAACACTGCTGTGAATGGGGTCATAGGAAAATTAGCAAAACTTTGTTTTCCCATATTTCTCAAGTTTTGTTCTTGAAGTCACCTTATGACTATGATTTGAATTCTTGAATTTAAAAAAATTGTAGAAAAACATTTCAACATATACAAAATCACTACACTCAAATTATGACTATAGGGAGACCACCTGGTCATAAGTCCTTCTTAGGAGACAGAAGAGTAACAATGAGAGAGAAAGAAAAAGAGAGATGCTAACAGTGGTTTGCATTGGGGCTAGTGTCTAACTTTCTGAAATTGTCTGCCGAGTGATGCCAGTTTGGTATGATAATGAAAGTGTCCATTTCTAGTTACAGAAGTTAGGATTCAAGATGTGTGAATTGTCCATCTTATATTTTCTGCAGTGAATGTAAGGAGGTCATAAACTCAGGTTACGAACACTTCAATACTATGCTTCTGAAATTACAAATGCTTGGGCAAAGATGAGAAAATTATCTTGTACTGTCTTTGTTTTCAAAAGACATAGGCACTATTTACACCCCAATTATTGCCTTTTCAGCCAGATTTGGAAATTTCACATGTGAAAATGGTAACCAATTGTCCAACACATTTCCTACATATATGTTGAAGTATATTTTAACAAAACTTAAATATATTATCTAAAGAAAATAAAAACAAAAAATTCCTATCCAAATGGGGATATGAATAGATCCGACTACTATACTTTTCATCATTTCCCCCTATATAAAATAGAGAAAGATAAAAGCTCAGTTCAGTCTCACCCAGCTAGTTAGTGAAGTATGACCCACATCCCGGGCCACCTGCATGATATTTCTATGACCAGATCATATAATATTAACAAATATCTACTGAGTATATTCCTCATTCTCAATCTTATGTAGCCATTTACTTTCATATATGACTTTTATTTGATTTTTAGTGGTAGAAATCTCTTTATTGAGCCATTTATTTTCTACTGAGTGCTCATAAACTAGTTGGCCAGCGGCTCCTCTACTGGTTAAAGGAGCAGCATTACTGGGTTAGATTCATGGTCCATAAAGACCAGTATTTATTGCCAAAATCTGTTTCAAAGGACCTGCAGTGAAGAACCATTGCTGTCTTTTCCTGAAAACTAAGGATTAAGACTATCCACGCTTGTCTTAAGAGACTTTTAGAGCTCTCTCATCCACACATGTTTTAGAATTCTTTCATTTTTCCTTCCAGTATCTATTCTTGAAGTAATGAATAATTCTTACAAGACATACAAATAAAATAAAGTAGAAAATTAAGACTTTAATTATAGAATACATAATGTCCCTTGCTTTTTCTGTGGAAGAGTGTCCTATTTAAGTCTGGTAATAAAAGAAAGGGCTTCTTCTCCATTGGAGGAGATTTCAATTTCCTTTTTTTAAATTTTAGAATATTATGGGGGTACAAACATTTTGGTTACATATAATCCCTTTGCCTCACCCAAGCCAGGGCTGAAAGCATGCCCTTCCCCCATACAGTGCACTCCACATACATTAATTTTAAGTTTACCCACCCGCACCAGCCCCCTCCCACGTGATTGGCACCCAGTGAATACTACCATGTGAGCACCTAAGTGTTGATCAGCTAATATCAATTTGATGGTGAGTACATATGGTGCTTGTTTTCCATTCTTGTGATAACTCACTTTGAAAAATGGGCTCAAGCTCTATCCAGGATAATATAAGAGGTGTTAGTTGACCATTGGTTTTGTAGTTGAGTAGTTTTCTGTGGTATATTTTATTAATATTACTAGGCATCTACCCAAAGGGAAAAAAAGCATTCTATAATAAAAATTTCAATTTCTAATGAAGCCAGTATCCCATGTTGGTTCATGCGATAACCTCTTGCTTAAATTTCTGCCTTTTTAAGGAGTTCACAAGCTATTTTAGTTCCTATGTCCTCTTCTAAAAATGTTTGTTTGTTTTTTATTCCTATGTTCAAATCTTCCTAGATTTTTGGCTTTTGATATAGTTTTTCTCTTTATTCTAGATTTCACCCTACTCATCTACTGACTGTGTGGCTTCTAAGTAGTCTTTTGACTCAGCCTTGGTTATTGTTTTGCCTGGTTTTTAGGGATCCCTTGCAAGAAATGGTTCTATTTACCACTCCACTGGATACATCCATGCTTTATCTGGAATTAGCTTTTTTGATACAAGCATCCATTTATTGAAAAATGCTTAACTCTGTGTGATAACAAGTAACATGCATAATTAAAATACAAGAGAGCATCAACAATAAGATAAGGTTTATGTTTAGAGTGATCTCGACTACAAAATTGAAGAGAAATTACAGGTCAATTCATGAAAACAACACTTAATTATAGCGTAGTTGTATATTGTTGTGTTAAATTGTAAAGAATGAACTTGGAGAGTAGAGAGGTCACCACGGCATTGATATATGCCAATCTGGAGATGTTTCTTATTACCTTCAGTCCTCAGTTTCTTCAGCTATGAAATAAGGATACTAGTACCTGTCCCCTGGGGCTATTAATAAATTGTTTACGCCAAGTGTCTGACACAAAATAGTGTAAGTAGATTAGTAGTCTCCGAGCAAAACATATTACACTAATACATTTTAGAAGTAATGATGCCTAAAACATTTGCCAATGTAATCAAATAGATTAAATTGAGAGACCTAGCCAGGTTATTTTGATTTTAAAAACATCCTAGGATAAATATCTAAGTAAGTGGCCAATAATTATGATATGGAAGATATAAAGGACTATCATTCATAAAATTAAATTAGGTGACTCTCTGGGACTGTGAGTCATTATTGAACAAATATATTGAGAAGTTAATGGATTGAAAAGCATGGCCATGATATTTTTCAGCAGCTTCTATCAAAAGGGGGAGTGGACTGGTCAACCTCTTGATTTATGATAGTCTCAAGACTTGCTTCAAAGAATAGGTCATGGAAAAAGTAACCTTGTGTAAATTCAAAAGCCCCAGCCTCAAGAGGCGCTAATGCTTCTACCTCCACCTTCTTGGAATTCTAACCCAATACTGCCATTTAGGGAAATGACTCTGGCCTGCTACAAGATGAGAGGCTACATGAAGAACTGAGGGTATCACAGAGGACATTCAGCACAAACTGTCAGAAGTGTGAGGAAACTTCCAGCCCAGCCACCCTTCAACTGAGTGTGGCCACATGAGTACACACCCATCAAAGCAGCAGAAACCTACCCAGCCAGCATACGAAATCATGAGAATAGAATAAAACTGTCGGTGTGAACCACTAAATGTGAGGTCGTTTTTTACGCAGGAATAGATATATGAATCACTAGTAAGGAATCATTTTACAATAATTAAGGATATTTTCTCAGGAAAGGATATAACAAAAGCTGAATATATAGCATCTTTGTCTGCCACATTTTTCAGCAAAGTTGCCCCAGGTATTTTACATGTGTAGCTAGAGAAGCCTAGCCTATGGAAATCTTATAATTACAAAATGAAAAAGATTATCATGGGACTATAAAGTTAAAGAAAAAAATTACTTCATATCTAAATATCTGTATTTTTATGATTTCTCTTATGAGAAATCATTCCATATGTTACAACATCACCAGAACTGCAATCCTTATTGGTCTTGACAGTTAAATATCAATGTGTCCCTTTGGGATCTATTATAATCCCATTTTAAAACTGTAAGATACTTATAAACAGATCTTAGTTTAACAGTGGTTTCATTTTTTTTTTTTTTGGCATGTGTGAGTTTGTCTGCATTTTGCTTAAAGTGATGCCTTATGAATTTTGTGATTGTTTTAGTCTTTATGAATCTGAGAAAGGTAGAAGTGAGATAAATAGAGATGGAGATAAATTGGGGTGATGGGGAGAGAGATAGATAATATAATTTACTCAATGCTAGCTTTTCTTGGAATATAATTAAGAAAAAACCTGTAATTCTCAAAAGAAAAGTATACAGTTGGAACTGAAAAAGTTACCTGTTCCCTTTTAACTGTTCCACCTCAGTAATATTGTTGGTATGGTGAGAGACAGAAGACCATAATAAGTTAAAGGAGAATGAATTCAGTCCAGTTAAAAATATTCATACTGATGATGGCATTAAATACAGAAATAGATATACAAAATGTGTTTTGTATGTAACAAGACTCCTGGCTAGTTTCTAAAACTGATGAATTTCATTGAAGTGAGCTTAGTTAATAATTTCTACATAGTTTATTTTTTTTCAAACTGATTAGGAGACTTGGACAGTATAGAAGGTGTAAAAATATTATAGACCATTCTTTTGTAAATGTCAACTGAGTAAAATTTAGTTTGACATACAGTTGTATGAATTTTCACAAGTGCATAGTGTCTTATTATCCTTCGCTACAATCAAGATACAAAAATTCCCTTATGTTGTTCCTTTGTGGTAAACCCTCCCACCACTGTCAGTCCAGCAAACATTGTCTGTTTTTCCTCCCTATAGTTTTTCCTTTTACAGAAAAGACCAGGAATTTTAATTACAGAGCTTTTATCATGTAGAGATGATCAGTCTTCAGTAAGATAAAACAACATTTTTCACAAGTGCTGAGTTGCCTTTGGAGGAAAAATTTTCCTTTGTAGCTCCATCAAGCTGTGATTTTTAGGTTCGGGTTGAAAAACCTTTGTTGAGGATTACTTTTTAAGATAAAAGAATCATCCAACTCTGGAACAGATCTTTGGGGGCTGAAAGGAACCTTTAAAACCTAAAGGCAACAACAGCCAGTAAGCTGAACATGGTTAAAATATAGGCCGCCTACCAGCATAGTATGAAATTTTACCTTTCCTTATTTTAAAGAACAAAAGGGAAAGACTAGAGGAAATAGAATAATGGGAGAAAGCACAATAAAAATGCAAGTGGAAATTTGCTATGTATTTACTCATTCAACAAATATTTAGTGAAGCATTTACTATGATGCCAAGGATTGTTCTAATTACTAGGGAGAAAGCAATGGATGTATTAACACACACAAAAAGATCTCTTTCCTCATGCAGTTTATATTCTGGTGAGGAAAAAAAAGACAATAAATACGTAGGCAAGTAATTTATGTATAATTATTGATTGTTTCATATGTTTTTTATGTAGGTTTGAGATGCTCTAAAAGCTTATAAAGAAAAGTATTTGAGGGCAATTTGTTTATCTGGGGGATGATCCTAGGTTGTTTTCAACCATTTGTCTAATTTATCTCTTTTTTTTCATGAGAGAATTTGCCAACTTTTTAAGATCACTATACCTTGATGTTTCTTAAAGTTGTGTTTTGAATCTAAAATGTTATTTTCCTTATATTAACCTCTCATTTAAAGCCATTCTTGTCTGTTGAATCACAAGCTATTCTTTGTTTCTTCTTTAAACCATTTGCTTTCAAACTGAAAATTTATTATTTTCTTATAAATTACTTCCAATGACAGAGTTTATGCAAATTAAATAATTACCATCACTTTTGGATTCAGTGGAGATCATTTGGGGCAATTCAAAATCATCTGAGACTAAAAAAAGGGAGATATATTTGGGAATCAAAGAAATCTGGCAAGGTGACTATATCTTGAAGTATCCTGAAACACATTAATTAAAAGAAAGGATGCTTTTTCCTATAATACAGTGTGAGCTAAGAAAAAAAATATATATATATATATGTTTGCCCATGTTTGCAGGTGTGTGTATGTATATATGTATTAATATATGTATCAGCAAGGCTAATCAAAATGAAAAACTGCAAAAATTTTCAAAAAAAATTTGTCAAACCCTCCAATATATTGAAATCTGTAAAAATAATGTCAGAAAAAAGTAACAAAATGGGAGACTTATGGTGAAAGGTACTTTAGAAAATAAGGTTTGAAAATGCTTAGGGCAAAATAAAAAGTAAAAAAGTTAATTTAATAAAGCATTATCTTCATAAAATGACCAAATATACTACAATTATAAAATCAAGTTTTCAGAAAAGAAATAGAAACTAAAAGGTGAATAGGGAAAAGCAAAGAAGGCAAAAGTGGGTTAATATCTTAAAACTAGGATAGGAACAAAAATAATAAACTTTATAAAGCCTTCTGAACAGTGAAATACATAATTTTTCCAGAATATGTGTAGCCACAATTATTTTTTAAAATATCCAGTGTAACAAGTTGTTACAGCCTTTTTGAGTAACCTGACCTAGTGTTACAATAGTCGCAATCCAGTTCTAGTTCTATAAATAAAATTTTCATACGAAAATGGGAAAAAATGTTATTTCTAGTTAACTTTGCTCCCTCACGAAATTTTAGAATAATTATTTGCTATATATTTTTTTAAAGTTACATCTGTCTAAAGTGTAACATGTTTTATTCATCTAACTCAATATCATCAATATAGGTGGTCAGTGTATTATTCTGCAGGATGATGAGATCGATGAGATCAGGGATTGGCAAACTTTTTCTGTAAAGAGGAAGATAGTAAATATTTTAGGCTTTTCAGCCAAAGAAGCAAAATCAAACAATTTTTCTCACTCAAAAGTTTATAGTGTTTTTAAAATTATATATCATATGTTCAAAAATGTAAACACTCTTCTTAACATCTATGCCCTATAAAAAGAGGTGACAAGTCATAGATTTTGACCTCTGATCTAGATTTATTTGGAACATACTGTGATTGAGGGCAGGAAAGTCAACAGAGTTTTGGTGCAAAACAGTAAATCTATACTGTTAGTCTGGATATTAATTGTTTCTAATTCTCTTTTCTGATCAGAGTAGAAAAGAATGCATTTTCCTACTGTAATCGCACACTATTTTTCAGAAATTATGTTAATCTTCTCTAACAAAGATATTATACCTAGCAAGGCAGCCACAATTGAAGGTATTACTTGATAGAGTACATCATATTCTACTTTCATCCTCCAAGATCCATCTGATTTTTACAGGGACCAGAATGCTGTATTAAATGGAGATATAATTGACAATATGATGAGGACTACCATTTCAGCATCCTTTAGATCCTTAAGGATCACACTAATCTTTCCTGTTCCCCTTGTACAATATTATTTTGACTTATTATCTTGGCTGGAAAAAGATGACAGTTTCCACTTGGACTTCCCAACTGTGTTAACTTATATCCCACGACAATATAGGGATTATTTTAGACACCAAGTGTAGTTCCAATTATATATTTTGGGACTGGGTAAATATCACAATGTGGGTGTGTGGACCTAATAGACACTCTATAAGCTTAACTAGCCTATGCCAAGCCATCATTATTAGCAGGACCTCAAATACTCACTTTCTAACAGGGGACTGTGATGACACTTTAGTTCTCTATCAGTGTTAAATTGGGCTCCGCACCCAGTGGTCCTTGAAATGTTTAGATCTTTTTCTCCAGTATAGAGTTACTCAAGCTAAAGGCTATAATTTCCTTTGGGAAAAGGCTTAGGTATTGAAGATTCCTTTTTTCCTGGAGGTTAGGATCCCTCCTCATTCACACATAGTTACACACATACACAATTTTCATCTCAAACTGCAATTTTCACGTGTCTTAGGTATTTGCATACTACTTTAAATTGCACAGCGCTACTTTAAATTTAGATTATCATCCCATGTACAAAATTGGCTATTTGGACCTTTTACATTTAAACCTGTTGTAAGCTATCATTAATGCATTTATAGAACACTAGCTAGCAATGACACCTTGATAAATTGTAATTGGCATTAGCTAATTTTCTTTTGTAAGAGCTTTAACTTTTAGGAACTTAAGGATATTGATCATTAGCACAATGATCCATGTCACAAGTATCTTCATTTATCACATCCTCATTTTCATTAATGGCAGTAGTACACATTTTAATTCTATTTCTCAAATCCACAGAATGGTATGGTAGAGCTATGTAAATAATTCAAAGGTTTGGGGGAATGTGAGAAATATTTTATATCCACTCTAATGGTTACACAAAAGCTTATATATTAGAGGCAACATTCAAGTAGAGCACAATACACACTGGATATTTCAAGAAGCAATTTCAACCTTTAAAATTGATGGCTCCTTCCTACTGTTACCTACAAATATAAGTACAGCTTGCTTTTTCAAAATGTAAATTGATTTGTAAAGTATATGTGTCACATCTTTACATAACTCTTCCTAATTTAGAGTATAAATAAGCCCATATTGATGTGATTCTTTTTTTCACAGAAAGTGATTTTTCATCATGGGCAAGTATGCTAAATCATTTCAGTACATACATTTCAGATATCTGTATAGATTCGCTTTTGTAGACATCTTTATTTTTACCTCTCTTCCACCCAGAATATTTATGGAAATTCAGTTTATGGTTCACTATACCTTGAAATTGTTTAAATGCCACAAATGACCTGACAGAATCCAAGATAGGCAATGTAGAAATAGGAAAGAGAAATGTGTAATACATAACACACTATGCTGAATGTCTGGCTACAAAATTCTTTATAGCCTCCCTATTCAGATAATATTGGTAAAGGTGGTGCCGATTAGATAATATTTATTTCTGCATATATTCTTAAATTTGATCGTGAAGTAACTTCTTGAAGTAAGGTTGACAATAAGAATAAATACACAATAAAACTTTTCCACTGTATTTTTTCCCATGTACAGTATACTGGACAAGCTACATGAAAGATAGTTTCATGGTTTCTGAAAGTATCCTGCCTGAGTTCGTTGATTTAAATTACTTTGAGCAAGTTACTTATCTTCCATTGACTTTATTTTCCTCATATGCAAAATGAGGATAATTATATACCTACCCCATAGATTTGTTATGAGGATTACATGAGTTAATATATATGAGGCCCTGAAGAAATGCCTATAATGTAATAATCACACTGAACACTACAAACATTTCTTTCTCTTCCATGAATCTCTGGAAAACTACAGGATTGAGTTTGCTTGTGTTAATCAGAAGAAAGCAGTACCTTTGATGCTGTATCTATTTGTATATATGAAGCACTCGATGTGGCATTACATCTTCATTTGAGTCATTAGTAAGTTTGGTGTCATTTTAAAATTTTGTTTGTCGTATTTATAAATTATTTTGATATTATGAGAGTGTTTGCTCTGAAAAGAGAATTATATATATATATATATTTTTTACATATGAACATATCAGTATCTTCCAGGAAAAGACTTATTTCAAAAGGTATCTTATCTGATTAATAAAAACAAACTTTATTTTAAATGACAAATCAGATATAGAAAAAACTAGATTTTCTAATCTTTTCGTGCAGTTTGCAGCCCTAACTATATCCAATATTTACTGAGACACATCAATCTTTTTTCTTCTTATAGGAAATTAACATAGTGATATATGAAAACATTGATTCTATTCATAAATATACTCAACAGCATGAAATTCAGCAGTTTCTTAAAAATAATAAACACAAGTAAATAACTAAATGTATTCCTCCAAGGAAGGACATTGAGAATCTACTTATTTGGGGGTACAATGGTTAGCTTTTACATATTTAGAATTTTCTAAAATGTGTTTTACTTGTTCTAATAAAGTTTAGCAAACATTTTTGATATTGGCTTTCAATTATTTCTAAAAAAAAATAAAATAATTTATCTCATTAACAAGGTCATTTTTTCTGTCATAATATTCTATCAGAAAATAATGAGATTCACATTATTTCTCCTCTAACTTCCATATGGCAACTGGCTTGATTTTACCATTTAAAAACTCTTAGTCAATACCATTCACTGGGAAATATCAGGTTCAGAAAATGTTTATTGGCATTTGCATATTTTTGTATTGTCATTATAAACCATTATGTTATACAATGCCTCTTAATAAAACCTTAATTTTGATCATCTATATTTCATGTGACACACATAGAGTTTTGGCTAAGAATATATATACATTATATATATATAATTTCTCCTTGCCATACTGAATTGGATGATAGAATGGCATGTGAGAGTTAAAGCATTAATTAATTGGCTCCAGATTTTTACATTACTCATTTTGGGAGAGGCAAATCTATAAAATAAAAAGTAGGTATTTATGTTATCATGTTTATTATACTTTATGCAGGAAAAAAATGGTAAATAATACAAATAGATATATATATCACAGCAAATTCTTCAAAGTTGCTCATATTTTCTAAACTAAATATTCTATAGCAAATTTTTGACAATTGCCCAAGTTTCCAAAATTATCCACATATTACAGATTTTCCCAATTTGTGTTGCCACTATTTTTACATGGCAGTAATTTTTAATATTTATTGATTTTCCTTCCTTCCTTCCTTCCTTCCTTCCTTCCTTCCTTCCTTCCTTCCTTCCTTCCTTCCTTCCTTCCTTCTTTCCTTCCTTCCTTCTTGCTTTTTAAAAATAAACTGGACTTTATTCAGAACTTTATCTCCAGATTGTTGGAATACCTTTACATTGGTGAAGAAAATCTTTCTACTCCTGCTCACATTTGCCACACTTCTAACTTTATACCACACTTACTTTTTAATCTTCATGGAACCAGAGCTTAATTACAGCATTTTAAATATTTTTATTTTTAATGTTTTGCTTTCCATAGTGTCTCATAAAGTATGGAACACTGTCATAGTGTGAATAATAACCCCCATCAAATCCATATCCTAAAACCTAGAAGTTGGAAATATGCTATCTTGAATGGTAAAAAGAGACTTTGCAAATTTGGTTAAAGATCTTGAGATGAGATTATCCTAGATTATCTTCATGGTCCAACGTTATCAGAAGGATCTTCTTAACACGGAGGCAGGAGTGTTAGAATCAGACAGACAAGATATAAGGATAGAAGCAAATGTTCTAGAGAAGAAAAGATGCTATGGTACTGGCTTTGAACATACAGGAAGAGGCCATGGAATGCAGATGAAATCTAAAAGCTGAAAAAAGCAAAAGCAAATAATAATAATAACAATAACCCAGATTCTCCCTTTGAGCTTCCAGAGGAAACAGAGGGTTTGGGATCTGTTTTAGACTTTGGGCCTCTGTAACTGTAAGATAATAAATTTTTGTTGTTTTAAGCCAAAAATTAGTGGTGATATGTTACAGCAGTGATAGAAAACTAATATAGGCATATATGAGCACTGAACACAATCTTGTTGGTTAACTGCTGTGATGGCTAATTTTATGTATCAAATTGACTAGGCTAAGGCAATGGCCCCCAACCTTTTTGGCACCAGTTTCATGGAAGACAGTTTTTTTTACGGACTCCAGGATGGGGGTAGCTCAGGCGGTGATGCAAGCAGGTGGTGATGGGGAGCAGCTGCAAATATGCTCACTAGTGGGCTGCTCACCTCCTGCTGTGCTCCGTGGAGGGGGGGAGGGCAGGACTGGGGGGCTTCCTAAGTTTCATGGAAGACAATTTTTCCATGGACAGCGGGTGAAGGTATGATAATCCCCTTTATCTGCAGTTTTGCTTTCCAAGGATTCAGAACCATGGTCTGGAAATATTGCATGGAAAATTCTAGAAATAAACAATTCATAAATTTTAAATTCTGTGCCATTCTGAGTAGTGTGATGAAATCTTGTACCAGCCCACTCCATTTGGCCTGGGTTGTTAATCATCCCTTTGTCCAGCGTCCCCACGCTGCGCACACTGTTAGAGGAGTAGTCAGTCAGGTATGAGCAACGGAGGAGGGAACAGAAACTGAATCAGCTGGCTCCAAGAAACAGCCCTTGAACCAACAGACCTGAGGAGAAGAAAAGAGCCATTACTTCCCCAGCATTGCAAGGTGCAAGGTGGGGAATCCCCCTTTATATCACGATTATAATAAATTGACATTGTAGTTTTGAGGCCCCCACCTTTGTGGGAAAAACAGGGGAACTATGAGTAAGAACAACATGAACACTGATTGCCCAGCCTTGTTTGACTTCAACAAATAAAAACAACAACCGCTCAGTAGGGGTTCCGGACAGTTGCTCCTTTTCAGCCTGCTTCTTGACAGGGTACTCTCACTTCTGCACAAGCCTTTCCTGAGCCTGTCCACTTTCACTCCATAAACTTGCCACTATCGCCCAGTATTGTGCGCATCCTGAAATTCCTTTCTGCAACGTTAGCGAGAACCTTTACGCCTGTTAGTCACTTGATAGCTATCTCAGTTACCAGATCAGTTACCACAGTTTTGCAGGTAGTGTTGCAGTGCTTAAGTAAAATCCTTATTTTACTTAATAATGGCCCCAAAGCAAAAGAGTGTTGATACTGACATATCATTGTAATTGTTCTGTTTTATTATTATAGTTGTTAATCTCTTACAGTACCTAATATATAAATTAAACTTTATCACAGGTATATGTGTTAAACCAAAAAAAATGTATATACAGATTTGGTAATATCCATGAATTCAAGCATCCACTAGGGGTTTTGGAACATGTCCCCTGCAGAAAAGGGGGGACTATTGCACACCAGTGGCTTTTCTAGTTCTCAGGCCTTCAGACTCAAGCTGAATTACAACACCAGTTTTCCTGGGTATCCAGCTTGCTGATACCATATTGTGGGATTTCTCAGCCTCTACAACCATTAGGTGCCCTTAATAAATCTCTCTCTCTCTCTCTCTCTCTCTCTGTCTCTCTCTCTCTCTCTCAATATATATTATTTAGATATGAATTTCTGGAGAACCCTAATACAACCATGCTACCACCTCCCTTTTCTATTTTTTTTCTTTTTTCTTTTAGCATATTATGGGGGTACAAGTGTTAAGGTTACCTATATTGCCCATGCCTCCCTACCCCCTTCAGTCAGAGCCTTAAGTGTGACCATCCCCCAAACATTGCACATCTCACTCATTGTGTTTGTATATGCCCATCCCTTCCTCCTCCCTCCCACACACCTGACACCCAATAAATGTTATTCCTATATGTTCATTGAAGTGTTGATCCATTAATACCAATTTCCTGGTGAGTACATGTGGTGCTTCTTTTTCCATTCTTGAGATACTTCACTTAGTAGAATGGGTTCCAGCTCTATCCAGGAATATACAAGAGGTGCTAAATCACTATTGTTTCTTAAAGCTGAATAGTACTCCATGGTATACATATACCACATTTTATTAATCCACTCATGAATTGATGGGCACTTGGGTTGTTTCCACAACTTTGCAATTGTGAACTGTGCTGCTATAAACATTCAAGTGCAGGTGTCTTTTTCATAAAGTGACTTTTGATCTTTTGGGAAGATGCCCAGTAGTGAAATTGCTGGATCAAATGGTAGATCTACTTGTATCGCTTAAAGGTATCTCCATATCGCTTTCCACAGAGGTTGAAATAGTTTGCAGTCCCACCAGCAGTGTAGGAGTGTTCCTATCTCTCCGCATCCACGCCAGCATTTATTGTTTGGGAACTTTTTGATAAAAGCCATTCTTACTGGAGATAAGTGATATCTCATTGCAGTTTTGATTTGCATTTCCCTGATGATTACAGATGTTGAGCATTTTTTCATGTTTGTTGGCCACTATTCTGTCTTCTTTTGAAAAGTTTCTGTTCATGTCCTTTGCCCATTTTTTGATAGGGTTGTTTGATTTTTTTCTTGCTGATTTTCCTGAGTTCTAAATAGATTCTAGTTATCAGCCCTTTATCAGATGTGTAGCTTGTGAAAATTTTCTCTCATTCTGTGGGTTGTCTGTTTGCTCTCTTGACAGAAAGTTTCTTTGGCTGTGCAGAAGCTTTTTAATTTGATCAGGTCCCATTTATTTATTTTTGCTGCTGCTGTGATTGCCTTTGGGGTCTTCTTCATAATTTCTTTGCCTAGGCCAATGTCTAAAAGAGTTATTTCCAATGTTTTCCTCTAGAATTCTAATAGTTTCACACCTAAGTTTCAAGTCTGTTACCCAGCGTGAGTTGATTTTTGTGAGAAGTGAAAGGTGTGGGTCCTGTTTTAGTCTTCTGCATGTGGCTATCCAGTTTTCCCAGCACCATTTATTGAATAAGGATTCTTTTCCCCAGTGTATGTTTTTATCTGCTTTGTCGAAGATCAGTTGGCTATATGAGGATTGTTTTATATCTGGGTTCTCTGTTCTGTTCCACTGGTCAATGTTCCTTTTCTTAATTGTAGTCATGTATATTTTCCGTATGTTTAATATCTTCCTATTTCTCTATTTCTCCACTATTGACATCTCAAAATTTTAATTCTATGATTTCCTTTGTTTACTTACAAATGGTGGCAAGTTGAGAAGTGCCAAAAAACACTGCAGGTTGTCAGCAGGATGAAATCCAAGACCAAAAGTAGATTTTAGAAGTATGTAAAGCAGCAAAATTAATTGAGTGTGTGTATTTCTTAGCTTTGACTAAAATTTTTTATGGCAGGTAGCACATGTAACAGCAGTTTTTTTAAAAATAGCATAATTGACTAGTCATATTTTCTAACTTTAGATGTGCTCTATAGAAGCAGCTCCTATCCAGTTGTTGATTAATGCACTGTGCATTTTGAAGACTGAGAATAAAATTCTGAATTTGAGACATGAAATTTATTATATGTATAATATATACAATAAATTATAATAATAATATTTTAAAATACTGAGAAGATACTTTATGTTGGTGGTTTTCATATGTTATTTACTTCTGACCACATCACCTGAGATAGACACTATTAGTAGCTTTTAAAAAAGAAGAGACTGAATCACAGTAACTTGCCCAAAGTCAGATCCACTTAAATTTTGAATGTTATTACGACATGGATGAAAATTTAATTGCCACAAAAATGTTTGTGGCCTGTTTATTGTGTTTCAGAAAGATTTTTTTTAACATATCTAACCCTTAATCAAGACTAAAAGCTGTTAATTTAAAATTCTCATTTTTTAAAGTAATGGGTTCAAAGGTATTTAACTTGTCTATGGAATAATTGTCTATTTTAATTATCTCTTTGATTTCTAATGAAAAAGGTTGATTTCAATTTAACAAAATATATCATGTTCTTTATTGCCAGTAATTGACATTTAACAGAATGTTGTAAAGATGGAATTAACATGGCCTAAGGGAAAGGAGCAGCAAACAGATTATTCAAATTTGCTGCTTTCTAAGTGAAAATAAACACAAACCTAAACATTTTCTTTTGAGACAAATTGTATCTAAAATATAGTAGCTTGCTATTATTTTATGACTGATTTATGAAGATATAATTTATGAAAAAAATGATATGTATATTTCTCTGAAGAGAAACACACCAGCGTACAGTAAGTGAGGGAATCCACTCACGTGCATCACCTCCTGCAGTCTCCTATTCCCGCTTTGCCTGTTCATGACATTGCCTATAGTGGCTGCCAAGCAAGTGCATTTCCACAGGGAATTTATCATCTGTTTTTGTTAATGTTTTGCCTGCTGCTTTTACTGGGTTGGCAGCCATGCTAGACACTGACTTCCAGTTATTTTTTTACGACAACTGAAAAAAAAAATAGTTGTAAGCTGTCAGTTCTCATCCATCACTGTATTATCATGAACCACTTTGGCCATGGACCTCATCTAAACCATTTCCCAGCCTTCAGGCAGGATTATATTAAAAAAAAAAAAAAGCGTCGGAAGATCTATTGGATATTTAATCTGTTTCAAAAGCCCCAGGGAAAGTTTACTGCTGAGATGTTTGGCCTTCCTTTGAATGCCATATGGCAATTTGGTTGTTTTCATTATTTTATGATGTTAGTAAAGATTTCTTAGGTATATTGGCTTTTAGCCAGTGGAAATAGAAATAGGTAGGATGAGGATAAATTATAGCTAAAAAAGAGCTAATTTCCATAATTTTGAAAACAATTAAAAGGTTATATCTGGTTATAATGCAATAAAATCACATGACAGCTTAAGAAACATTTTGCTTCCTCATAGAGAGCTGGAAAGGAAAGGCAGCTGAATCTGAGTCACCAACAGGAGACATTAAACAGTTAGCTTTAAACATAGTTGGGAAAATACAACATTGTACAATTTATCCAAGGTTTCTAATATGATAGAATTTAGTCACTCTATTTTAACTACTAAAATAAAAAGTACAACATATACCCTAAGTCATTAGCTAATAAATCCTTACTAATATAAACATTTGAGTACATCTTTGGCTCTACAAACACTGGAGTCCTGCTTTCATACTATAGTTAGGATTAGAATATTTTGATTACATATAATATTATGTAGTCAAACTACCTGTAGTAGATTGCCTAGATGGTCCCAATTGTTCAAACATCATTTCATCTACATTTTTTTCTCATATTCCTCTAAATGAGTGGAATATTCCCCCCTTCTTTGAGTTTAACCATGTGATTTGCTGTGACCAATGAGCTATTACCAGATAGCAAAAGTGTGTGTGCATTTAGGCTATGTTTATTGTGACTTTGATAACTTCATAAGAAAACCTTTTTTGGATAGCTGCTCACTTCTCATCCAGGGCCACAGAATGAGCCCACATAGAGCCCACATAAAAGACAAGGGAGATCCAACTTCAGAGAAGACTCACTCAGACCCATGTCCTTTTTTTCCCTTTTATTATTAACAAACAGACAAAAAACCTTTTAATTATATTTGAAGTGGTACATTTACACGCTCTAAATTTAAAAGGTACAAAATAGTAGCAGTGAGAAATCTCCTTCCCATTCCTGTCTCTCAGCAGAAAAATTCCGTTTGGAGGCTACCATTGACTGGTTTTTTGTTGTTGTTGTTTGTTTAGTGTATTATGGTGGTACACCCATTTCTTAAAGTACATCCACCCAGCCATGCCTGGCTGATCCTTTCTAATCACAAATTCATGAGCCAAATGAATTAATGTGAGAAAGATTTCATAGTTCGCATTTGGAAATTATTGTGGCAATGGATAATTGATATACTGCTTGCAATAATTTCTTATTACTTGAGTAGCTATAATCTTAATATCTAGTTTGCACTTACTAAACATTTTGTTGAATTAATTAATTAATTAATTAATTAAAATATTACCTGAAAATTCCAAGATTTCAGTGTGTGTGTTCTTACAAAAGAAAAATTTTAAGTACGGTTTAGCAACAACCTTAAGAAAATATTAACACTGTTGATTTTTATCTGTTTTTTTATCTGTTTTGATTAAATTACTAGAAAATTTATATCTCTATGTTTCACAAAAATCTTATAGCCAAGATACTCTATTCAAACTTTACTTTAAAATATTATTTGTGTTTTTGTTGTAATTATGTTATCAATGTAATTAACAGTAAGGTTTCATTGGCTCCTTTTTGTACTTAATTTTAGAATATGCTTTTTGGGTACTGTTTAAGAAATATTTCCTTGAGTTCACATATATTTTCCTATATTATCTTGTAGAACCTATATTGATTTGCTTTTACATGATGATTGATGATCAAAAATCCTCTTGAAGTTGATTTTTGAGAAGGTTTAGATGGAGGTCAAATTTAACGTTGGATTCTAAATACCCTCAGCACAAATTATTTAAAATATCATATTTTCCACTGCTCAGAAATGTCACCCCTAAAAAAAAAAAAAAAAGAAAAAAGAAATGTCACCCCTACTTTAAGAAGGTGTCCTTAGATGCAAATATCTACTTTGGGATTCTCAATGGTATTCAACTGATTTATTTAATTTTTTTTATATTTGAGCCAGTAAGACTCATGTGAATTACTGTATATTTATTAATATAATTTGTTTTCATATAGGATCCATTCAGGAAGTAGGATAAACTTATTATAAAGAATTGTTAACAAGTAAAAGATTATTAACAAATAAAAGGGGTGAACAGGATTCCAAGGGGTCCAGAAATAGCAAATACAGAAAGCAACTGCAACTTCTAGGGTAAAGGAGCGGGGAAAAAAGAAGGCAGTGGAGAAAGATAGTTGGGTACAAGCTGACTATGGCTGATCTTCAAGGGCTACTGCAGTGAGCACTAACCTTCTATATACTTCTATAGAAGTATACTTCTACATACTCTGATTCATTAGCTGCTATGTAGAGAAAAACAAAAAGAAAACAATAAAGCAACAACAACAACAAAAAAAAAACATAAGCACAAATGCCAGAAGCAGGGAGGGAAGCACCTACTCCTACTCTGGCTTTGGCAGTATTCCTTCAGCATTTAATTATCATCAAAGCCTAATATCAAGCCAGCTGGCAAAAAGAGAAATATTTACAAGCTCTAGCTCCAGCATCAGAAATCAACAAAAAGATGATGGATTTAATGCTGAGAGATAATAAATTGATAATAGATATCATCTTGATAGCTGGTAAGGTAATTCCTCCCAACTTGTTGGATTTTTATTTGCACAAATTTATTGTCTATATATGCAATTTTGTTACAAGTATAGCTTATGAAGTGGTCAAGACAGGGCTTTTAGGGTATGCATCACCCAAATAATACACATTGTAGCCATTAACTAATTTCTCACCATCCACCCCTTCCCAACCCCAACTTTCTGAAGTCTCCATTGTTTATTATTCCACTCTCTATGCCCATGTGCACATAGACATGTGTACACACATATATGAGTGAAAACATGTAATATTTGATTTTAATGACTGGCTTGTTTCACTTTCCTCCAGTTCTATCCATGTTGCTGCAAGAGGCATGATTTCATTCTTTATTCTGGTTAAATAGTATTTCACTGTGTAAATATACCACATTTGTCTTATCCATTACTCTGTTGATAAACACTTAGGTTGATTCCATATCTTTGATATCGTAAATAGTGTTGTGATAAACATATGGGTGCAGGTATCTTTTATATACATATTTATTTCCCAGCCATATTATTTGTTCATATATTGTCTGTATCTATATCTATTTCTCTGTATCTGTCTGTCTATGCTACAACAGCAAAGTTGAATAATTGTGAAAGAGACTGTTTAACCCTTTTATTTTATATTTGACTATTTACACAAAAAAGTTAGCTGACACCTTCTTTATATTCTTGTTTCAGTGTCCTGTCTACCAAGTCTATTATCTGTGTCATTTCTGATGTGATTTCGATTGATTAATTATTATTCTTATTATGATTCAAATTGTCTTGCTTCTTTGAATACATGAAAAATGACAATTTTTGAATTGAATCTAGACATTGACACTTAAATTACTTTGGTCTTGATTATTTGTAGATTCTTGTCAATATTTTTGAGATTTGTTCTAGAATACAGTTTAGTTACTTATCAACAGTTTTATTTCTTCAGGTTTATTTCTTCAGTTTCATTTTTTAATCTTTGCTGTGTGACCAATTATCATTAAATATAGGTCTACTGAAACGAAACCTTTCTGAGTACTCTCCCTGATGCCTGTGAATATGAGGATTTCCATTTTTGCTGATGGGAATAGGAACCATCCCTATCCCTGAGAACCTCATATACTATTTTTATTCTTTCTGGTAATTCTTTCCCTGGCTTCAGGGAATTTCCTCACATGTGTGCACCGCTCATTACTTAGTTAAAGACTTGAGTTGCATCCTCTATGGATATTTGTAGTGCTGTCTTTTAAATTATCTATGAAGTCTAGTGTCTTTGGTCTCCTGAAACTCCAAGCTCTGCTTCGCTTCCACTTCCTGCACCATAGCCTGAAAATTTCCCCCAGGAAGCAAGCTGTAATGATTGCAGGCCTCATCTTGTTTATTTCCTGCCTCTCAAAGGTCACTTTTTGTTATCTGATATTCATGTCTTGAGGATTATTGTTTTATGTATTTTGTCCAACTTCTTAGAAGTTTCAGGTAAGAAGGCAAAATTAAGCCCTGTTATTTCATCTTCAGTAGTAGCAAGTAATTCTTAAAGTATATGTTTTGCTGTGTATGGGATTCTTAATTGTTAATCTCTTTCATCTGTTTCAGGCAATCATTTCTTGATTTTAGAATTCCATTGATACTGTTGAGAATGTCATGCTTTTTATGTTATCCTCTTACCTTTCTCTTAATCAGAAGTTTAATCAAGATGTGTCTAGTTATGCTTTTCTTCTACAGATCAAATTGCTTATGTTCTTGTGATTCTTAAATCTGGTCTGATGTCATCTATCGTATTCAGAAAATACCAGCTATTATCACCTTTAATATTCTCTCTGCCTTATTATCTTTCATCTCTTTTTATGCCTCCATTTGTTACATGCTAGATCTTCTAAAGGCTTATATCTTATACCTCTTTTATCCATTTATCTATTTATTCTTTTCTGTATATTGTTTTCTGACTAGTTTTAGTATGAACTTCCACTAAGATATTACTTTAAATTATTGTCTTTTCATTTTTATGGTTTCATTTCAGCAAAACTTTTCTTTTTTGTTAATATTTTATACATATTTTCAAAGCAATGCATGATGAGCCTGTTATCTAAATATATAGTGCATCTGTTTTTCTTCTTCGTTTTTTATTTCTATGCATATAATTTTATTTCTGTATATGCCTGTTAGTTTGTGATTCATTGTCAAATACTGAATGAAAATAATTGTAGAAATAATTTGCAGCTTACAATATTTCTTTTCTTCAGATCAAGATATTTAATACATGTTGTGACAATGAGACCCTTGGCAGTCTTATGAATCTGTAAACTCCTTCTCAGATTAATCTTTTAAAACATTAACATGAATTATAAATTACATAGAGTTACAGAGGGAACCAATTACATTGAAATAGTTAACATATTAACAAATTTACAATATATTAATAGATATTCTTTATTACTATATATTTATTATTTACTATAAGAAAACATAACTATGGTTCTAATAACTACTCTAAGTAAAGTAATGATGAGAATAAATATTACCTACAGATATCTCCAATAATATTGATAATATGAATGCATCTGTTTTTTATTGGTGACAAAGCCTCAGACACTGCTTATGACATTTTTGTGTGCTGCCTATATTCTTAATGGAAGAAAATTTTAAATTTGAGCTAAAAGTTAGTAAAAAGATATTCTATTTTTCCTTATCTGTATTAGTTTCCTAAGTAGGGCTGCTGAAATGATATACCAAAAAAAGAACAACAAAAATTTACCATGTCATAGATCTGAAGCTAGAAGTCTAAAATCAAGGTGTTGTCAGGGCCATATTCCCTTTGAAGGAACTAGGGAAGAATCTGTCCCCACCTCCTCTCCTAGGTTCTGGTAGCCTCAGGTATCTCATGGTTTATAGATGGATGTCTTACCTTTATGTTTGTGCTCAAATTTCCCCTTTTTGTGAGTACACCTGACATGATGGATTAAGAGTTCACCCTCCTCCAGTATGACCTTATCATAACAAAGTATATCTGCAATGATTCTAATTCCAAATAAAGTTACATTCTGAAGTGCTAGGGGCTGGAAATTCAACGTATTGATTTTGGAGAGACACAATTCAACTCATGACATCACTCAAGCTCATTGACACCAGGTTAAAGACTCCTTTCATAGAGAAGATGTATATTTTCTTCCACCTGCTCTGGCAATCACATCCATTCTGTAAACTGAATTGTTTCAAAGTCAGTCTTCAATGTCTGTAAGAGTTGGTTTAATCTATTTTATCCCTTTCTTCTTAGATGTAAACTTTCAAAATTCCAAACCAAATCCATTATGAAAGCAACTATTTCTTCTGCAATGCATTTGTATACCCCTCCTAAATCCCAGTAGTTGTAAAACAAACAAACAAACAAACAAGAAAAGTTTCTTAGCCAGACAGCTTCTCCTGGATTTAGCAAATACTTTTAGGAAAATGCCAAATTCCACTCTTACCTTCCAATCTCCTGCTTAATCTTGGCTCATAAGTCTTCTTCTGCCTCATTCCCTCTTTTCAAACTTTGGTAATTTTCTATATCAGAAGCATTTTTTACTATTTATCCTATTTACAGAATCAGAAATCCTCTCATAGCTATAGCTGTTTTTGTTTCTATCTTTGCGTTCTTTGTAACTTATCCTTTATAGAGCTGATCAGATTTTATCTTTTTATTTCCTTCCTTTTATTTCATCATATTATGGGGGTACAAATATTGTTAGGGTTACAAATATTGCCCCTGCCCCCCTTCCTCCCCCCCCATGTGCCAGAGACTCAAGTGTGTCCAATCCCCCAGTGGTGCGCACCGCACATATTATGTAAGTACACACCTTTCTCCTCCTCCCCCTCCTGCCTGCCCACCACCCGATGAAAAGATTTTTTTTTTCTTTTTTGTTTGTTCGTTTGTTTGTTTTTGACATTTTGGTTACATTGTATATCTTTGCCTCTCCCTAAGAAGGGTTAGAGTTATGCCCTTCCCCTCCGAAGTGCTCGCCACATCCCTAAGATTGGGACCCCCCCTCGCCCCCGAATCCCCGGTGAATATTGCCACCATTTGAGAACCATAGTTTTAATCAGTCAGTACCAATTTGATGGCAAGTAGATATGGGACCCATTTTCCATGTCTTGTGTCGCCTCACTTTGGATAACAGGCCTAAGCTTAATTCAGGATAGCATAAACTGCTAGCTCACTGTCATTTCTTAGAATTGAGTGATATTCCATTGTGAGCATATAATACATTTTATTTATCCACTCATGAATTGATGGGCACTTGGGTAGTTTCCATGACCGTGCAATAGTGAATTGTGCTGCCATAAACATTCGGGTGCAGATGTCTTTATAATAGAATGTCTTATGCTCTTTGGTGTAGATGCCCAACAATGCTATTGCTGGATCGAGTGGTATTTCTATTTCTAGCTGTTTGAGGTATCTCCAAATTCTTTTCCACAAAGGTTGCACTAATTTGCAGTCCCACCAGCAGTGTAAGAGTGTTCCTGTCTCTCCACATCCTCGCCTACTAGGCTTTCTCATAGAAAATGAAGATAGAACATGTGGACAACAGTCCCTGATCATATTTTCATTTTCTAAATTGATACATGTTTGTACATATTTATGGGGTACATGAGATATTTTGCTACATGCATAGAATGTGTAATGACTAAGTCAGGGTATTTAGACTATCACTTCAAATAGTTATCATTTCTATATGCTGTGAATATCTCAAGTCCTATCTTCTAGCAATTATATTTTCACATGCATTTTTATTCTACCTCTGATCTTATTTTTGTCTTTTTTTCTTTCTGTTTCCTTTGCCACTTTTCCATGTTTCTTTCTAGTCATTTTGTTCTTGCAATTGTACATACTTTGAAATATTATTGTCAAATAAGTATATTCAAAAAATGTATTTCATTAATATTTTTTATGGTTTCATCACCTTTATATTGTCATGTTGTCTACTTAAATATCAACTTTTTTCATATATTTATTTTAAAAATACCATATATTTTGCTCATTTGACCATGCAAATTTAATATATTCATTTTTTTGTTAGCAAACATGTATTAAATGGTTATCAAATGCTACAATTTAAATTGTCAGTGTTCTTTTAATATAATTATAATTTAATATTTTCTAGCATAACTATATGGCATTTCTAAGACCATTATCAGAGACCATTTTAAATAGTGGTTCATTTTTTAGGCAATTGCTATAGTAGCCACTTCACATTCAATGACCAATGGAAATGAGCTAACATCTAGAAATATATATTGGAGGAAATATGCTTAGTTCTTTAAAAAGAAAACAAATTGTTTGCTTAAACTGGAAAGGATTTGAAAAGCTTTGTATTTCTTATACATACAAATATGTGTAAGACAACACAGGAAGAGGTGGAAAATGTAACTAGAAAATAGAGATAAAATATATCTTTAGCTTAATCTTGGCAGGGCATAGCCAAAGTGATAACATAGATATATATATATAATGCAGGAAAAAAGTCAAGCTGAGAAAACAAAGCCCACAGCAATCAGAATATCACTGACTAGTCAGCTCATTTGAGGGCTTTTTGAACACAAAGATGCCTGACATGTCAGAATTTAGATTTGTTAGAGAAGGAAATTTGAATTTGAGGTGAGGTTTGATGGTAAATTTTAAAAAGAGATTTTCTGAAAATGTATGACTATAATTAGGGTTGAATTAGCTAATTGAGGAAATATAAGGTTTGAAAACTGTGAATTTCTGTCTAGGCCTTTATTCTTTTTTATTTTTATTTTTTATTATTATTTTTTCATTTCAGCATCTTACAGGGATACAAATGTTTGGGTAATATATATTGCCCCTGCCCCACTGGAATTAGAGCTGCAAGCCTGTCCATCCCCCAGACTTTGTGCACTGCACCCATTAGGTGTGTATATTCCCATCCCATCATCCCCCTTCCCATCTGCCCAACACCCGATAAATGTTATTACTATATGTGCATTTAAGTGTTGATCAGTTAATACCAATTTGATGGTGAGTACATTGTTGACTTAGTGTATGGTTATTAGTTGAGACTGTGGTAAAGATTTGATGGGGACTTGGATGGTAGCTGAGCTAATCTTTGAGCTCCAGTTGGGGCAGCAGTTTCCTGAGCATCCTTGATTTTAGGCCTTAGTCCTAGAGTCCTGGAAGGCAAATTCTTGAGCCTCCAGGTGGCTTGTTCAGAAGCTAGTAGTGGGAGCAGTAGGATGGGTGTGTGGGTGAGTTCTCAGGACCCTGGGAAGCTTCTCTGATGTGTGTGGTGGTAATAGCAGGGGTGGAGAAAACCACTGGGACTCATGTGGTTCATGTTGGTGTTACTGGTAGCTGTAATGATTTTGGTGGTGTAGTCCCTAGTTCCACAGCTGCTGCTAACAGGGCAGTAGGTATTGTCCTAAGAGTGCTTAGGAGAGCTTAGTCTCTCCTGTTCCTCCCTGGACAGGTGTTAGCTACAGCTGTGTCATCTTGAACTTACCCCGAGGGCAGGGTACAGCCCAGCCTATAACTCTCGAATGGAACCAGCTGCAGGCCTGTGAACAAAGAGGGACTAGCCCCTCTCAGATGAGTGGTATGCGCAAGAAACTGTGGAGTGTGCAGTCTGCTTGAGTCTTAATCTCACAACAGCCTAGAGCAAGGAGGTGGGTATTGTCCTAGGTGTGCAGTAGCCTAGGTGTGTCCTTGGGCTCCCCTGTCCTTCCTCAGCTGGGTGGCAGCTGCAGCCATATCAGCCCAAACTTGGCCCGAGGGTAAGTTGCAGCCCGATGTTACACTCTCAAAGTGGGGCCTTGGGCCTGTGACCAGAGGGTGGCAACCCTAGGCAAGCAGTGTGGCAAGAAAAACTGTGGGGAGAGCAGTCTGCTGACATCTTGGTCCCACAGAACCCCATTGCAAGGTCATGTGTATTGTCCTAAGTAGGCTTCAGAGAACCTGGCTTTCCTCTTCCTCCTCGGTGTGTCGGCAACTCTAGTATTTTTCTATTGTCTAGATTATCTTAATATGATTTGTAAATCCTTCTTTAATGTTCATAAAATTTAAATAATGAAACTATTTAAGAAGACTAAATATTTATTTATGAGAAAAATGTTATGGAATTTTGTTGTTTTAATAATCTCGTGTTACTTTGAATATACTTTGAATTTCTTCCATTAAAAACAACAGACTTTGCCCCATATGACCAGAAAATCTTTGTGTATAATAAAGCTTTTTTTATTATGCAAAGCTTTGCTTCAAGCACCTTACTTCATTTTTCTCAATTGTTCTTTTCATTTGGTTCCATGATCCTAAATAAAAGTAATTAACTGGCAGGACATGTAAAGGCATTTAAATTATGCAAGCAACCATGGAAAGGAGAAATCTGTATAATTGAGAGTCATACAAAATGTCCTTACTCTATAATTTTATTCTTTAGAGTCTAAATAGCAGTGTATAAAAAAGCACAGAAGATTTCAAAGATTAAGGTTCTTAATTAGACCTACTGAACACCTAATCCATAGCTAACTGTTCATTTGTGTTTCTTGTTATAACCTTCTGTATTACAAAAGTTAACATGAAGGTATACATTTTTGAAAAGTTACCAGCTAATAAAATAATCTCACTACTTTGTGAATTATTGAGATGGACTGTGATTTTCTGATCCTTGGATTAAGTATAATTACTGTAACTACAATTTTCAGTACTTTTTACGTCATGTACTGTGTTACACATTAGTAATCTGTTCTTATTTAATTCCTATGACAATATTCTGAAACATCGTTGTCTGCAATTTAGATTTGAAGTATCTGAGACTTCAAGGGGCCAAATAATTTTTCCAAAGCAACACAGCTTGAGAGATGTAGAAAATCTCATAGTCTTAACCCTCTGCTGCCCACCTACTTTTTACTTTTCATCTTATCCTCCCTTCCTCCAAACTGTGACCATTTTTGCACTCAACTGAGAGTGGGACTTACATTTCATCTTTACCCTCCACATGATAAATTTCCAGAAATGAAAATAGTCTATAGAATAAATGCCACTGGTCCATTTTAAGTATATTCATTACCTTCAAGGAAGCTAGTGTTACTTCAGTTAAAGCCTATTTTTATGGAGCATAAATTCAGCCATGCCGTGAAAACCTGATTTTCTGAGTGAAAAGTAGTAACTGTGTCATAGTTAGTGTTCTTTCTACCAGTTATTTGTGTGACTGTGATGATCTACAGCATTGTAGTACTCTCTTGCAGTACTTAATTATTCCTTCCATGAAAAAAAAAATTCAAAAATAAATAAATAAATAAATGCCTAACTGGGAGGAAACAGGGGCACCGGAACTGGTGTATTTTTGAAAAGAAAGATTCTGAGTTTTATATTCCTATTCCAGGAGGAAGTATCACGGAATCATTATATGTGATTTTATTCAAAGAAACTCAATGAACTCCAAGGAGAAAACATTAAAAAAAAAAAATCAAGGTACAGTATAATCAAATTTCTTTTAACTATGAGAAAGACAAAATTTTAAAAGTAGCCAGAGAAGGTGTCATTTCTTCCAGGGGAACAAAGACAAGTATCAATATTTTATTTTTGTTTTAATAATAAGGAAACTAAAAGAAGAAGATCATAAAACTTACCAATGAGATAAACAGAAAACACTGTAGTTTGACATACTCATCATAGAATGTTTGGAAAATACAGAATAAGCTAAAGAAACAGTATTTACAATACTCAGTTCTATCTCCCAGAGTAATTACCACTATTAATTTTTGCCTATTTTCCTTTAAACTTCTTTACAGTTTAATATAATTTATCTGTGTTTGATATCATGCAACTCTAAGATTTATAACATTAATCAGAGTTCAATCCATTCAAAGAATATGCTTTAACATAAATATACTTCTTTTAATTTTCTAAAGGAACTTTTATCCATATAATCAAGTACATTATTTAATATTTACTACAAATATATGTTCATTGTAATAAGTAATTTTTGAAATAAAAGAACTATATAGCTTGAAATTGAAAACAATAATGAATTCAAACCCAAGTCATTTTGATTCCATATTCTATGATCACACTCATTATGCTTCCTTCCTGTAACAAAATTGTACCTAGAAAATACCATTCATGATCCTTGGAGCAGCCAAAACAAGGATAAGAGTACCAATGATAGTAAGGTCAAAAATTGCCAAAAGAAAACTAGAAGTAGTTTTAGACTAATGTATTTAAGTTATTTTTCTCTATTATTTCCAAGTAGAATTGACATTGTTACCTCTGGAAAATTTAGGAACTTTTTTTCTTAAAAAACAAAACAAAACAATATGGGACTGCAAACTAGTACAACCTCTGTGGAAAGCAATGTGGAGATACCTCAGAGAGCTACCAGTAGAACTACCATTTGATCCAGCAATCCCATTACTGGGCATTTACCCAAAGAAAAAAAAGACATTCTATAAAAAAGACATCTGCACTAGAATGTGTATAGCAGCACAATTCACAATTGCAAGGATATGGAAACAATTAAAGTGCCCATCAATATATGAGTGGATTAATAAAATGTGGTATATGGAGTAGCACTCATTACATTAGCCATCAAAGTAATAATGCTATCAAACATAATGCAGCCACTAGAAAACACTACTGTATACTCATGAAAGAATGAGAGCCACAAAAAACAATGGTGATCTAGTACCTCTTGTACTATCTTGGATAGAGCTGGATTCCGTTCTACTAAGTGAAGTATCACAGGAATGGAAAAACAAACACCACATGCAAAACAAACACCACACCACTATCAAATTGATATTAACTGATAAACACTTATGTGCATATATAGTAGTAACATTTACTGGGTTTCAGGCAGGTGGAAGGGGGGCAAAGGGGATGGGTATCTTCACACCTAAAGGGTCCGATGTGCACTGTCTGGGCAATGGACACGCTAGAAGCTCTGACTTAGGTGGAGCAAAGGCAATATATGTAACCTAAAACATTTGTACACCCATAATATGCTGAAATAAAAAAAAATAGCAATATTGAAATGGTGTGAAGCTCTTAGTTACTTAATAATAGGATAAAGAATAAAATATTATATTTATACTTCTTTATTTTCTCTGTCATTGTTTGAATATAGTTTCCTAGTAAAACAGCTACCACCAACTTTGATTAGCAGATATAGTTAACGATTATAATAAAATTATAAACTTCCCAAAAGAAAAGAGACAACTTATACTTTGATATTTTCCTTTTTTCTACAATAAGAGAACAACAATTATATTTGAAATTTTTACAAATGAGGAGATGAATTGTCTAGAATATTTGTTCCAATTTTAAATGTACATGGTACATTTTCAAAATTTTTCTATTGGTTATTTTTTGCATACTTTTAAGGTAGACAACTTGTTCTAATTTTATTGGCATACATTCAAATTCATATGCAGAGTTTCTTTTGTGAATCATTCAGAGGATATAGGCTGGGACAATGTGCTCAACTTAACAATATTATCTCTGCTTCACAGATGACAGAACTGAAACAGAAAATCAAAATGACATGTTCCATGCCACAGAAAGAGTCAGTGACAAAATTGGGATTAGAACTCACTGTCCATGATTTCCAGGACTGAATATTGGCAGAACTACTCCCATATCTGACTAGAGGTGTTTGTTAGCTTTGCAAACTCCAAAATAAACAGAAATTTATTTATAATATTTGAATGAAAATAAGACTAAACCTTCATTTAGAAATAAACATGTTGCATAGATTTTTATCATAGTAGAAATAGATTTGGATACAACATGTGATACAAGTTGTACCCAACTTTGTTTGAAAGTGAAAGATACTGTAAGTTAAAGTATGTCAGTGTACATTCACAATTTCATGTAATTAAAGCTTGCTATTGTCCATGTCCTATTTAGTATGAACCATTTTTCTAATGTTCATTATTTTTTATTTAAAAGTGATCATGTCATATGGTTCCATCTAATATATGAATAGATATAAATATAATCATGTAAATAGTTTATTTTTCCTGAAAATAAAATCTTACATTTATTGCTTTCATATTAACATCCAAACCTGGTTCCCCAAAACCGAACAGTTATGAAGCTCATTTACATAACATTTCATGGTCTAAGCTTAAGAGAGTTCAAGGACAGTTAAAAGGTCTCTAAATGCTATGCCTTAAGACAGCGGTTTTTCAGAATGAGTTTGGGACCTTTGGGATTCAGGACCTTTTTGTGGGGTCAATGTGTTTAAAGCTATTTTCATAATACTAATGAGATATGTATGCCCTTCACCACTCTCATTCTTTCGTGAGTATACAGTAGAGTTTTCTGGTGGCTGCATCACATTTGATGGCATTATTACTTTGATGGCTAATGTAATGAATGTTTGTGAACTCTCATGTGTTAATTATAAATTTGATAAATACCAATAGATATTATTATGCAAATAAAACGTTTTAGGAATACTTGTTAATTCTAAGAGTGTAAAGGAAACTTCAGACCAAAAGGTTTGTAAAATGCTATCCTAAAAAGAAAGCAGAAATTAGCAACTGAAACAAACAAATAACAACAGGGAAATGTAATGCATGATAATATGGAATTATGTATAGAATTCAATGAAGTGACTGAGGAGGAGGGAATTCTTATAGAAACTGGTAACATTTATAAGAATAAGTAATACACTGTTTGACTATCATCACTTTGAGCTGTTGAGATTGTCTGGTCACTAGCCTTAAGGCAACCCATTGTACTTATGTGATCAAAACTGACATGGCCCAGTTTTGGAACCAGCAGTGGCAGAACTGGAGTTCTCATGTGACAATTCCCTGGTTGTAGTGGTTATCTAGTTACTGCAATGACAGCAGTGTGGAAACATAATTTATAAAAGCTTAGCATTATAGAAAGTAGCTTCCTAATTTAAAAAGAGAAAACATTTCCCTGGTGGTCGCGTCTCAGGTATAGTTTTGAAAGTTGTTCTGTGAAATTCCTTTAGGTTTACATAGGTTTACAAATAACTCTGTAAGCTATTTAATACCCTAAAATAAATCCATTTATCTTGAAACTAGCCAAAAGTTATACACTGGCTTTCATCAGAACCCTAATCAATAAACTGTCTTTTTAATCAGGAGAAAAAGATATTTTCATGAAAAAAGGCTAAAATTCATCAAGAATTTTCTTACCTCACTCTAAGCATGCTTAATCACAGAAATCTGTATTTTATCAAAGTTTCTCAGATGAGTGCATCAATTGGCCAGGTATTTAACCAACAGTGTAAACACTGGGAAAAATAGTTTTGACAACATGGAAGAGATCAGACATGTATTAGAAAGAATTGGCTGGTTTCTATAGGAAATTAATCATGGGGTAGAGGAATAAGACATAGGGAATAATTTAGGAATCCTTCAAAAATATAGTCAACATATTATAAAACAATAACAGTGGGGAAATATAAGTGACTATCAATTCAAGAAGCATTTTATGTGTTCTGTGTGTTTCATGTATGCCTCCATAATTCAAATGTACTTTCCTTGCACAAACTTATTGTAATATAGTATTTCACAAGTGCTGTTTGGATCCAGTTTTGAGATCATTGCTAAAGAAACTCTCAATTCTCCTTTTCAGGTGGTCGCTAAACCTATATTCTAACCATTTACCTTATTGGGCTCTAACATTCCTGGTTTACCACATTCATACTCCACAGTCAGAAGCCTAGATTCCACGCCTCTAGGGATGGCCCCTTCTTCATCAGACCCATGGAGTCTTTCAAATTACCCAATTCATTACAAGCCCTCCAAACCTAGTGAACCCACCCCACTTGCTATATATGTCACCTTCTACTGTCCCAGCTTGCTGTTACTTTTTTTCTGGGTGGGTGCAACTCCTGTGCATCGCTGCCTGGAAGCATTCTCTCCTGCAGATCTGTGAGTATTAATAATAAAGAATTCTGTCTTTCATTTTTCTGGGGTCATTGTGTTATGTCCTTCCATCACCATAACCTAACAATTCTGTAAACAATAAAACACCTTGTACATATTTTTTTTCCTGCATACACATTCTCAGAAATGGTAGTATATGTGGAAAGGTTAGTTAATCATTGTTTATTTACAGTGAAAAGTGTATCTTCTACACTAATTCTAATTCATAGATGGCTAAATACTATCTTTTACTGAATGTAGAACCAATAGACATGGATCTATTAGATAAAAGCAAATATTTATTGATAGAGGAAGATGTGGGTGAGATGCTATGTTAAGAACTATGTGGCAACCATCATTCTAATCCTTGTCTCTGTGAGATGAATTGTTTTAATATTTAGCTCCCACATACGAGTGAGAACATGAGAGAGTAGTCTTCCTATGCTTGGCTTATTTCACTTAGCATAATGTTCTTCATTTCCATCAATATTGTTGACAATGATAGGATTTCATTGTTTTTAATGGCTGAATAAAATTCTGAGGATGATTACCAGAAGTTGGGAAGGGTAGCAGGGAGCAGGGGATGGAGTGGGGATGGTTAATGAGTGTAAAAATATAGTTAGATTCTTAAATAGAATGAACAATATTTGATAGCACGATAAAGTGACTATAATCAACCAGTTATGGTATACTTTAACATAACTAAAAGAGTGGAATTGGAATTTTCCTAACACAAAGAAATGATAAATGCTTGAAATGATGAATCCCCCAATTACCCTGATTTGATTATTATACGTTAGATGCTTGTATCAAAACATCACATGTAGCCTGTAAATACATACAACTACTATGTGCCCAAATGATTAAACATGAAAACTTAAAAAAACTATAGGAAATTATATTTTAATGGTAATATTCAATTTACTTAATACTTGAATGTGTGTTTATTCTGATTTTGAATTTTAAGTTTTTCTATTTACTGAAATCATTGCACTCATATCCACTCTTGTTGACATTCTCAAATCTCCTTAGCCTGCTTTACTTTTCCTAGTGAATGATTTTACTAGCTTGTGACATGCTATATAATTAATATTTGTGTTACACATGTTGTTTGTTGTCCATTTCCTATTTCCCTTCACTGCAATGTAAGTTTCCCAGGGCTGAGACTATTGTATGTTATGATCACTGATATAACAAAGTATTTAAATGGGTGCTTGTCATATAGTGTGTGCAACATATACACATACATATATGTGTGTGTGAATAAAAAAGTGAAAGAACTCATAATATAGGGAATTAACATCTTTTCTTTAGGGTTTAGTATTTTTGTATATATTAGAGATAATTGAGATACTGTGCTGGGCACATGATAAACTATTGAAACATATTAGATGTTATTCTTACAAATAAAAGAGTTTAAAACAAAAACAAACTCTCTGACCTAATAGTTGTGTTTCCTAATATTGACTAATAAAATTTTGGTTGGTTGGATAAAGCCCTGGGTTTTGCAAAATATAAACATTTCTCCTATAAAAATGGTATTTATAAAATTAGGAAAAAATGTGGAATAGAAACTAGAAAATAGAAATCCAAAATACTGTCAGAATTTAAAATTATTAGGGAGCAGAATGATATGTTTAAAATTGAAAATAAAATTAACAGTCCTTCTAATTATAAGTTCCTCAAGATCATACACATTGGGTATGGTAAATAACATGAAATTAGCATGTAAAGATATAATTACAGGTTTATGTTTACTGTACCCATACATATGTTGATTTGGGAGTATTTTCTTTATAGACAAATATGTATTTTTTGCAAACAGAGTTTTATTTTCTCCTTCCCTACCTTTATAACTTTTATTTATTTTTATTGTCTTACTTCACTAGCTAAGCCATACGATATTCCATAGATGAGATGATAAAGAACATCCTGGCTATTTTCATCTTTGGAGGGAAATCATCCCTCTTAAGGGTTGCTCAGCTTCTCACAAGGAAGTGTGAAAAGAGTTGAAGGGTTTTTGTAGATTTTTAAAAATCAAGTTAAGAAAGTTTCCTCTATTCCAAATTTGCTGAAATTTTTTATTTTCAATGGGTGTTGGATTTTGTTAAATATTTTTTCTGTACCAATTAATATGACTATGTAATTTTATTTATTTATTCTGTTGATGTGGTGAAATACATAATTGATTTTTTTTTTTTTTTTGAGACAGAGTCTCACTCTGTTTCTTGGGCTAGAGTGCCCTGGCATCAGCCCAGCTAACAGCAACCTCAAACTTCTGGGCTCAAGCGATCCCTCTGCCTCAGCCTCCCGAGTAGCTGGGACTACAGGCATGCACCACCATGCCAGGCTAATTTTTTCTATTTTTGGTAGAGACGGGGTCTCGCTTTTGCTCAGGTTGGTCTCCAACTCCTGAGCTCAAACAGTCCCCTCACTTTGGCCTCACAGAGTGTTAGGATTACAGGCATGAGCCACCGTGCCCGGCCCCATAATTGATTTTTAAAAGTTGAACCAACCTTGTATTTCTGGAATAAATCCCTCTTTGTCATCATATATATTTTTTATGCATTTTTGAGTTTGATTTTCTATTAGTTCAGTGCTGTGCTTTTATGCAGAATTAATTTATTCAATACTAATAAATAACTGGTAGAATTATACTATACTATTTGTTGCTATTATGAATATTATCTTATTTTAAATTATAATTTTAATTAATACTGTCTTATAAATGGAAGTGAATTTTGTATATTGAACCAGCCAAATTGCTGAATTACCTAAAATTTATTTTGCTTTTCTATGTGTTTTGTGCATATCACTTATGAAAAATGATTGCATTGTGCCATCTTCTTTAATCTCTTTTCTACATTTTTATCTTTGTATATTATATAAAATAAATTTTCTGGTCATATATTGACAAGAAATACTAATAATGGGCTTTCCTACTTATTCTTAATTATAAATAACTAAAGTATTTGATGATTTAATTTTTTTTCTCTTGACTTCTGATTATGCAAATGCCATGAATATAGGGTATATTTAAGAATTAAGGTCAAAATTGAGATCAATCTACAGTAGTACTTCCAGAAAGTAAAACAAAATTCTAGCAAAAATGTGCAAGATTACTAGTAGGGAAAGTTTAAAACTTTATTCATGCCAAACCCACCTTATTTCTGTATTTTTTTATGATTTATGAATGATGATTCATATTCGGCTAAATTAAGTCTCTGGAAATTCAGAGGAAAATGGATTTAGGATGGTAAATTCAGATAAAATTTGTATTGCTTATTTTAGGCATCCAGAGGCAATATCAACTTTGAGTCACATTAAGTTTTAGGCCTGGTATTTTTTTTTCAAGAGGATAAAACACAAAATTGGTAAGAGTAGTTCCATGGTGGTTACAAATTATCAGAGGATTCTTATGTTTTCAATGAGCAGATGAACAAATACTTCTTCACTGGGAAATTTGTAGGAAGGCAGATTTTCCTAAACATACCCTGTCAATAAGGCTGTAGTACCTCTGGGTGTCCCACATAGAGAAAAGTGTTTCTTTACAGCCCAAATATGCTTAAGTAAAACCTAGTATTCTAATCTCCAGTGGTTATCATTTTCCCAAAGGAAGATTTAGCATTTGTGTTGAACAAGATCTTATTGCTATGCTTTATACCTCAATTAAGCATTAAATACAATCTATCTGTGTTTATAATTGACTTATGATAGACATTCTCCATTCATCTACACTAAAAATAAATTTTTATTGAATTCTGACTATGTATAGAATGAATATTCAAAGTAAATTGAAATAACACACAGAATATACAAGATATAGATATTAACTGCTCATCTATAGTTATAAACTATCTAGTATTATTAACTACTAACGTCTAAAGAAATATTACAAAGTCATACGTCAAAAGATGCATATTGAAGATAAATATATCTAATAGCATATACAAATGTTGCAGGAAAAAGTGAAGTTATAATCAAAGTGAAATGACATGAATTTGTGACAAATATCTAGTGACAAAACAGATCAAACTTTTTTAGAAAGAAGGCAATGAATATGTTGCTTCCTCTAAAACAAACAAACAAACAAAAAAGAAAGTTAATATTTTCCAAGACTTTCCTCTATAATGTAATTGTTAAAAAAAATGTTATTTACTGAATCCCACCAGCTAGTGTTAATATGCTGGGTAGCTCACAGAAGAGATTGTGCTTCATTCCATTGTTTTCTTGAAATACTTTGCTGTATTTGTTTTACTATTTTCTCTAACTCGTGGGGCTCTCTGATTATTTACTTCTGAAATTATTTCAAGCATATGAACACAAAAAATGATTGATTTAAAACATGGAATTTGGCAAGTGATTATACATAATGTGCTCTAATTACTTGCAGTGAAGCTTTTATCCTATGAATTTTTCATAAGGATTAAAAAGTGCACAGTAAGTAATTAATCGATGCATTTTTTCAGTGAATATGTTTGTAACTTATAGATTAAGACAATTGTTCTGGATGACTAAAATGATAACACGTTTTCAAATGTTAAGTAAACACACCATTAAAGCTATTAGGGTCTCCTAAGTATATCATGCAAATTTATTTAAAGCAACTATGATTATTTTTACTATGGGCAGTTAAATATCTTAATGGGTTTGGAAATTTTATGTCCTATACTCCCATATGATAAATTTTCCCCAAAATATATGTACTTTTAAGAACAATATGGAATCATAAGTAGTAGTGAACTGAAATCAAGGTTCTCTTTGGTACAGAACAATAATTTTTTTTCAATTTCGTGTAAAAAGGGAATTTTAAATATTTTAATTCTTTCAAGGAAAGTTGGTAACTTACTGATATGTTAGAGGTACTAAGTTGGGAGGAATTGATGGAAAAGGTAAAAGGGGAGGAAGGGGAAGAGAAAGAGAAAAAAAGAAATTTTAGTGACTGAGACATGCTAAATTCATAATAGCAGGTACTACTGCTTTTTAACAATACGTTTGAAATTATGATTATTTTAAATGTAAACATTGTATTTATTACATTTGCTTTGAAATAGGTTTTGACTTCTAGGCATAGCTTACTTCATTTATAATCTCATATTCTGAACAACAGTGTCTCAAGTCTACACACACCCTGATGTACAAGCACTATTTGCTTAGTATCAGAAAAAGTTTATATTACCAATGATATATTACATAACTATTTAATTAACTGTTTCATTGAGCTATATTAGTTTACTAGCAACACCTTAACAAATTGACGCTGAATGGCTTAAAATGATAAAAATATACTCTTTCATAGTTTTTAACTCCAGAAGTCCAAAATGGAGGTTTTACATGGTTAAGCTCTCTCTGAAGGCTCAAAGGAAGGAATAAAGGGTTCACTGATTTAAAACAAGGTCAGAAGTCAGCAAGGCAAGTTCCAGTAGGTGTTGAAGCCTGAGTGGAATTCTCTATGGCTTCATCTGCCCTCTGGGCCTGTGGAGACCTTACAAGCCCTACCACTGGTCCCTGTCAGCTTCTGTCTGTGGATTTGTCCATCTGGCCTCTGTTCCTGCATCCATGGCTGTAACCCAAGAGTCATTTTCTGTCTTGAAGGGTAGTGCATGTGAATAACTGGGTAAGTCTATCAGCTCTTTTTCTGCCTATAGAATTGTAGAAGACTGACAGACTTCCTTTATTTTGTCTTGTCTCTGTCCCCTTCTGTCTAAGCTGGAATGGTTTCTACAGATATTACATTAACCAAGGATTTTGTTGGTCTTCTGTGGATGTCAAGGGAATCCATATCATCACATAATAGCATTCTTCACAGTTTCTGTCTGTTTAACACATCTCTATTTCCTGCCTCTGCTGAGATTGTTGATTGAATCCATGAAACTGCACAACTTATCTGTTTAGCATAAGATTATTTTGGCCACACCTTCATCTGTTTCTAGAGCACACTATCTGGATAGGCTGAGAATTTCCCAAACAATCAAGTTCTAGTTTGTGGTGGTTTTGGGGGGAGGGGAGAAAAAAGCTTTTGACAAAATTCAACACCCTTTCATGATACAAACACTTAAGAAAATAGGCATAGAAGGGACATACCTAAAAATGATACAAGCCATATATGACAGACCCATAGCCAACATCATACTGAATGGGGAAAGATTGAAATCATTCCCACTTAGAACTGGAACCAGACAAGGCTGCCCGCTATCTCCACTTCTGTTCAACATAGTGCTGGAAGTCTTGGCTACAGCAATCAGACAGGAAAATGGAATCAAAGGTATCCAAATAGGGGCAGAAGAGATCAAACTTTCACTGTTTGCTGATGATATGATATTGTATCTAGAAAACCCCATGGATTCAACCAAGAAACTCCTGGAACTGATCAATGAATTTAGTAAAGTCTCAGGATACAAAATTAATACACAGAAATCAGAGGCATTCATATACGCCAACAACAATCTAATTGAGAACCAAATCAAAGACTCAATTCCCTTCACAATAGCAACAAAGAAATTAAAGTACCTAGGAATATATTTAACCAAAGAGGTAAAAGACCTCTACAGGGAGAACTATGAAACACTGAGGAAGGAAATAGCAGAGGATGTAAACAGATGGAAATCCATACCATGCTCGTGGATCAGCAGACTCAATATCATCAAAATGTCTATACTACCCAAACTGATCTACAGATTCAATGCAATACCTATTAAAATCCCATCAGCATTCTTCACAGATATAGAAAAAATAATTCTACGCTTCGTATGGAACCAAAGAAGACCCCGAATATCAAGAGCAATTCTAGGCAACAAAAACAAAATGGGAGGCATTAATATGCCAGATATCAAACTATACTACAAAGCTGTAGTAATTAAAACAATATGGTATTGGCACAAAAACAGGAATATTGACCAGTGGAACAGATGTGAGAATCCTGATATAAAACCATCCTCATATAGCCATCTCATCTTTGACAAAGCAGACAAAAACATACGCTGGGGAAAAGAATCCCTCTTCAATAAATGGTGCTGGGAAAACTGGATAGCCACCTGTAGAAGGCTAAAACAGGACCCACACCTTTCACCTCTCACAAAAACCAACTCACGCTGGATAACAGACTTAAACCTAAGATATGAAACTATTAGAACTCTAGAGGAAAAAGTTGGAAACACTCTCCTCGACATCGGCCTGGGCAAAGAGTTTATGAAGAAGTCCCCAAAGGCAATCACAGCAGCAACAAAAATAAATAAATGGGACATGATCAAACTACAAAGCTTTTGCACAGCCAAAGAAATAGTCATGAAAGTAAACAGACAACCTACAGAATGGGAGAAAATTTTTGCATCCTATGCATCCGATAAGGGACTGATAACTAGAATATACTTAGAACTCACGAAAATTAGGAAGAAAAAATCAAATAACCCCATTAAAAAGTGGGCAAAGGACTTGAATAGAAATTTTTCTAAAGAAGACAGAAGAATGGCCAACAAACATATGAAGAAATGCTCAACATCTCTAATCATCAGGGAAATGCAAATCAAAACCACAATGAGATATCACTTAACCCCAGTGAGAATGGCCTTTATCAAAAAATCTCCAAACAATAAATGCTGGCGTGGTTGCGGAGAGAGAGGAACACTCCTACACTGCTGGTGGGACTGCAAACTAGTTCAACCTCTGTGGAAAGCAATATGGAGATACCTTAAAGCGATACAAGTGAATCTACCATTTGATCCAGCAATCCCATTGCTGGGCATCTACCCAAATGATCCAGTGACACTCTACAAAAAAGACACCTGCACTCGAATGTTTATAGCAGCACAATTCATAATTGCAAGGCTGTGGAAACAGCCCAAGTGCTCATCAATCAAAGAATGGATTAATAAAATGTGGTATATGTACACCATGGAGTACTATTCAGCTCTTAGAAACAATGGTGATATAGCACATCTTATATTTTCCTGGTTAGAGCTGGAACCCATACTACTAAGTGAAGTATCCCAAGAATGGAAAAACAAGCACCAGATATATTCTCCAACAAACTGGTATTAACTGAGTAGCACCTAAGTGGACACATAGGTGCTACAGTAATAGGGTATTGGGCAGGTGGGAGGGGGGAGGGGGGCGGGTATATACATACATAGTGAGTGAGATGTGCACCATCTGGGGGATGGTCATGATGGAGACTCAGACTTTTGGGGGGAGGGGGGGAATGGGCATTTATTGAAACCTTAAAATCTGTACCCCCATAATATGCCAAAATAAAAAAAATAATTAAAAAAAAAAAGAGGAAAAAAAAAAAAAAAAAAGATGAGGAAAGAACCCCCTCAACAAGTTATTACATTATTTACTTAGCAATCAATATAAAAGTATTTTGAGCTGCAGCCCCCAAGGAGTTTCATATAACCAATCAACCACTTCTATTATGTGCCCTGACATATGTTGGCTATTTCTAATTTAGAGTATGAAAGAAATGTTAAGTCTACTTACAGAAGTCCAGTTGACAGAGATTTGTTAATGGATCAAAGCCCACAATGAAACATTAACCTTTAAACATAATTTTATAATAATATTAAAAAAGTATATTTGGAGTCATTTGATTGTTGTGGTTGACAATTATTTAATTAAATCCTCTACACCCAACAATAAGAAAGACTTACTAGCAATAATCAATCATTGTATTTTACCCAACCTGATTTGTTCCTATACAAAGAGCCTAGTTTTGATATGTCCCCAGCTTATAATATACCATCATATTTATCACCTCAAGAATAGCAAAGTCCAATAACAGCCTTGGTTATGTCACTTTTTCCACCTTGGGAATTCCATAGTTAACAATGAAGACTATGTAAGTGATGGGTATGCTAATAACCCTGACTTAAGCATTATAAAAGCTATCCATGCAACAAAAAAACATTTGTACCCCCTTAATATTTTGAAATAATAATTTTTAAAAAAGAAATTGGCATTAACATTCGTATTAGTCTACTCTGGCTGCCATAAATGAATACCAAACACTGCAATGCTTAAAAAACAGATATTTATTTTCTCTCAGTTCTGGAGGCTAGAAGTCCAAGATTAAGGTGCTACTAGGTTTGGTTTCTAGGAATGCCTTCCTGGCTTGCCAATGGCCAATTACTGTTTTTTTTTCCTCACAGGCCTTTCCTTTGAGGGTGTGTAATCTTGATGTGTCTTCCTCTTTCTTTCCCTCTCTCTCTCTTTTTTTTGCTTGCTTTTGTTTTTGATATAGGTCTCACTTTGTTGCCCAAGCTGGAACACTGGCACAAACATAGTTCACTGTAAACTTGAACCCCTAGGTTCCAAGGATCCTCCCACTTCAGCCTTTCAAGTAGCTAGCATTACAGGTGGGCCACCACATAATGTTTTCTTTTGTGTTTTTTTTGTTTGTTTGTTTGTTTTTTGTAAAGACAGCCTCTCACTATGTTGCCCAAGCTGGAACTCCTGGCCTTAGGTGATCCTCCCATCTCCTTGCTTCCCAAAGCAATGGGATTACAGGCCTGAGCCACCAAATCTTCCTCTTCTTATGTGAACATAAAATCTACTAGATTAAAGTCCTACCTTTATGACCTCATTTAATCTTAATTACCTTTTTAAAAGCTCTACCCCTAAAACAGTCACATTAATGTTTAGGGCTTCAACATGTAAATTTGGGGGAAGCACAATTTATTTCACAACAATATGAATAGAATTAAAAAAGATAGTTTTTTGTGTGTTAATGACATGTTTTTAGTTGAGATAATAACTTTCTTTTCATTAATGACAAAATTAGTCTCTTGCTGGCAGTCAGTATTAACAGATTTTTTTCCCCAGCAAATGAATCCATTTCTTCTAAAGCTTTCCTGTTAGCCAATGGATTGTTAAGCATACATTCTTCTGTTGCAGGCATTATGCAAAAACAAAACCCGTACTAACACTCTAGCTGCAAGACATGCCATTACCAAAAATGATCTGGGAAATATAAGCATATTTTTAACATATAAAACAATTCTAATAGGACGACTTTTTTTTCTTATATGTAAACTGATAATTCTATTATTTAAGCTTTTGCAAAGATGTAGGTTTAATTATAGCGAGGAATTATGTGTTTAATATGTTGTTGAAATAGTTGTCAGGAACAAAAAGAGTACGGTGAAGTTTTTTGTGATATTTAGAGTCCTTTTCCTATCATAATTTTTTTTATATCTGGAGTTGAGAAAATCTTTCGCTGTACAGACATAACTATGCAAATGACATTGCATGGCTTCACTGGGGCTGTCTAATGTTTGTCCAAGTGATATTTAGGCCTGAGGCATCCGTCACCTCTGAGGTACAATCAGATTTGAATGTGGATTCCTGGAAGGGGATGTCAGGAAGTCCAATAGGGTTTGTGGCATAAATGGTTAGAGAATCAGCAGGAGGAGAAAAGAACTGCTGAATTGCCTGAAGGCTCACTGAAGGCTTTAAGTAGTCTCATTTGCAAAAGAATATACTAAAACTAAAGCCATCATCAGTATATTAAAATGGTCACATTTTCCTGCTTTTCTTCCCCACATTCTTAATCTGCACCAGAGAAACAATAATAAATACTTCTTAGAGCCATGGAGCTTATGGGGAAATCTATTGGGAGCTTATTTTTAGAGGATCTAAGCATTATTTCTTTTGCATGAAATATCCAAACTCATTCTGCAGAGTAAACTATTAAGTATTCATATCTATTCTCTTACTAAAGCTGGATTGCTTACTATAATATCCTCTAAAATGAATCTATTCTATCTAATTTAAATTCTACAACTTTCCTCTCTAGTAGACCAATATCCCTGGGTGCAGAGATTAGTGGACAACCACTTTTACAAATTCTTTATCCTTCAGACAAACTGGGATCTTAGTATATTTCAAATCTCCAGTACTTCTGAACATAGATATGTATACATTTTCACAAAAGTCGTACAGTGTCATGTTGCACAGGGAAACAATATTTTTATTGCCATTCTGAAAGAAGACTCCTAACTGAGGCCCCTATGGTGTTGAATAAACTGAGAAATAATCTGGGGAAATCTCTACATGTATTGCAGTTTTGACACCAGAACATAAAAAATTCTAGTATCAGGATTTAATGATTCACTCCCTTACACCATAAAAAAAGGGACAGACAAGTTGATAAATATGTGAATTTCTTATTTATTCTACATCCTTACTGCTCTGAATGAGATTTAAAGATGCCTCAGTACATGCCCCATTACTAAGCATGTTCATATTAAAGAACATTGAGTCTTTGAATATCTTGGATACTAGCATACCACATGAGCCTAGGGCCTACAGACACCAAAAACAGGATTGACATCTTATGGTACAAATAGTTGGTAAAAAAAATCATATAATAAGTTCCAATTTGCTTATTTATTTATTTATTCACAATAATTATTTAGTATCTTTGTATGCCAGACAACATTCTAAATACCAGGAATAACGAATAAAATAGAAAGAAAGAAAAAAAAACCCTGCCATCATAGACTTTAGATTCTAGTAGGAAGAGATATAATAAATACATTACTTGAGTTATGGAAGTATGATTTAAAAAAACTAACCGAAAACTTATCACAAGGGTAGAAGAGAAAGAAAACATTGTTACTATTACTGAATAAATATTAAAATAGAATGTAATACACATTGAAGTCTTCTAAGAACTTTCACAAACAGAAAAAAAGCAATCAGATTCAACACATTGCATACATGCTCTCATGATAAACAATAAGAAGTCCTCAAGTAAGAGGATCAGTATAATGTTGGCCATGGGTTTGCCATATATAGCTTTTATCACTTTGAGATATGTTTTTTCTATACCTATGAGGAGTTTATCATGAAAGGGTGCTGGATTTTGTTGAATGCTTTTTCTACATCTATTGAGATGATACAGAAGATGATGGTCTTTGTTTTTGCTTTGGTCCCACATACTACTAAATGGGGGAAAGTCAAAAGCTTTCCCCTAATAACTGGAACATGACAAAGGTGCCCACTGCCACCACTTCTATTCAACAGAGTGCTGGAAGTCCTAGCCTGAGCAATCAGGCAAGAAAAAGAAATAACGGGTATCCAAATCAGGAAGGAGGAGATCAAAGTATTGCCTTTCACTGACAATATGATCTTATACCTAGAAAACCCCATAGACTCCACCAAGAGGCTCCTGGAATTGATACATAAATTCAGCAAAGTCTCAGGTTACAAAATCAATGCACATAAATCAGTAGCATTTGTGTACACCACTAACAGTCAAACTGAGAGTCAAATAAAAGACTCAATACAATTTATAATAATAACAAACAAAATAAAATATCTAGGCATATACTTAAATATGGAGGTGAAAGAACTCTACAAGGAGAATGACGAAACACTGAAGAAATAAATTGCAGGGGACAAAAAAAAAAAAAAAGGAAAAATGTCTTGCTCATGGATTGGTAGAATCAACATTGTTAAAATGGCCATACTACCCAAAGTGATATACAGATTTAATGCAATCCCCATCAAAATTCCAATGTGATATTTCACAGATACAGAAAAAGTCATTATACACTTTGTTTGGAACCAGAAAGGAGCCAGAATAGCCAAAGCAATCTTAAGCAAAAAGAACATATCTGGAGGCATCACATTACCAGACTTCAGACTATACTACAAGGCTATAGTAACCAAAACAGCATTATTGGCACAAAAATAGAGCCATAGACCAATGGAACAGAACAGAGAATCCAGATAAAAAAACATTTACATATAGCCAACTGTTCTTTGACAAAGCAGACAAAAATATACACTGGAGAAAGCAGCCCTTTTCAATAATTTGTGCTGAGAAAATTGGATAGCCACTCACAAAAAATAAAAATAAAAAAGAAAAAAAGAAATAGGATCTATGTCTCTAACTGCTCACAAAAATTCATTCAAGATGGATAATAGACTTTAATGTAAGGCATAAAACCATCAGAATTCTAGAAGAAAATGTAGCAAAAACTCTTCTAGATATTGGCCTAGGCAAAGAATTTATGACTGACACTGCAAAGGCAATTATGGCTAGAAAAAAAATAAATAAATAGGACTTGATTAAACTAAAGAGCTTCTGCACAGCTAAGGAAACAATCAACAGAGCAAATTGATGACCTACAGAATGGGAGAAAATATTCAAAAACTATACATCTGATAAAGGGCTAATATCAAGAATCTACAAAGAACTCAAAGAAATGAGCAAGAAAAAATACAAACAGCCCCATTAAAAAGTGGGCGAAAAACATGAATAGAAGCTTTTCAAAAAAAGATAGACAAATGGCCAATAAACATGAAAAAATGTTCAATGTCACTAATCACCACAAAAATGCATATTAAAACCACAATGAGATATCACCTTATCCCTGTTAGAGTGGCTTTTATTAAAAAGTCTAAAAAGAATAGATGATGGTATGGATACAGAGAGAAAGGAATGCTTGTACAATGAGTGAGACTGCAAATTAGTACAATCTTTGTAGAAAACACTATGGAGATTCCTCAAATAACTGAAAGCAGATCTATCATTTGATCCAGCAATCACACCACTTGGTATCTGCCCAAAGGGAAAGAAGTCATTTTATCAAAAAGACACCTTCACTCAAAAATTTATTGCAGCACAGTTCATAATTGCAAAGAACTTGTATCAACATAGGTACACATCCATTCACAAGTGAATTAACAAAATGTGGTAAACATATACCATGGAGTATTACTCAACTATGAACAAATACCACATGTACTCACTATTAAATTGGAACTAATTGATGAGCTCCAATGTGCAGAGAAGAAAGTAAAACTCTGGAAATCAAACAGGAATTGGGGGGAGGAGGGGATGGGTAGAAGTCTATGTAATGAATTCAGTGAACACTATGTGGGTGATGGGCACACTTATAGCTGACTCAAGCATTACAGATGTGATCCATGTAACCAAAAACATTTCACCCTCTTTGAAACATTTTGAAAAAAATAAAATAAAATAATTTTTTTAAAAGTAAGAGGACTATTTGTCTCACATAGTTTACTTTAAATTCACTTGCTAATTGGGGTGAGCTGCTGTGTTTGTTAATTGTGTTTATCCTGAGGGAAAATAAGCTTCTCACCACTTCCTGACAAAAGGTAGTTTTGCATATTGGAGAGAGATGCCTGCCTTTGTTAGGCTCCTACTGCCCCACAAAAACTAGGACCTAGGGGTATTATCCTCCTTGGTGATTACATTTCAAAAAGGTGGTTCTCAGGTCCTTGAGGAAAACACTTCTGGGTATTAAAGCCCTTAAGAGGCTAATTTGCTCTGTTAAAGATTTATATACATGTCAAAGAGATAAAAAGAACTTAACACTACAAGTTTTCTAAAGTAAATGATCCAAAAAAGGGAGGGGGAAGCCCTTTCACTTATTTCCAACAGAAAGATTTAAACTTCTTATTTTAAATTTGTATTTGCTCTTAATAATTTCTTCCTTATTTTACTATGAAATAATAATATTACAAATTTCTAATTATCTGTGTTGCTATTTCTACGTTTTCCTGGGCAAGTTGCAAGTGTCTATAAATTCAGCAAGCCCAGTGAAATTAAAAAAAAAATACTTTGAGGTTTGTGATAAAACAAATAAATCTTTTGCTATTTTATTATTTTAGGGGTTTTTTTCCGCTCAGAAGCAAACAAGAGATTTTTAGCTTTCTCCCCTCCCAGGGAAGACTTCTTGGTTAAGAAAAAAGTTTTTGTCACAAAAGCAATTTTATCAATGTTATCTATATTGTAACAATGCCTTGAAACTGAAAGATATTGCCTTTTCAGATATTGAATCTCTTTTGATCTCTTTTTTATGACAGAAAGAAAAGTGTTGGGTTAAGGTACTGTGACAATGACAAGGGTACAATGACAAGGTAGAAAATTGAAAAGGAAGGAAGACAATCCCATTGTTCCTCAATGGAATGCCCTGCTGTCATTTCTACTCACAGCAATTAATTGGCTATTACTACTTAAGTAAAAATATGGCCAGATTTGGAGCCTCAGTCCACCTGGTAAAATAATTTTCAAGTCTTAGACTTCATTTAAAGAACTAAAGTCTTCTATCATTTATCAAATGGTCCATACACCAAAAGTTTATGGTTATGGGGAAATATATTTGATAGAAGGAAGGAAAAGGGAAATAACCATGAAGTAAAATGTATGGTAAAAATTGCCATCTTCCTAATCACTATTATTTAAAAGATTATTAGCCAAATTAATGAAAGTAGTTTTCCACTCTGGCCCGGTGTTGTTCTAGTTCAGGTACTCTGGGAAGTCTGTGGAACATATCTTAATTTTCGGTACAATTCATCTACTACCTCTTAACCTTGAGAGGTATTTTTTAACACCCATGGCCCAGGCCTTTACTCCCTCTGTTCAGTCACAGAGACCTCCTCCCCATTCCTTAATTCAGTACTTACTCTCCAGACTCTGAGCCTATATGTACTTGCTTTCTTCTCAGCTTAGAAAATTCAATCTGCCCTCCAACCCCCAAATATCCATTCACAGAGATCATGCTTTTCCTTCTGTAAATTTCCTCTCACTGGTCATTTCTTCAGAGAGGTTTTATTGGAACAATCCAAACAAATAGCACTTTCTCCTTCATTTCTAGAACTTCTTTCATCCAATTTGCCTTGCCTTATATTTCCTGCTACTATTTGGACAATACTTGACATGTGTAAGGGCAAAGCTCTTAAGTGTGCAATGAGTTACTGTCTTTTTTGTAACCTCTACTGAATCCTCTTCTACTCACTAGTATCATATGATTTTCTCAGTAGACTTGAACCTAAAATATTCTACCCTTTCTTCTCATATGATTCCACATTTTCAGTTTCCTAGGCTATTGTATCGAACTTAGCCCATAACTTTGCTACCTTTAATCTTATACTGTAGTTAGCTATATGCAGAAGTCTCCACTACAATAATTAAAGCCCTTTGAAGGTAAAGGTTGTGTTTTTTTTTTCTTTCTATCGTTAAACACTGTAAGTTTAATTGCTAACAAATTGCCTGAACTATAACTTGTATCAAATAATGAGCTGCCAAATGTTAAAATTTATTTACCTATATCATGTATTGGTAAAAATCTGTGGTTTTCTATGCAGTTGAGATATTTCAGATTAAAACAAATTGAAAAAATGAATATTGCAGAATGAATTTATCAACTTTCCCTGGAGGCTATTGGAATTTGGTTGGTGGAATTTATTGTTCTATTCCAAAAATAAATTGGTACTTGGATATCTATTATTACAGCTATTTGATACCATGGAGATGCTCAGATTCTCCTTATATAATACTGTATAGACAGCCTGCTCCAGTATTTTCTAATGATAATTACTCTATTAGATAATTGATGGATAATTGACCTATTGCTTCTAAATAAGGAACCCTTTTGATTTCTATACAGTGTCCTTTCTTGTTGGAGATTATTCTGTACATTTGCAGGGTTTGTCACAATGGAAATTGTGTTTTTTTGTTTTCTCTTTTTCTTTTCCTTTTTCCATTTTGGGACATTGTCACAGTAACTTGGCCCAACATGTTTTACTCCATGGAAAAGGGAGCTCAAAAGCAATTCAATATCTGAAAAGTATTTCAATTCAGTGCCTTTCAATTTCAAGGCACTGCTATTCTACAGATAAAATTGATAAAGTTGCTTTGGGGGAAGAATTTTTTTCTCAACCCCAAAGTCTTCTCTGAGAGGGGAAAGCTGTCAATCTCTTGATTAGTTCAGAAAAATAAAGCTAAAATAATTAAATAACAAAAGATTCATTTTTACATCAAATTTCAAATATAGTGTCTCTGAAATAATTGCATAAAATAACAAAACATGAACCATTATTTTTAATCCACTCAGTATTAAAATAAGGAGGAAACTCCCTATCATTGGATCACTTTATATAAGAAATATATTCATAAAGAATATTTTAAAAATTTAAAACTTCTATTATATTATATAATATCTATTTGGTATTAAACTATAGTAAGGTTGAAGAATATTTTCTTCATGGAAATACAAGATGATATATTGGGTCATGGGCTCATTATTAAAAGCATTCAAGTATCTCTGAATTATTTTTTCTGATCAATATGAGAGTTATATTAAAACCCTGAAGATAGATAGATGGATAGATAGAGATGGCAAGCTTGGTGTATCTTTATGGTAGCAAATTATGTAAAATTAGTGCTCTTAGATACCATATCCCAATATTCTGAAAATATATCGTGTATTAGAAACAATTTTAACTGTAGTAGAAGGGGCCTGGTTAATATTAATATTATATTAATAACATTAATGCAATGTTATTAATATTATTATATTAATAACTATAGAGATAGTTTCCTGTCCCACTATTGGGTGTATATATATCCAAAAATAAATAAAATAAAATCAATATGTAGAAGAAGTATTTGCACTCTTATGTTTATTGTACTGTTATTCACAATGGCCAAGATAGATGGAATCAACCAAAGTGCCCATCATTGGATGAATGGACAAAGAAAATGTGGTATATACACACACACACACACAGAGATAGTATTCCACACCATGGAATAGTGTTCAGCTTTAAAACAGAAGGAAATCCTGTCATTTGTGACAACATGAATGCACTTAAAGGACATTATGTTAAGTGAAATAAACCAGGCACAGAATGATAAATAGCACATGATCTCACTTATATATGAAATCTAAAAAAGTTAAACTCATGAAGCAGAAAGTAGGATGGAGGTTTCCAGGGACTAGAGGGAGGAGGGTGAGGAAGATGCTGGTTAAAGGACACAAAATTTCAGTTATATAAGAGGAATAAGTTCAAGAAGACTGTTGTACAGCATGGTAACTATTATTAATAACAATGTCTTGTAGTCTTGATAATTGTTAAAAGAACAGATTTTAAATGTTCTCACCACAAAAAAAAAATGATAAGTACAAGATTCATCTGGAAAGGATCCAGCCATTATTAATATAATGAGAATGGTTTGCATGACATTGAAGTAACCTGGCAGCAAAGGAGAGTGGACTGGAATGTGCATGTGTGAACAATCACAGCCTCACTGAACTAGTCAGTTCGACACTAGATGCCATTGAGTAATCATGTGTACTGTGTGGCCATCGCATTCAAAATGAACATATAAAGCAATGAATCTGCACCAAATTTTGCATTAAGCTTGACTTCCTCTGCAGAAACTATTCAGATGATTCAGAAGCCTTTCAGAGACAATGCAATGAGTACAGGACAAATAAAGTGTCGCACAAACACTTCAAAGACGGTCAAGAATATGTCGGAAGTGATCTACGTTCTGGAAGGCCTGCAACAGGCGGAACACCTGAGAACGTTGAACGTGTATGACTACAGTCAACAAAGTATGAGAACTAGAAGCTGATCTTGGGATTCTAAAAACTACTGTGTCTGAGATTTTAGTGCAGGATCTTGGCATGAAACATGTTGTGGCAAAATGTATTCCACGGCTTCTGCTAATGGAGCAGAAGGAGCATCCTGCTGCGTTTGCTACTAACTTGCTTCAAACCACTACCAATGAACCAGATTTCCTCAAAAAAATTATAACTGGAGATGAATCACGGGCCTACGGCTGTGATAGAGAAATGAAGGCCTAGTTGTCCCAGTAGAGGTTTCTTGGTTCTCCACATCTAAAGAAGGCATGGCAAAGGGCAAAGACATAGCCAGATCAAGACCACATTCACTGTGTTTTTTGATTGGGAAGGTATTGTCCATCACAAGTACACCCCTGCAGGCCAAACAATTAATAAGGAGGGCTACTCAATGTTCTTCATTGGTTGGGAGATGCAATGCAATGAAAACTGCCACAGCTATGGACAACTGGTGATTGGCATCTTCATCATGACAATGTGCCTGTCCATGCATCATGTCTCATGCAGAGTTTTTTGTTGAAACATTAAATCACCCAGATTACTCAGCCCCACTACAGCCTAGATTTGTTGCCCTGTGACTTCTGACCCTTCCCAAAATTAAACCACCTTTGAAAGGGAAGGTATTTCAGACTGACTTTCAGATTCTGGAAAACATAATGAGGCAGCTGATGGGGATTCCAACAGAGAATTTTGCAGAGTGTTTTGAACAGTGGAAGAGATACTGGGAGAACTGTGTGAGGTGCCAAGGTGTCTACTTTGAAGGAAACTGAGGCATCATTGTCTTCTGTACAATGTTTTCTGTATCTTCTTCAAGCTAATGGCTGTAGTCCCAGTTACGTGGGAGGCTGAGGCAGAAGGATGGCTTGAGCCCAGGAGTTTGAGTTTGCTGTGAGCTAGGCTGATGCCATGGCACTCTAGCCCAGCCAACAGAGTGAGACTGTCACAAAAAAATAAATAAATAAAATTAATATGATTGAGCAGAAAGAATATGATCTAATGATAATAGACTGAGTAGGGATATACAGCAAGATCTATCTAGATTAACTTTTACGTCTTTGAGCATGTATTTCTTCCTTCTGGGTGTGGGATATGGCCCTCTCTTATGACCTACACTCAAACAAGGTAGGTCAGATAATTTCTTTATGGCCAGTTTATATATAGAATAATGTTAGGTTTTATGGCCGGCTCTCAGGAAAAGGAGTTCTAGATTTTGTGAGTCACCTTGGGGAGGGATTTTAGTTTCTATGGCTACCCTCAGGGAAGAATGGAATGGGGAGGCAGGAGGACAGGAGAAGGTCAGAGGAAAACTTTTGCTTCTGAGGCCTTCCTTTTGGGGTACTGTTTTCTGAGTCCCATCAAGTTCATATTCTGGTCTTCCATCTTATCACTTAAAATTCCAGTGAAAAAATGTTCTGTTAGCAGCAGTGTCAGGGATCTATGTATATTTCTACCACAGAGAGAAATCTGACTTCTTTTACTTCATTTTGAGAATAAAGAAACATCACACACACACACACACACACACACACACACACACACGCACGCACACTCACAACTTTACATGGAAACTACTTTCAAATGAAAAAAAAAAGATTAGTGCATGGCGCTAAACTATAGGATAACATCTGTGGCACTGAAATTAGAATGTTATAATGAAATAACATGAACAGACTAATTTGAATAACATCGTAGGGTGCAAGATGTGAGCAAGTCTCAAACTGAGCATGGTCTGTTTTATTTCCTTTCCCATGAAGTCTAGCTGAAGATTCCTCTGAACTCATGAAAGTGAGAACAATATCAAAATCATCTCTCCACCTTTCCCATTAGAAACAAAGTGTTGGTTTTTTTCCTTCTAATTTTGAACTCCAAATTTGAGATATGATGTGACGATTTCAATTTTTTTTAAATGAGTACTGATGTGTGAGTGTTAGGCCAAGAATGGAAATATCAGTGTTAATAAAGTTGGAATGATTCAGCCCTTAAAAGACAACGTGCCCTGTTGTTCAGCTGTGGAAAATAGAGTTGGCAATTTCATTACTTACCTTAGGAATTTTCTTCCTTTTAACAATAAATTAATTTTACCATTGTTTGGTCTAAATTATGCTTATGCTTCTCCTAAAGAATGTATAGTAAAACCTCTTGTTGAAAGACCAATTACTACAGTTTCTATCTAAGGATTATTCCACTTTCCTGTTTTCTCCAGAAGATATTTATTTGTTTTATTTCTTATAGTCTCTGGTTTTAAGATATATTTAATGTTAAAGATATATTTACAAAGATTTTTATTCATGTGACATTTTTTTAAAAACATTAGCAGGTCCCTTCTCAATTAAGGATTGGAGAATTTTATAACTATTCCTGAGACATAGGCCACAGGCAAGATGTCAAATAGGTTTTATATAGAAAATAAAACTGGAGCCAGTGCTGCTACATGGTTTGGCCAGAAAGGTAATTAATTATTGAACCAAGAGTGGTATACACACATTCTTTCCTTTAGTATATAATGTACTCTACTTTATTTACTTTCCCTGATTAATGAAAACATTGTGTTTGGATACTTGTAATGCCTGTATAAGCTGAAAAGATATGATAGATTCAGGATCTCATAATTTCCCATACAGAAAATTATTTATAATGAAAATCCACACTGACACAAATTTTTCCTAAAATTAAGGCCACTATTAAGTTATCATAACAAAACAAGGAACAAAAAGTGTAACTGAGTAATATGTGGTAATAATGGAATTTGTAAGAGAATGGATTTTGTAAGCCACGGGTCTTTGAATCCGATGAATTATCTGATAATAAACAATAGAATTAAACAAAGATCTTCATGAATTTCTAATTTTAAGGACAATAGTGCATGTGTTTAAATAGTTTTTATTTAGTCATGACTAGCATTTTTTCACAGAGTATATGAAAATTTTAGGGTAGTTTAAATCCTAATTTTAAAATCAACTTGAGAACCTTTTTATATTTTGAAAACATTTACATATTCTGTTTTATAATTGATTGATATTTCTTTGTAATAAGACATATGCTATAAACATTTTAGACTAGAATATATGTGATATATATGTTCTATACATATATAACATATATATTCTAAACATATATAAAACAAATATATATGTATATATGTTATATATATGAAAACATATTTTTCTATATATTCAAAGAAAATTTACCACATCTTTAAAGAGCAATGAAACTAAACATTTAAATAACTATGAATATTTTGGTTTAGTATTAAAGGGTGTAAACTACTATTGTTAAGAAAGCTGAAATGTTTATTTATATCTGAATAGAAAATAAAACCTTGGGCAATAGAAGACAAAAACGGTATTTGAAACTGCCATTTAAATTATAACTGTTACATTGAGTTATGTTTGCTATCTAGTGTTAAACCTACATGGAACAGAAAAAATAAATTCTATGGAAAATTTAGAACAAGAAACATAATATTGACAATACTTACAACATAAATAAAAGCCAGGCAGAAAGGTGAGTAGATATGTTCCATTATGTTAGATAATGTCTACTACAAGTATTAGAAAATTGAAATTGAGAAACATTGAATGACATATAAAGGGGGGAAAATTCAGTAGTGTAGATTTTCCAAAGGATGTGTCAAATTGAAGAATTCATAAAAACATGATTATAATTAATCAGGAAATAAAGAATTAATACTTTAAATTCAAATATTCTAAAAAAACTGTAAATTTTAAAATTTTATATTAAAAAATCCATAGCAGAACGTTGTATATTTTGTATAGACAAACGTTTTGTATATTTTGTATATACAAATGTGTGTATACAACATTGTATATTTTGTATAATAAAATAATGAAATGATAAAGGATCAAGGCCAGAAACAGTGAAAAGGTGTCTGACTAGAGACATTGGTGGCCATTATCATCCCAGAGGGAAGGAAGGGCTTCGGATAGAGGAGAGAGAATGGGAACAGCTTGGGTGTAGTTTGGGGGGAAAGGTGCTGGAGCCTCCTAGAGACTCTACAGAAAGAAATTGTTAAGTGGAACACTAAGAAAATAGATATTTACAGTGATCAACCCTGGAGAAACTTGGAGCCCAGAAGGCAGTAGGTGGGGGATTCGTTTTTCCTTCCCACACAAGTCCTGCAGGAGGAGGGCTTCCTAGCTGTTACATAGCATTTCCTCCCTAAGAAGCCCAAAGCACAGCTGCAACTACTGAACTGGGACCCTCTTGAAAATAAAGGATTGGATCAGGCTTCCAGCCCCTTTGGGAGTTAACCTCCATGGCCATAGGCATAAGCAGAGAGGGTGCATATCATACTGCTTCTCTGCCCATATTGTCTCTTTCTCTGCCCTAGGGAGCTCCAGTCCTTCGGTTTTCACAGAACCTGTTCCCACACAGTTCCCAATTCCTGCCCAGATTGCAGTGGCCCCAGAAAACTTGCATGATCCCAGAACTTGAGTATTCTGTGCAGGCTTCCTTGCAGGGAGAGAGACTATGGTAACTGGAGTGCTGGCTCTCTTCCACTCAGACTCTTTTTCTCCCCAACTCCTCCCTCACCCACTGCAGCTGAGAGAGGCCACTGAACTGAGACTTTTGAAAGCAGCCCTCTGCACTCTGCTGATGCACCCTAGAGTCTGAGGTTTACACAAAGAGAGGGGCCCACACCTTTCCCCTCGAGGACCTGCAGTGGACCTACGGGTGCTCCGTTTGAGAGTTCCCTGCCTGCCAACATTCCCTGGAGACACCTGCCAGTGAGACAGGCATGTGGGACAAATATCAGATCCCCAGGACTTGATTGGGTTGCTTGAGAGGGGAAAATTGAGAGCTAAACTCAAGAGGCAGAGGGACCCACATAGGCAGAACAGACAGAAGAGTGCACTGTGGGTCTGAGCCACAGCAAACTGGTGAAGCACCCATCACCTTGCAGGAAAACCGCACCTTTGGATTGGGGTACATCCATGCACAGGAAAATTCCTGGCCTGCGGCACCATTGCTGAGGACCTCAATGAATTTGGGCACCTGTTTACAACCAGACACTGGAAGGAGTCTTTCAGGGCAGGGGAAGAGCGAGAGGGTCAAAAGTCACTTCTGATAAAGTCTATGAATTTCAGATAGCCCCGTCCACATGAGCAGAATTTCCAGTTTGGTGCGGCTGTTTCAGCCCCCTTCCCAGTGGCCTTCCCCAGCAGCCTGGGAACTGACCTTTGATCCTTGTTGAGACAGTTCCATGACCTACTTCTGTGGAGCCTGAAGGGTCGCCTAACCTAGCCCTGCCTCGCACTGTTCACTGATGTGTGGGCATTGAAGAGTTAGGTATTTATTCTAATCTTTGTAGTCTAATCTTGTTTATACCAATCCTTCTTGAGAAGGCTTTCCAGGGTTTTCAAAGGGAATTAATTGAGTGCTTGATTTAAATCATTAGTCACTGCACCATATTAGCACTAGAGGGCTCCCCAAGCCCAGTAACACCGTTACTCTTGCATATTTGTGGTGTGCTGCCTTGTTGGACCTGATTAAGATATGAGAGAATTGCCCGGATTACCAGCAAAGCCTCTCACTCTCTTCTTTCACTTTCCCCCAAAGGGAGGAGTCTCCCTCTCCATGCTGGGCTGCCTGGGGTTGTGGGAGAAGTGATGTGAACATTCCCTCATGGCCACCATATCTGGGACTGTACTGGGTCACACCTAAAGTCAGCATAGTCTTGCCCAAGGCCTGGGTCACCTACTGCCTGGCTAGTACTATGTTTATTCAAGACCCAAGGGCTCCTTTGTTAGCAGGTGGTGAATCCTGCCAGGACTGGGTCCTTCTCTTCAGAGAAGGATTGGGTTCCCTGGAGCTCAGGTTGAGTCTAAAAATGCCATCCAGGAGTTAAGGCTTGGAATCAGGAGCTTCAGGAATCTGCTTTATATTTTATTTTACTGTGGCTGTAGTTCTCTTTACTTTGGATTGCCTGATAAATCTATTCTATTATTAATATTTGAGGAAACTCCATAGTATTTTCCATAATGGGTGGAACTTACTTACATTTCAATCATCAGTGTGCAAGTGTTACGTTTTCTCTACATCCTGACCAACACATGTTATCTTTTGTCTTTCTGATAATAGCTATGTTAACAGGTGGAGATGATATCTCCTTGTGAATTTAATTTGCACTACCCTGATAATTAGTGATATTGAGCATTTTTTCCTATACCTATTGGCCATTTCCTTGTCTTTTTTTGATAAATGTCTACTCAGGAACATTGCCCATTTTTAAAATTGGTTTATTTGTTTTCCTTGCTATTGAGTTATTTCAGATTTTATATATCTTAGATATTAACCCCTTGTCAGATACTTGCAAATACTTTCTCCCATTATGTGGGTTCTCTTTTCATCCTTTTGATTGCTTCCTTGGCTGTACATAAGCTTTTGGTGTGATGCCATCTTATTGATCTATTTTCGCTTTTGTTCACTATGTTTCAGGGATCATATCCAAAAATCAGTGCCCAGAGCAATGTCATGGAGACTTTTCCTATGATTTTCTTCTAGTAGTCTTATAATTTTAGATCTTACATTAAATTCTGCAATCAATTTTGTGTTGACTTTTGTATATGATGTGAGATAAGGGTCTAATTCTATTCTTCTATAAGAGTTCTTGAATAATACTACTAAAGTACAGGCAACCAAAGCAAAATTGGACAAATCACATCAAGCCAAAAAGCTTCTGCACAGAAAAGGAAACAATCAACAAAATGATGAGAAAACTCATAGAATTGGAGGAAATACTTGCAAAGTACCCATCTGACATGGGATTAATAACTAGACTATATAAGAGCTCAAACTGCTCAATAAGGAAAAAAATCAAATCAGATTAAGAAATGGGCAAAAGATCTGAATAGACATTTTTTAAAATTTCAACATATTATGGGGGTACAAATTTTAAGGTTATGTATAATGCCCTTGCCTTCCCTCCCCCTCAAGTCAGAGCTTCAAGTGTGACCATCCCCCAGATGGTGCACATCTCTCTCATTATATATGTATACACCTATCTCCTCCTCCCCTCTCCCACCTGCCCAATACCCGATAAGTGTAATTCCTATGTGTCCACTTAGGTGCTGATCAGTCAATACCAATTTGCTGGTGAGTATATGTGGTGCTTGTTTTTCCATTCTTAGGGTACTTCACTTAGTAGTATGGGTTCCAGATCTATCCAGGAAAATACAAGATGTGCTATATCACCATTGTTTCTTAGAGCTGAATAGTACTCCATGGTATACATATACCACATTTTATTAATGCACTCATGTATTGATGGGTGCTGCTATAAACATTCAAGTGCAGGTGTCTTTATTTTAGATTGCCCTTTTTCTTTTGGGTAGATGCCCAGTAGTGAGATTGCTGGATCAAATGGTAGATCTACTTGTATCACTTTAAGGTATCTCCATATTGCTTTCCACAGAGGTCGAACTAGTTTGCAACCTCATCAGCAGTGTAGAAGTGTTCCTATCTCCCCACATCCATACCAACAGTTATTGTTTGGGGACTTTTTGATAAAGGCCATTCTTACTGGAGATAAGTGATATCTCATTGCGGTTTTGATTTGCATTTCCCTGATGATTAGAGATGTTTAGCATATTTTCATATGTTTGTTAGCCATTATTCTGTCTTCTTTTGAAAAGTTTCTGTTTATATCCTTTGTCCACTTTTTGATAGGGTTGTTTGAGGACAAATAGCCAACAGGTATATTAAAAAGTGGTCATCATTAGGCATTATAGACATGCCAATCAAAACTACAATGAGATATCATCTCACCCCAGTTAAAATGGCTTTTATCAAGAAGACAGGCTATAACGAATGCTGGCAAGAATGTGGAAAAAAGGAAACCTCATACACTGTGATGCGAGTGTGACTTAGTGCAACCACTATGGAGAACAGTAGGGAGATTTCTCAAAAAAGTAAAAACATAACTACCATATGATGCAGTAATCCCACTGCTACGTATATAGCCAAATAAAGGAAATCAGTATATCAAAAAGATATCTGCACTCCCGTGTATACTGCGGCACTATTCACAATAGCTGAGATTTGGAATGAACCTCAATTGTCCACCAATGGATAAAGAAAATGTAGTACATATACACAATGGAATATTATTCAGCCATAAAAGAGTGAAATTCTGTCATTTAGAACAACATGGATGGAAATGGAGAACATTATATTAAGTGAAGTAAGCCAAGCACCAATAGATAAATCGTCAATGTTCTCACTCATATGTAGGAGCTAAATATTAAAATAATTGATCTCATGGAGACAGAGAGTAGAATGATGGTTACCAGAGGCTGGGAAGGGTAGTGGGGAGAAGGCGGATAAAGTGGGGATGATTAATGGGTACTAAAATATAGTTAGATACAATGAACAGCATTTGGTAGCACAACAGAGTGACTGCTGTTGCAATAAGTTAGGGTATACTTTAAAATAACTGAAAGAGTGGAATTAGAATGTTCCTAATGCAAATAAATGATAAATGCTTGAGGTGATGTATACCTCAATTACCACTGTTGATTATTATACATTGTATGCCTGCCTGTATTGAAATATTATATGTACCCCATAAATATAAATAACTCTTATGTACTCATAATAATTAAAGATAAAAATTAATTGAAAAAATTAAGAAATAAAAATAATAATTTATAAAATAAAAATAAATTGAAATTTTAGGATGAAAAAATAAACTAAATAGATCTGTTTAAGTGGAAGGCTTAAAGTATCCTAGAGAGCTGATATGAGTTGAGGACAATCTTAGGATACTAAAATCAGCCAATATGTACAAAGTATTCAAAAAATTATCTGGATATTTATTTAAAAAACACACATCTGTAAAATTGTTTTTATTACAATCATATGTTAAATATACACAAAAGAAAAACATTGGATCAGCTTGAATTAAAGTCATTTGTTGTCATGAAGCCAAAGAAACTGGCTTTTCTAAAGGAAAGTTCAATGGGGCAAAAAAAGTTCCAATAATTGAAAAGGTAAGATAGTATGTTCAGTTTAATCAGTATTGAAAGTAAAGGGAAGTTATGAATGGCCTTTTAACTCAGACAAAAAGTAATTTTAGTAGCTAAAGTATCTTGAAAGACAAAGGAAAATGATCAATGTTTCCTATGAGAGAACAAATACAAGAGTTATTTAAGTAGTACATAGTGGAAATAAAGCACACTGTGATATGTGAACCTGTAAACTAGATTTTGGTAATAGAGAAACTGCCGTAACATTTATCATGGGACTTGGAATAAAACTGAAAGGGAACCCTTTGATTAAAGATAATTTTTTCCATATCTCTCAGTCTTATCTAGTTTCCAACTGTTTGTAAAGCTCATCTGAACACAAACTCTCTTTCTTTGCCTTTCATTCTTTTCTGCTCTTGCTTTTTTTTAAAAAAAAAAATGTTTTAGCTCAGTTTCACAATAACAACAAAAAATTTAATTCCATAAGAACTTTGGAATTTTTTTAATTAAGTGAATAATGAATGTTTTGATCTTTATTTAGAAGATGTTGATGCTTTGTGACCAGAAATATGCCATAGAACGTAATTTTTGTTTATACTAATTTGACTAAGGTAAAATTGTTTTTGTTATAACATTGTTTCACTTAAAGTCACAGTTTCTAAGAACCTATTCATGGTGTTAAGTGAAGAATTAATGTATATAAAATTAAATTCAGTATCTTTAACAGCTGATTTTCCATTCATCTTCCACTCCCCTCCCCCGCAACACCACACACACACGGAAAATGTATTTAGGTTGTTTTGTTTGTTTGTTTAAATATGGTGAGACTACCATTATCCATTTCCACAGGCCAGCAGCCTGGGGATTCTCTTAAAGTTTCCTTATGCTTCCATAAATATCCAGTCTTCATTGTGATACGTTAGCTCTCTTTTCTCAATAAACACATCTCTCTTTCTTTCCTTTTGCACTCACACTGCGTTTCTTCTGTATTTTAGATTCTCCATTGTCTTGGTCAAAGTTACTATTATAACATTGTAAATGATCTCTCTCTCTCTCTCTCTCTCTCTCTCTCTCTCATTCTCTCTGTCTTTCTCTTTCTCTCTCTCCATTATGGTTCCATCAATAAATTTACCATATTCTGCTAGAATAATCTTTAAAAAAAAAAGGAAATGAATGATGTCATCTCCTGGTTAATGTTTTTTTTTATTGCTCTTAGGATAAAATGCAAATGCTTTATTATGGCATATGGTACCCCTCCTGTGTTCTTTATTTCTTTTAACACAAAATATGCTCATTTTTCAGACATGCTGAAGTATTTAAATTCTTCCAAATTTATCATACTTTTGCATACCTCCATAACTTTCCTCTATCTTGAATCATCTTTTGCCCTTTTTCACCTGATTGCCTTTTGAATAGAAGAAAAATTATCTCCCATGGTATCATTCCTTTACTGTAATAAGTATTCTTGCAGCACCTTGTACATTTTTTATCAAACTTATTATAAATGCCCATTTAATTGCCAATGCATCTATTATGCACAGAATAAAAAGATTACTAAAATGCAATCTCTAATTTCAAGGAAGTTATAGTCACTTGAGAATTACTAAAATATCTGAAAAATGAGTACATGTAAGGACACAGAGCATATTTTATTGCAGGTGTTTTCTGTACCAATTTTTATAGAATCCAAAATCTCTTAAAAGCAACCTTTCTTTCAAAAAGTCAGTGTCAATATCCTCTCAAGTGACCACCCAAACATAATGCATATCATATCCCTTTAATGCATTATCAACACTTCTGGGGGACTGATGTTTCTAAAATATAGATTGGATTCTGTAACTTCTCATCTTAAAAGCTTTCAATGGCACCACATCGTCTATGGGATAAAATCCAAACTTGGTGACATTGCCTTCACGAGCTATTAAAGTCTGACTCTAAATTACCTTTCATGCTTTATCTTCCCCAGGTCCTACTCTGATTCTAGCAACAACAAACCATATCATTCTTTGCACCTACCATGACTTCCAACACCTCTTATCTCTGCATGTTATTCATTTTACTTGAATACTGTTTCAACTTGGAGAATCAATACTAGCAAAACTACATTTTCCTCCCAAGTTTTCTTTGTCTGACATATCTATGAGAGTATTAGCTCACTATTTTATAATCACAAATATTTATTAAATAAAAGTGCAATAGCATGGTTATGTTTTGTTTCATTTTAGAATGAATACTTTTTTCTCTATTAGACTGGAGAGTCTAATAGACTCTAAGAGAGTCTAATAGTCTAATGCACAGGCTATGTTTATTAATCTTTGTATTTCCAGGGCTCAGCATAGACTATGTTTTAAGGGCACTAATACATGTTTTTGAAATTAATGAATAAAAATGATGTGCACATACTCATATATGTAATTTTATCTATCTTGATTTTATCTATCTTAATTATTAAAACATAATGTCCATCTATATTATACATATAAAATATAGGTTACGTATACAAATAAGTATATAATATGTGCATGTATATTTTAAATAATAAGAGCACTCCTGTATTCACCATCAGAAAGTGGGTACTTTGATTTAAGAAAATGTTATATGGAATGCCATGGTATAAATTTGGCATTATATAAGCTCTTGGATCATGCTACTGGCAAAGACATTTGGGCAAGAAAGGCAAACCCAAATCTAGGATAGATGCCAATTCAAAACAAATGGACTACTGTCCCCCACAGTCTGGACAAGTTTGATGTAACCAATAAAGTACCAAGTGATTGACCAGTCCCATTAATTGACTCTGCTCTATTGAGTGTTCCATGCTTGTCTCTGATGTTGACAGGTTGGACTTTCAACAGTGTTAGTAGTCAGATCTGACAAATGAAAACCTTGTTGTTGGGCTTTTCCCTTCATGAGCTCATTGCCCAAGCATTGGGATGGCTGAGAGCAAATTCTGGCTAATATCATTTGGATCCTCTCACCTCTTACCTTTCTCCTCCAGGTTGAATACTCTTAGGTGGGTATTAATGTGAGACATGAATTTTCATGCTTTTTGCCCTTGTTACTTCACTGAATTTAAATCTTGCTTATCTTTGATGTTCCAATCTTGCTTTTACAAGTCCCTGAACAACCAACTCAGCCATTTGTGTCTCTAAAGTCTGTGTTTATAAATGCATACTACATCTACCTACATGTTGCACATAGATATTCTCCCTGGGAGTATTTCTCCTTACCATTGTCTTTAGGGCCATCTCTGAGTTAGGGTATGGGAAGGTGAAAGTTCAGTTTGGCTTACAGCAACACATCAAGTTTACCTCCGTCACTTAGGAAACCCTCCCTGAAGCTATAGATATGGGCCAAAAAAAAAAAAGCATTATTTCTAGGGAGGAAGTGAAAAAATGTATACTTCTTCATGTAAAGTATTACTTCCCCTAGATCTGCTAAGTTTCAAATCTACATGCACTTTTTCAATCATACAATGAATTGTATTGCATAAGTTTGACGTCATTTGTGGAGACCTCTGGTTGCATATTCAATAGATGTTCCACATGCAGTTCTGTTTCTACTGGGCTCTGTAGCACATAATAATCTGGTTTCCAGAGAGTACATAGTCCTATTCTGTAGATATCATGACCCTGAAAGTCATGCAACATCATAATCCAGCTTGGATAATTCTAACACCAAATTTAAAAGAGTCAGGTGGCTGATGCCCAGGGAAGTTTTCACTGCACTAGAGCAGTAGTTATAAGTGTAAAAAATCATACTAAGTTCTATGATTCTATCTTTTTTTTTTTTTTTTTTTTTTTGAGACAGAGTCTCACTTTGTTGCCCAGGCTAGAGTGAGTGCCGTGGCATCAGCCTAGCTCACAGCAACCTCAAACTCCTGGGCTCAAGCGATCCTGCTGCCTCAGCCTCCCGAGTAGCTGGGACTACAGGCATGCGCCACCATGCCCGGCTAATTTTTTTATATACATATCAGTTGGCCAATTAATTTCTTTCTATTTATAGTAGAGACGGGGTCTCGCTCTTGCTCAGGCTGGTTTTGAACTCCTGACCTTGAGCATTCCGCCCGCCTCGGCCTCCCAGAGAGCTAGGATTACAGGCGTGAGCCACCGCGCCCGGCCTATGATTCTATCTTAATGGTAGGATTTGTGAGGAACAATAATTTAGTCTTTTGTTTTAGAAAGTCCTATTTGATGTGGCAGGCTTGTAATCTTTTTGGAGTTTATTTACCACGTTTGGGATTCATGTAACTTACTAGTGTATCCAGATTACTTGCTGGAGACCAGATAGAATTAGCATAATGAAATCAATGTAATGATAAGTGTGATGCCCAATAAAATTACAAGAAATGTCCAAGGCCACAGAAGATCATAATATGATAAGAGCAAGAGCATGACTATCACCCTTGTCCAAAACTGTGAATGAATATTGGTTCCCTTAACATATTAAAATGTATTACTTCAGATGCTCTTAATTGATGGAGAATGGCTGGGACTACAATCTTGCACCAACATAATTCAGATAATTTTTTAAAATTTCAGCATATAATGGGAGTACATTTGTTTACGTTACATGTATTACCTTTGCCCAACCTGAGTCAGAGCTTCAAGCATGTCCTTCCCTCAGACAGTGCAAACCGCACCCATGAGGTATGAATATACAATCCCTTCTTCCCCTCTCCCACCAGCCCAACACCCAATGAATATTATTACTATATGTGCACATAAGTGTTGATCAATTAATACCAATTCAATGGTGAGTACATATAGTACTTGTTTTTCCATTCTTGTGATATGTCACTTAGTAGAATGGGCTCCAGCTCTATCCAGGATAATACAAGAGGTGCTAGATCACTATTGTTTTTTGTGGCTGAGTATAACTCTATTATATACATATACCACTTTTTATTAATCCACTCATGTATTGATGGGCACTTGGGCTGTTTCCACATCTTTGCAGTTGTGAATTGTACTGTTATATACATTCTAATGCAGATGTCTCTTTTACAGAATTTATTTATTTATTTTTGGTAGATGCCCAGTAATGGGATTGCTGAATCAAATGGTAGTTCTACTTGTAGCTCTTTGAGGTATCTCCATATTACTTTCCACAGAAGTTGTACTAGTTTGCAGTCCCACCAGCAGTATATAAGGGTTCCTATCTCTCTGCATCCATGCCAGCATTTATTGTTTTGGGACTTTTTGATAAAAACCATTCTCACTGAAGTTAAGTGATTACTCATTGTGGTTTTGATTTGCATTTCCCTGATGATTAGAGATGTTGAACATTTTTTCATGTTTGCTGGCCATTAGTCTGTCCTCTTTTGAAAAGTTTCTGTTCATGTCCTTTGCCCACTTTGTAATGGGGTTGTTTGATTTTTTCTTGCTGATTTTACTGAGTTCTATGTAGATTCTTGTTATTAGCCCTTTATTGGATGTGTAGCATGCACATATTTTCTCTCATTCTGTAGGTTGTCTGTTTGCTCTCAAGATAGTTTCCTTGGCTGTGCAGAAGCCTCTTAATTTGACCAGGTCCTATTTATTTATTTTTGTTGTTGCTGCGATTGCCTTTGAGGTCTTCTTCATAAATTCTTTGCCTAGGCTTATGCGTATAAGAGTTTTTCCAACATTTTCTTCTAGAATTCTTATAGTTTCACACCTTAAGTTTAAGTCTGTTATCCATCATGAGTTGATTTCTGTGAGAGGTGAGAGGTGCAACTCCTGTTTCAGTCTTCTATATGTGGCTATACAATTTTCCCAGCACCATTTATTGAATAGGAATTCTATTATATGAAAACCTTATAGCTATGTAAGGAAGTAATTATTTCATCACTTTAACAGCTAAAATTTCTTCTGGTTATTTTATTATTAAGTGTTAAATATGGGAAACCTATGTGTTAAACTTGACCAGCAGATTTGTTTGATTTTATTAGGGTTTTCAAATGTTTCAATTAATTGGCAATGGCTAAAAAATCATGATTATTATTTAAATATAGATTTTCATTCTTTGCTGAGAAGAACAAGAAATTTTACAACAGTTAGTCACATTTCTCATGTGAAAAATCATCTGGAGCTGAGTAGCTGCTACTTCATTTAACCTGGGTCTTTCCAATTTGCAGGAAACTCCATTACTCTCTTCTATTTTAGGTCTAATGCTTAATAAAAATTATCCATTCCCTGTACTATAGGTTTTTTTTTTGTTATGCTTGATTTTTGACTTTTAATTTTCCTGATTATTAGAAAGGTGATTATTGATTTTATTTTTATTGTGTGAAAATACTTTACCAATGATAAAAAACAATGACTTTCAAACTTATTTTGTAGGAAATTCTTTCTTTCAAACAAAATATTACTAAGAAACAATAAACATTTTCCCTTTGGAGGATTCCAGTTACTTAATATTGCCCTCTCCTCAGTCTCTTCTCATATCCACAGGTAACCTTTGATTTGGAGAGAAATAAGAGGTAGCAAAGCAAGAACTCTGGCAACCTCAAAGCCTCCTAGGAGTATATTTTGAAAATGCTCATTAAAATGATTATTAATGTTATTTTATACTAAGGATTTCTTATTTTAATGAAAAAAATTAAATTTAGACAAATAATTATAAACACCTATATAACGCTGTAACTTTGTCCATCAGGTGTAGAACTGAGAATTAAGATCCTATAGAAATATCAAGGATGCAGAGGTACTCCAGAGGGTCTCTTTGCAAATGAACTAAACCCAGTTAAGTGTTCTCATAATGTAGTACACAGCTTGGCTCCCCAGGATTGTGCTTTAGGGAACTTATCATGCATTTGTTTTTGTTACCAGTTATATACTATGTTACCTTGATAATGAGGGCTAAACTCAGAAGTACTTAACTGTTGTTTTCTTCCCCATTGATTTTTTTAATCTCAAGGTGACCTAATCTGATTTATTTCTATACCTGCTATACAAAATTCCCAATATATCCTAACAGGCTATACTAAAGGTAATAAAAGTTGCAAGTCATCTATCTAAAACTACCTGGATAATGAAAGCTCATTTCGGGGAGCTGAACAGATAAGATATTGATTCTGGTAAAAGACAATGTATGCTCAACTCATGGTCTGGTAATAGAGTGAATAGAATTAGAGAAGCTGGCTGTCACCACAAATAACTTGAATCTCCTCATGAACTAAGATGGCTTTTAAATGTGTGAAACTTTCAACTTAGAGAAACTTAAAATATATAGCGCTGCCAAGTAAAGTTGAGTAAATGTAAAAAATAATTTCATTATTTAATTAGGATCCAGATATTATACTTGATGTAACTCTTCAAATAAAATTAGCACAAGTTACTGTTCTACATCAAATGTCAAATTGTAGAAAATTCCTTCTCTATTTTTTTAAAAGAGAAGTTGATGGTGGTTTTGTTTGTTTGGTTGCTTGGATTTCTTTATAGTGCCCTTTGGGACCCACTATTGAATAATGAACAAAACAGAAACAGTACCAGAGTTTGTAGAATTTAGGTTCTAGTAGAAGAAACAAAAAATGTTAAATGTACATAGGGTGTTCTGTCGAAAAAATGCTATAGAGGAAAAATTACCAGGGTAAGGAGAGAGTTTTGAGGAAATAGGAATAATTTTTTTCAATAGAGTTGTCAAAGAAAGCCTGTTTGAAGATGGCAATATTTGAGCACAGAATTAAGTGAAATGAAACTATAGCCATATGAATATCTGGGCATAATCTTTTTAACCTGAGGGAAGATCAAGTAAAAATCCTCAGGAGAAAGGTGATATGCATATTAAAAAAAAAAAAAGAGGTACAGAATATTTGAAAAAGACTATGACTAGTTTGGTATGAGGTTTTTAGAGTTATCCAGGGACCAAGAATACTAGGATCTTAAGGGGACCTTGTTAAGTACTATGAATGTTGTTCTATAGACAGTTTAAAGACCATGTAAAGATTTTGAGTAGAAGAATGACAGTCATTTTAAAAGCAATACTCTGAAATTATCAATGTCACTAATCATCAGGGAAATGCAAATTAAAACCACAATGACATAACATCTTATCCCAGTTAGAATAGCTTCTATTAAAAAATCCAATAACAATAGATTCTGGCATGAATGCACAGAAAAAGGAACACTTATACGCTGTTGGTGGGACTGCAAATGAGTACAGCCCTGTGGAAAACAGTATGGATATTTCTCAAAAAACTAAAAGTAGACCTACCATTTAATCCAGGAATCCCACTATTGGGTATCTACCCAAAAGAAAAGAAGACTTTTCATCAAAAAGACACTTGCACTCACATGTTTATTGCAGTACAATTCACAATAGCAAAGATGTGGAATCAACCCAAATGCCCATCAATTCATCAGTGGATTAATAAAATATATATCATGGAGTACTATTCAGCCATAAAGAAAGATGAATTAATACCTTTTGCAACCATCTGGTTTGGACTGGAGACCATTTTCCCAAGTGCAGTATCTCAAGAATGGAGAAACAACACCACATGTACTCACTATTAAGTTGGAACTAATTGAGGAGTACACATGTGCACAGAGGGAAGTAAAACCCAGTGGAAATCAACTAGAGGAAACAGGGGAGGAGGGAAGGGGGAAAAACCTATCTAATGGGTACAATGAACACTTCTTTGGTGATGGGCACACCTACAGCGAGTACTCAAGCATTACAAAAGTGATCCAATGTAAACTAAAATATTTGTATCCCCTTAGTTTTTTGAAATAAAATAAAATAAGACAAAGTAACAAAGGCAACTAAAATGTAATTAAGAGACAAAAAGAATGATCCAACTGTTACAGGATTGCAAATTCAAGTTCTGACTTGACTCAAGTTCTGGTTACTCAGCTATATTAAGTCCCTTATATTTAGGTCACTAAATATGAAATCTCCTATTTTGTATCAAAAGTCTAGTTTACTATATCTCAAACAAGAAACAGTACTATTAATCAAAATATGCACCTAAACTATCAACACAGTTTTGCCACAGTAGCTTAACAGTAGCTTGTTTATGCCAGCAGTGAAGAAGCCTGGAGAGCAAGTAACAATGAAATTGTGAAAGGCATTTTCCATGGCTTCTTCAGAATTGAATATTTTTCCTTGCAAGAAGTGATCCAAAACCTGGAAGATGTGGTAGTGAGTTGGCATAAGGTCTGGTGAGTACAGTGGGATGACACAGAGTTTCTAAGTCCAGACTCTGTAATTTGAGCAGCATTGTCTGTGCAATATGTGGTAAAGCGTTGTCTTGCAAGAGGATTGGCCTGTCTCTATTGACCCATCTAGGCTGCTTGATCATGAGCATCCTCATCATTTTTGTCTAACCATCCCACTAGTTTCAGTAGACATCTTCTGTAATTGATTGACCAGGTTTCATGAAACTATAGTGGATAATACCAGCGCTGGGCCACTAAAGAGACACCATTAGCATTTTTTGATGAATATCCAGTTTTTTACTGTGTTTTGGAACTTCATCTTTATCCAACCATTGTACCAAATGCTTGTGATTGTCAAAAAGAATCCGTTTTTCCTTTCATATAAAAATGCAGTGTAGAAATGGTTTACCTTTATGTCATGACAGCAAAGAAAGGCAAGCTTTGAGATGATTTCTCTTCTGTTGCTCATTTAATTCATGTGGATGCCCATCTATCCAGCTTCTTTTCTTTGCCAATTTGTTTCAAATGGTCCAATATTGTTATAACAGTAATGCTGAAGCCTGCTGCTAATTCGTGCATAGGTTGAGATGGATTCGCTTCCTCTAAAGCTTTCAGCTTATCATTATTCACCCTTGGTCACACAGGTCACCCACATGGCTCATTTTCAAGATTAAAGTCACTGAAATGTAACTTCTCACTCCATTGACCTACTATGTGTTCATTAGCCACATTCTTCCCAAATACTTTTTTGATATTTCAAGCTGTCTGTACTGCATTGGTTCCATGATGGAACTCATATTTGAAAATAACATGAATTTTTGACTTACCCATGTTTTCAAAAAAAATGTTCTAAAAATGTGAAGGATAATCACAAGTCAAAATGTGCATTTGAGAGACTGAGAATGTACCATCACAATAAAAATAATACAAGAAGCGCTAAAGTGAAATGTCAGTGATATCAACTGTCAAACTTGCTATTTAAGGAAATCATACATTTCATACTTAATAACCTATATCTTTAGAGGCAGTTCTTTGCAGAAGGGGCATTAGTTAAAGGCTTTTAAATCTCTAATCACTCATGGTCGAGTGCATTTCACACCTTGGTTCTACACTCCACTCAGTATATCTTAGAATTTCTTAGTCACAAAGAAATACAATTATTCACTTCACCTTGCAATTTGGCTCCAAAGTCTACTAAATCTACAGTTTTATCCTGATTCCTCTGATACGTTTTTGTTCTATGGAGAAAATTTTTGATTATGTCTTTTTGAGTATATCTACTATATACTTTTATGAATTTTTTAAAATTATATTATAGGGGGAGAAAAGAGTAGCTTAATGCATGAACCCAGAGCACCATTGAAAGAAATTCAGGAAAACATTTAACTCATTTATTTTCTTGATGCTCTTTGTCAGGATGACAACTACCAAGTGATCACTGCCCAGTTTCAAATAGATTTTCTTCTCACTTGCTTTTAACCAGCTAATAGTATTTTCATAATCTTTGTCCTCACCTTTCTAATCTGTATGAAAATACTTTTCTGTTGCTATAGATATTTATTTTAAACAATTTATGTAACTAATTAATCATATTGTCAAAATTGATTTACTGTCTCTTTAATATTTTCAGTTTGCCTCACCATGTAATCTGCTCCAGAAAGGCTTACTCTGAAATCCCAGTAAATATTGGATGTTCCTGCCAGAAAAACCAAGCTATAATTGGTTCCATTAAAAATATTTTTAAGGGGTAAAGTTCTGTATCATACTCATGATATAATTAAGATACACAGTAGACACAGTATTGTAAATGTAAGAGTTCATAATTCATTAACATTAAAATGATAAACTAATTATACCGAATATAATGTGGTAATCACAGCTAAACACATTGTAAAGTATATTATTATTTGAAAATAAAGTAGATCAAAAATAAAAGGGAAAAGAAATAAAAACAGTATTGTCTTAATCCATTTGAGATGCCATAACAAAATACTATAAACTGGATAACTTATAAACAACAGAAATTTATTTTTCAAAGTTGTGAAGGCTGGGAGTCCAAGCAAGATCAAGGTACTGGCAGATTTGTTGTCTGTTGAAGGATGGCCCTTTCTTCACACATGGCAGTTTCTCCCTGGAACCCCACATGATGGAAGAGGCAAACAAACTCCCACAGGCCTCTTTTATAAGGCACTAATCCTATTCACAGGGCTTCCTCTTCATGATCTAATCACCTCTTAAAGGTTCATCTCTGAGGGTAGGATTTTAACATATGAATTTTGGGGGACACAAGCATTCAGATCATAGCAAGTATGATAGCTTATAATGTTGAGTATTTATTTAATTTGATTTTTCCAAATTTATAATAAATATATGATACAAAAAGAAACATCAATGATTATTTATATATGTCTAACTTAGACACATAGCATGTGGTGATATAAGTAAACTTCTTAGAAAGTTTATTAGTAAATGTTTACTGTCTGAAAATATCTTTTATGCATTACAGGTAGTCTCCCCCTTATCCATGGTTTCATTTTCTGTGGTTTCAGTTACACAAGATTAACCGTGGTTCCAAAATGTTAAATGAAAAATTACAGAAATAAACAATTCATAAGTTTTAAATTGTGTGTTATTCTGAGTAGTGTTATAAAGTCTTGCACTGTCCCACTCTGTCCTAGGATGTGAGTCATCCCTTTGTCCAGCATATCCATGCTGTATATATCCATGCTAAAAGGCTCCCTGCCTTTTAGCCACTTAGTAGCTGTCTCAGTTATCAGATTATACATAAGGTGTACATAAGGTTTGGTAATATCCTCAGTTTCAGGGAGCCACTGCAGTCTTGAAATATATCCCCTGTGGGTAAGGGGGACTACCATTAATATATTCTCCATTTGTTTTCAAACTCCAACTCATCATTTTAGGCAGTTCATTAAAATTTTAGTTAAAATATAGAGGTTGAAGAAAAAGTAACAATAAATGTTGAGTATTTTCTTAAAAAAATTAATAATACTGAATATTGTATATTTGAGCCTTTTCAGAGGGTGATTAGGATGTGTCTATCATGATCGCATTCAAGATATGCATTATATAAGTTATAGAAGAAATGTAGTACATACTCTGATTTTTGAACTCACAGTTTATATTTTTATATATGTTTAACAAATTGAAAAAAATGTTCTAATTAAGGTTACTGTCAAACCCATAGTTATGAAGTATATTATAAAAGGTATAAAAAGACAAATTTTGGTTGACATCTACCAAGAAAAATATAACATACAGATTATAATCTTGACAATTGACATTATTTAGACATTTATTTTTAAGTTAGTGTTTTAATTCTTTGTCATAATTAATGCTATTAAACCAAATTTTCCTTAGATATTCAAGATATTATAATAAAAATCTTTTAATTATTAAAAGACCCTTAATTATAATTTTTAAAAGATCTTTAAGAATCTTTCAGAATATCAATTTAAGATCTTTCAGAATATCAATTTACACTTCCAAGCTGATGTGTGTAAAAGAAAAAAACAATGCATAATTATTTCCAGGCATGTATCCTCTTCCCAGTGCTCCATTTCATTAGAGGACATAACACAGTTTCCAGAACATTCCAGAAGGAGCCACAGGGGTCCAGTGGGTCCCGGGGTGGTCTGCATGACTGCAGTCAGCGCCTGAATATCCTGGATGGGCTGCCTCCTGGAGAGAGGAACAGAGATGACTAGAGTCCTAGCTTTCCTCCATCCAGAGTCTTTTTCTCTCCTTCCCCTCCTCTTCCTGTTACTGCCAAGAGAGACAATTGAGCCACCACACTGAGGCTTCCACAGAGAGTGGGGCTCAGACCTTTTCTCTTGGTGTACTGAAGTGGACTGAGGGATGCTCAGTCTGTGAACTCCCTGCTACCTGGTCCTTCCTGGTGCTGCTTGCCCTGCAACTCCATCACAATGGGGTATGCCTTGAGGTAGAGGGACATTAAATTTGTTTGGGCACCCCATGGACACCGTGAGATTTAAACAGAACTCTGGAACAAATGGGCCTAACAGATATTTACAGAATATTTTACCCAAATACTAATGAATATACATTTTCTCACTAGCCCATGGAACATTCTCCAAAATTGCTCATGTCTTAGGCCACAAAACAAGGTGCAAAAAAATTCAATAAAATAGAAATCATATCATGTATCTACTCAGACCACAGTGGAACAAAATTAGAAATCAACTCCAAGAGAAATACCCCATTTTACACAAAGTCATGGAAATTAAAACAACCCGCTGCTGAATGATTGTTGGATCAATGATGAAATTAAGATGGATATTAAAAGATTCCTTGGACTGAATTTATGAAAACCCCAATGGCAATTGCAGCAACAACAAAAATAAATAAATGGGACTTGATTAAATTAAAAAAATAAAAACTCTACATAGCCAAGGAAATAATTAACAGAATAGACAACCTACAGAATGGAAGAACATACTTGTAAGTTATCCATCCAATAAAGTAGCATTCCCTAACCTTTTTGGCACCACCAGGGACCTGTTTCATGGAAGATAATTGTTTCACAGACCAGGGAGTGGGGGGATGTTTCAGATGAATCAAGTGCATTACATTTATTGTGTAGTCAAATCTCTCTGCTAATGATAATCTGAATTTGCAGTCATTCCCCAGCACTAGCATCACTGCCTCAGCTCCACCTTAGATCATCAGGCATTAGATTTTGATAAGAAGCATGCAACTTAGCTCCCTCACATGCATGGTTTACAGTAGGGTTTGGAATCCCATAAGAATCTAATGCCTCTGCTGATCTAACAGGAGGCAGAGTTTATGTGGTGATGCAAGCAATGGGGAGCAGCTGTAAATATAGATGAAGCTTCCCTGGCTCACCCACCACTCACCACCTGCTGTGTATTCCAGTAGCTAACAGGCCACAGACCAGTAGCCCAGGGGTTGGGGACTGCAGTGATAAAAAAACTAATAACTAGAATTTACAAATAACTCAAGCAAATCAGCAAGAAAAAAATCAACCCCATTAAAAAGTGGGCGAAAGATAGGAATAGAAGATTATCAAAAGAAAATAGACAAAAATACCAATAAACATGTGAAAAAATGTTCGACCTCACTAATCATCAGTGAAATGCAGATTTAAACCACAATGAGTTATTACCTTACCCCAGTCAGAATGGCTTATTAAAAAGTCCAAAAAGAATAAATGTTGACATGGATACAGAGAGGAAGGAATGCTTATACACTGTTGGTGGGATTGCAAATTAGTACAAACTCCATGCAAAACAGTATTCAGATTTCTCACAGACTAAAAGTTGATCTATCATTTGATTTAGCAATCCCATTACTGGGTATTTACCCATAGTAAAAAAAGTCATTTTATCAAAACAATACCTGCACTGAAATGTTTATAGCAGCACAATTCACAATTGCAAAGATGTGGAATCAATCCAATGCCCATCAATTCATGAGTGAATCAATAGAATGTGGCATATGTATACCATGGAGTACTACATAGTCCCAAAGAAGGGTGACTTAATGCCTTTTGCAATAATTTCAATGGAACTGGAGAGCATTAGTCTAAGTGAAGTATCTAAAGAATAGAAAAACAAACACCACATGTACTTACTATTAAAGTGGAACATGTGCATAAAGGGAAGTAAAACTTAAAGGAAAGGAGGAGGGGGAAGGAAGGAATGGAGGAGGATGGGCAAAAACCTACTTAACAGGGACTATCTGGGTGACCAGCACACTTTTAACCCTGATTTGAGTATTACAAAAGTGATCCTTGTAACAAAAATCATTGATATCCCTATTATATTTTGAAATAAATAAAGTTTAGAGTTAAATATTCAGCCATATTTAGTAACTATGTACTGTTGGATCAAAATTTCCTGTTTATCCTCTTGTACAGTAAATGCGGTTAGAAGTCACCTAAAGACATTTTTGGAATTATGTGTTGTACAAGTAAATGTGTAGATATATACAGTGATTTTTTTTTTATCAAAAGCACAAATGTATCCAGACTCTTTCACATGGAATTAATAAAAAGTGAAATTTTGGAAAACATCATCTCAGCACATTCACTGGTCTACTATCTTGACACTTTTCTTCCTCTCTACATTGAATGTCACACAGCTCTCCAAGGCAACAGCTTAGGAGTCATGCTTTATTTGATCCTATTTTTGAACAACACAGACATCAGTGTTTATTGCAGTGTCTGCTGTGATAAAACAGTGCTGACAATAGGATGAATACGGAAAAGCAATAGGTAAGAAAGGTTCAGTGATGTGAACACAACGAACAGAGGTGAAGAAGAAAAGGGAAGAAAAATTCAACATATAGACAATGAGGAATTGCATATGTCTCAGATGAACAAATTGCTCTGCTGACATCAATAGTATAACACCATGAATAATAAAGAAATCATATTTTTCCTCTTCATTTTCAACTTGAAAAGGAAAAAGCCCTGCCAAACAGGATAGCTCCAAAGCACTTTTTTTCTGTCTTCCTCCTTAAAATTATTTTATCAAATGTTATGTCAAATACATTTAGTTATTCCTTTTGTTCTTGAAATATTCTTGACCCAATCCGTTCATGCTATTCTTCCATTCTCAGTTCAGTTGCCATCAGGAGCACAGTCATGCCAGGTGATTTAGACATCCAAGATGGTTCTCTCCGTACTGTTCCATATATTTCCCATAGCTGAGCACAGCTTCCATCCTTCCCCCTTTACCAGTCTCTTTCAACAAGCCCTCTGGAAATCAAATTCTGTCCTTATCAAATCTCCCAGACCATATCCTCAAAAATACACTTGCTTCCCCCTTATCTTTTTCTAAGTAGGACTTGGCTGTACCCTGAGCACATAATGCCCTGGTAGAGCCCACTCAAATATAAGCTGTTTTTGTTGTTTTTCTCCAGCTGCCTCCGGTTCTAGAGAGTTTTATACGTTAGATGCCACTGCAGCTCCCCCATTTCTACCTTAAAATGTATTTTTAAATCTTTTCCCTCCTTCATAGAACTAATGTCTTTGAAAACCCACATATCTTCTCTCTTACCACCACTTTTGTCACCTGTTTTAGTTACATGAATATCTATGTAAATGATGAATACAAAACATTGGTCTTTCAGTTTCTTGGTTTCTTTAGCTCAAATAAATTTTTCTATAGTCTAATATCATTCACATACCCACTCACCTGTTTATTAGGTTGAATTTATCTTCCTCAACAGCAGCACCATCTCTCACATCATATTTTCTGACGTCCCACCTTCTGGTCACTCTCTCTTATCCTTCTACATCACTGACTCCGCTATGCCCAGGCAAGCCAGTTTAAACTCCGAGAGACTGCTGATCCACTGTCCCATAGTAACAGTGCCCTTTCAGACATCCTTAATTTTCTTGCCTTTCTTTTCTATTGTTAGTTTACAAAATGCTAAACCTGTTTGATGCAAATTGTAGGTATACTCCACATTTCTTTTTTTTAAAATTTATTATTTATTTTTTTTATTTCAGTAGATTATGGGGATATAAATGTTTAGGTTACAAATATTGCCTTTGGCCCACCCAAGTCAGAGCTTCAAACATGGCCATCCCCCATATGGTGCACACTACACCCAATAGGTGTAAATATACCCAACCCCTCTCCCCCTCCCACCTATCTGACACTTGATGAATGTCATTACTATATGTGCACTTACGCATTGGTCAGTTAAGTCAGTTAATACCAATTTTATGGTGAGTACATGTGGTGCTTGTTTTTCCATTCTTGTGATACTTCACTTAGTAGAATTGGTTCCAGCTCTATCCAGGATATTACAAGATGTTCTAGATCACCATTGGTTTTTGTGGCTGAGTAGAACTCCATATATACATGTACCACATTTTATTAATCCCCTCATGTATTCATGGGCACTTGGGTTGTTTCCAATCACATATTCCACATTTCTAACCAAACATCTGAACATTTCTGGAGAAAATAAAACAACCATACTTACTAATTTGCTTCAGATTTGTGGCCACCAATTTCACATAGGCATTGAACCCTGACAGACAATTATACTGTGGTGCATAGAAATTACTTTTCTATTTTTTGATATAGTAATCTCCCATCATTTCTCCTGAAAAGTCCAGTGTAGAACTCAATCAGTTTTGTTATTAGGAACAAAAAGTTGTTATCTGATGATGCAAGTGATTTTCTCATTTCCACCACGACATCTATACTTACGTGTGCTCCCTTTCTTTGTGTTCTGTGAACATAGAAATATGTCTGCCCCTATTATGGACCATGGCTTCATTAACAGACAGGACCCCATTCTTTCACTCCATCTCAAGAAAATATTTCCTGTAATTTTCCCCATATCTACTGCATCTGCACTTTCCTTCTGTTATATTGGTATACAAACATGCTAGAAATCATAAAAAACAAAAATGCTTGACAACTTGTCACAACCCAGTTGCCTCCCCATTTCTCAAAGCCCCTTAAAAAGTTACACATTATTGCTGCCTCTACTTTATTATGTCCCATTCTTTTCTAAGCCACTACATTCAATTTTTTTAATTTCTATAACACACTGAAATTGGTCTTAAAAAGGACACTGGTTACCAACAATCTTGCTTTATCTACTGTTGAACTATCATTTTTCATCTATCAAAACTGTCAGCATCATTTCAAACTACTGACTACTCCCCTTATTTTACATGTATGTACACACACACACACAATCAACTTGTGGATGCCATGACATGGCCCTTAACTGGCTTTTCTCCAACATCCCTGAAGAGTCCTTCCCAGTGTCCTTTGCTGGCTCTCTCCTCTTCTATGAAGTCCTTAAATGTTGGAGTTCTTCCAGGGTTTTCTTCTCAAACTTCTTCTCTATCTACATGTTCTCTTCAGTTTTTCTATGGCTTTATTTTTTTTTAATTCCATAAATTTACACTTTGTTTATGTATAAACATGTTTATTATTAGAATTTTCAAACATATATAAAAAGTAATCCAGCAGCATAATGTCAAATATATGACCAATCATAGCTTATTTACAATATCTGTTATCAACCCACCCCAAGCTGGACAATTTAAAACCAGGTGTTATATCACTTCTTCTTTAAATGTTGAGAGGTTTTTGAAGTATAACCATAAAATAGTAATATAATTATTTCTTCTCATATCCAGTCAATATGGAAATATCTTTTATTGTTCTATTCTAATAATTGTCTTTCAATGTTTATTTATTTTTTTTAAGACAGAATCTCACTCTGTCACTCGAGCTAGAGTACTGTGTTGTCATAGCTCACTGCAACCTTAAACTCCTGGACTCGAGTGATCCTACTGCCTCAGCCTCCTGAGTAGTGGGACTACAGGTGCGTGCCACCAGTTACAGCTAATTTTTCTATTTTTTGTATAGAAGGGGTCTCACTCTTGCTGAGTCTGGTGTTGAACTCCTGACCTCAAGCGATCCCCCCACCTCAGCCTCCCAGAGTGCTAGGATTACAGGGATGAGCCACTGCACTGGCCTATCCATGTTTACTTTGTTTAAATTAGGATACTAAAAAGTTTCATGCACTAAGTTCTTTTGACATAGTTTTAAAATCTCTTTTAATCTAGAACAGATCTCCTTATTTTTTCCCCAATTCATTTCTTAAAGGAACCAGTCCTTAGTCCTATAGAATTTCCAACATCCTCTATATCCTCTATTTGGCTGATGACATTTCCATGGTACCAACATGCTATGCTCTTAACTCCAATGTCTTCAATAAACTCAATTAGACCTAAAGATGTAATAACACACATGCTCAATATTTAGACATTAATATATCTGAGATGGTGCCACTTATTTTCCATTGCTGTACATTTCAAACCAACAGATTAGTCATATCAATCTTTTAAGAAGCTAAATGAACGAGCCAGTTCAGGTCTTATCTGTCCATTATAATATCTACCAACCTTTCACTCAATGATTTTAGCAGCCATTGAAAATTATTTCTTATCATTTATTCCCATTATCTACATGTCTTTAAATGTCATCGATATGCTGGTGACTGATTTCACATTGATAGCTCTAGCCCTCTTCATTTATATACAGCTATGTATGAACCATCTCTGCTCAGAGGACTAACACATACATCCAAGTTTACTTTACCAAACAGAAATTTTAGTCCCTATCCTTAACCCTTAACCTACAACAAAAACTCCTAACCTCAGTAAATGGCAACTTTGTGTAATGGGTGCTGTTTATATAAACCTAGAAATATTTCTTGATTTTTATCTGAATCTATTATGTCTTTTTGGCTCTAATTTCCAAATATGTCCTGAATATAACTAAATCATATTTTGATTCTGGCATAACACTTACCCATTTTGTTATAATCTCACATCTAATATCATGCAAGAATCTTCTAATTACTTTCCCTCCTACACTTGTTCTCTTACAGCTCAGCCAAAGTGAACCTTTTAAAACAAGTTCTTCCTTTTCTCTATAAAATCATCTAAAGCTATTATATTTCAATTAACTTAAAGTCCAAACCACAGACATAATACATAAATGATTGTATCATTGTTAATATTGCTATTATTAATTAATATTATTAACAAATGATTTAATAGAAGATAATGGCTGATTTTTTCTGTATCTTGTTCCAAGCTCAATTTGAAGTAATATCTGTAATACTCAAAGGCATCTGTTTGTGTCCATAAGACTTAATTTTTCTTTAATTTACTCAAATTCTGTTTACTCCAAAGATGATAATTAAGAGTTTGTTTTCCAATGGAAACATCCAGTTTACCTGGGTTCTGAATTATATTATAGATTCAGCATATCAATACTAGGTTAGATCAAGTATATAATGAAATGGTATTTTCTTTTAAAAATAATTTTTAAATAAGTAAATAAATATTAGGGCAACTAGTTCTACAATTGCTGAAGATACTGAACCACCAGATTGAGGAATGTGTTTCTAAGAAATTAAATTGCTTCCAGGCCTAATTGTTAGTTTCAATAGTAACAAGTTCATACATTGAGAAATAAAAAATTTGATTTTTATGATGATATTTTTCAGTTTCTTTTCTAAAATTGTTCTTGAAGTGATAATCCATCAAGCAATTGCAACTGGAATAAACATTTATGAACTAGCTCATAGCCTGATTACATACCCAAGACATCTTTGTGACCTAAAACACATTTCTTTTTAGATTAATTGAGACTAGTAACTGCTATTGATTAGACTATCCCATGGATGATTCCTGTTGTTTTTCATACTTAAATAGCTACTGTTAACTAATATGGCAGCCCAAACCAAAAAACAGTAAATTAAATAATCATGTAACTTATTTTTCTTTATTTGTTTGGTAAACATTCCATATATTGCAACTGGTTTAGATACTGGATGTTATACAATTTGTTGTATCTTGGTAATATTTCTGGAAACTATTCTTTAAGTTAGGATTAGTTGGACCTATAACAATATTTCAAGTCATAGATTTCTTTTACTGTCATAAATATATCCAGAGGTAAAGAAAGTTTGACATCTGAAAAAAATCCAACATAGTAGCCTTCATTTTTAATACATCCATACACTTTATGTGAACTTTGCCCAAAAATAACTTCTTATAAAATTCAAAACACAACACTTTTTTCCCCGCAAGCATACATTGCTCAGCTGTTGTTTCATGCTATCAAATTAAAATATTTTAGGTGCTCTCTATAAGCAAAGATATTTAGATCATCACCTAATTTTACAGACAAAGAAATTAGGGTTTCACTGCTAATGTTATATAGTTTACCCAAATTCACATTTCATTAAAAAATGAACCCCTACGTGATAACAAGATAATCAAATTAAAGTTTATTTTATGGAACATAATACCCAACTAGAGAACAATGCAATAAAGCAGTATTAAAATGGAATTTAATGTTCACCTTCTTTGTGTGTGTGTCTGTGAGCATGTGTTTTCCCCATTATTTCATTGTCTTATGAAATTAGAAACATTTTATAAAGGTTACCAACAATAAGTTTGAGTTTTGTTCAGATTTCATAGCTCATATAAGGTAATACCAGTCTTCTATGAGTCAGCCAGTCCAAGGAAAATAGACTGCACCTTTGACACTGAAGCTTGACAAAGTGTTTTTCAAAGTGAGGCTCCATTGGCTTTTAAACTTATTTCTTGTCTCCATTTTGAAGCAAAATGTGTGAATGTAATGTTTGTGTGTGCTTGTGTGTACATATTTCTCTATGTGCTCTCTAATATTATAGAAGCTAGGGTGATAGAAAAGTTAAAATAAGATTTATATCTGACTCACTGTATCCAAAGCAAAATAAAACAAATAATACCTTGCAAAATGTAGTCTATAATCTTCCCCTGGGATTACTTATTGCTGCTTAGTTATAAGGCTTTATCTGCAAATCTGATTTTCAGCATAAAAAGTAAGATGTAGCTGAGCACCTCTTGTGTTATCCTGGATAGAGCTGGAACACATTCTACTAAGAAAAGTATCACAAGAATGAAAAAACAAGCACCACATGTACTCACCATCACATTGGTACTAACTGATCAACACTTAAGTCCACATATAGTAATAACATTCATCAGGTGTAGGGTAGATGAGAGGTGGGAGGGGGGATGGGTATATACTCACCAAATAGGTGCAGTGTACACCATCTGGTTGATGGATGGACATGCTTGTAGCTCTGACTTGGGTGGGGCAAAGGCAATATACATACCCTAAACATTTGTATGCCCATAATATGCTGAATTTTTTTAAAAAGTAAGATGTACATGCTGTTAGACATAGGATTTGGTATAAATTGAAACCAGACCTGGCATGGGAAGGAAGTAACCAAGGTTCAAGGGGATGATAGCTTTTCTGTGGTGAGTCAAACACATAGAAAACTTTCAAGACCTAGTAATTGAAAGGTCTAGATGACAAGTGAAGCATAATAACCAGCCTCTGGCATCATGCAAAAGGCAGAAAGATGTGCCCAGATTTCATATATTTAAAAGAAATTTCACTGGTAAGTAACAGGTTCTGGCAGATTGATGAATTATAACCATGGACTTCTAAGCATTTTCCACTGGAAGGAATGCAAACAGACATTCAGATTGGGTTAGAAGGTAGAAACCTAGTCAAGGCAGACAAATTGAGTAACAGGCCATGAATCTCCTGCCACATGGAGAGAGGATTTAGTCATTGAAACTTGTGTCCAGAGATATAGAAAATGTGGAGAAAGCATCTAGAACAAGGGTGACAGGTGACACCCTTGAGGCACATGGCAAGGAAAAGAGCTTACTTTCAGAATCTAGTCTAGACTAATCCAACAGCTGAGCCAACTGGAACCTCTATTCATTCATATTTGTCAATCATTTAGCCAATGTTAAGCATGCAATAGTACTGAGAGTACACCAATGAATAAAAGGAAAACCTTAAAATATATCTGCATATTCAATTCTGGAACTAAAAATTGATGAACATTAGGAAGATATCTGTGAGCTACTAGAAGTAGAAATCACAGTGGAGCAGGAAGTAAAGGTAGAAATGACCAGTGATTGGAAGTAGACAGAATGATGCCACAGACTGAATGTTTGCACCACCCTCTGCCCCCCTGCCAAATTCATATGTTGAAACCTAATCCCTAATGTGATGGTGTTTGGAGGTAGGGCCTTTGGGAGGTGATTAAGTCATAAAGCAGAGCTTTCAGGGGTGAGATTGGTATCCTTATAAAACAGACCCCATAGAGATCCCTCACCCCTCCCTCCCTATGAGGTTACAGTGGGAAGACATCTGTTCTTGAGGAAGCAGCCCCTCTGCAGCCACCAAATCTGCTGTCACATTGATCTTAGACTTCTCAGCCACTGGAACACTGGGGAATAAATTTCAGTTGTTTATGACTATTTTATAAACCAGCTATTTATTGTTGAGTCCATAATATTTTATAGCAGCCCAAACAGACTAGGACAAATGATGAGCCCCCTCTTTTTTTTTTCTATCAAAATAAACTGGAAATAATTGTGATGATGCTGGTCCACGAGCTATTGCAAAATGCCATTTGCATGGAGACAGCATTGCTGAATGAAATAGAATGTAACTGCTGGTAGATCGAGTCATTCAGAATACATGGAGTGAACAGAGAGAGAATCCAAATGGGATATTAACTTGGGTGCATATAAGAATGAAAGAGTTCAGTTCACTTATGAAGTAATGAATCCTGGAGAAATTCTGAGTCTGTGGGTTCAAGTCAAAGCCTACTTATATGTTTGCTACTCTGTAAAAAGTGGCTTCTGCTAGTTTTGCCAATCTCTACATAGGCTCAGCAAATGGGAAGAAGTGGGTAACGGTATAGTCCTGCTAGATAACAATTCAAACTTGCCTCTCTTGAGAAAAGGGATTTAAAATGTTTTCCATCGCTGGCTCGAGCTTGAGGGAAAAAAAAATGTACGATACAATTTTGATGCATTCTAAAGTTTGTTTGGGTTAGTACTTCACTTGTACTTTGGTGAGAAAACAAATAGGATCAAACTCATATAGAGGGACAGCCTGAAGCTAGGGTATGCTGGAGTCTATGATCTCCACATTCAAATAACTTTAATCCCAGGAGAGCCTGTAACTGTGAGATAACAAGGAAGAAAACTACAAGAGGTGTCTGCAGAGAGAGAAACAGATGAGGTATTCCCGAGGAGCTTTCCCAGTACCTTAGAAAATGTAGCGATGAAGCAGCCGTGAAGATGAACAAGATACTAGGTGAAAAATAGGGTGACTGGCAAAAAATACAAAAATACTGGGAGCATATAGAAATATACTGGCTGCATCCTGATTCATATGGAAATGGGAAAATCATATTTTAAGGTGCTTTGAAAAACCCATTTTTGAAGCTAGAGGGCTATAGTTGGAGCCATTTAAGTAGTAGGACAAATCAGAAAAGAGTTGTTTTGCTATTATTTTGTATCCTTATTTTATCCCCAGTCTGATAACTTATCAAGTTCCTTGCTGCTAGTTAGACATATTCTCTGACCTCCAATAACTGGTAACCTAGGAGTGCACATTGATAGATAAATTTAATTAGAACACATTGTGATAATTGTTAATAAATACAAATAGAAGCATCCAGAGAAACAGAGCTGCTATAAGATAGAAAGTGATTGGCTTTTTTCAGGGCATGAGAGTTGAGAAAAGGGTTCACAGTGGAGAGTTAAATGTAGCCACATGATAATTCCATAGATACATAAAATCACCATATCTGAAACTGAACTCCTTTTACTTTTAAATATTTCTTATTCTTGCATTCCCTATGGGTGTTTGCAGAACCATTCATCCAACAAAGCTTCTAAACCAGAAGTCTGGGCATCACCCTAGACTCATTGTTTTCCTTCATGCCTGTCATCATTTAGCTGGTCACTATCACCTTGTAATTTCTACCTGTCTTTTGTCAAATATTTTCTATGTCTTTATCCCATTGCCAGTACATCACTTCAGGTCTTCATTACCTCTTGAATGTGGTCTGCTGTTGGCCACCTAATTGAGCACACTTTCTACAGTCTTTCCTTTTTCCTGTCCGTTTTTCCACCTAACCACCAAGGTGATTTTTCCAAATGTAATCCCACCCATATACATTCTCTGCTTAAAAACTTTTACAAGCTACTCAGGCCCTGACCCTTTTCAAGATTCAACTACTATCCATCCTCTTCTCACCTTTCTATCCTCCTCATTTAAATTATATGAGATACTACTATTAAATTTCTTATGATTTTCTGAAGGCACCAGATTAGTTGACTGGTTATTGCCTTTGTACATGTGATTCAGTGTGAGGAGCTCCAAGCAGACTCTCATCTTTCTTCTGTTGATGTTTTACTTAACCTACTTATATTTCTTACTCCAAAAACATGTCTTTACCTCCTGATAGAAAATTTTCTGCTGCCCCATTTATGCTACAATTGCATCTTAAAATCAAACAATAATTATTGCATCATTAATCACCAAATTATCAAACTTCTAATTACCCTGAATGTAATTTCACTCAAAATGATCAAACATTTCAATATAAATCTAATGACTCTGAAATTAAGTACTATGAGCACCATCTAATGACTCTGAAATAAAGTACTATGAACACCTTTTATTTTCATCTCAGCTGATCTAACTTTACCAATTCAGTTATTCTCTTTATTTAGTGTTTGTTTGTTTTTTTAGTTTGCACAAATTTTCTTAGGAAATACTCAGAGGTACAAAAATCTTCAAGTTCTAGATGGTTCTGGTACACACCAAATGTGTAAACTTGTTTAAATCATTCACTTGTCTTGATTGCATTTTCATCATCTATAAAGTGTTGAACAACACGAACACTAAACATTTTTTTGCCTCTAAGCTTATTTGGCTCCCATAGATTTGGGAAATTTACAAGACTTTGCAAGATGAAACTCAAATTAGATTTTAGGTTTATGAAGTCTGTTCTGGTTATCTATTGCTATACAATAAACTACTGGCAGCTTAAAGTGTCATTTTATTTTGTTAACAGATTTATGGGTCCAGAATTTGGGAAGGGCTCTGCTGCTGGTTTGATCACTGATTCTGTGGCATCAGTTGGGTTGGCTGGGGCTGGAGTAGCCATTTCCAAGATGGCTTCTTCCCTCACTTATCTGGCACTTCAAAAATCCTTGATCTGCTTGTCTGTCTGTCTGTCTGTCTGTCTCTCTCTCTCTCTCCTTCTCCCTCTCTGTATCCCTTCTCTCCTTCCCTTCTGTCTTTCTCTCTCTCTTTCTCTGTGGGATCTTGTTCTTCAAGATCTTTCCACATGCCTTGGCTTCTCAAGCATAATCTCAGCCTTTTTACCTGGTGGCTGGCTTTCTCCAGAACAAGTATTCCTAGAGACTCAAATGCAAGGCTTTTTTATGTCCTAGCCTCAGAAGTCTCAGAAGATCACATCTTCCATTTATATTGGGCAAGGAAGTCAGCCACTAAGGCCATCTCAGAATTAAACTGCACCTCTCATAGGGAGGAATAACAAAGATTTATGGTCATCATTAATCTATGACAAGGTCAAATCCAACTGTACCATACTTCTAACTCTGTTATATTTTTCAATTACTATCCTTATCAGGAATCTGGAATTCCTGATTATAAAAGCAGTTATTTTACCCTCAAGAGTTCCATTCAAAACAGCTAACAGCTAAATTTAATTAAACTTAAAAACAGCTACAAAGTAGCATGAGACTGAGATGTTCAACAATGATATGAGCTGGGTACTGTGTATGGAATGTTTTAGATTATATATATCACCCTTTTTGATACCTTCTGTGATTTGTAGAAATACATTCATACCCACAGTGAGCTACTGATGTTCTCAATATCATAGAACACTAACTTATGTTGTGCAGACTTGTTGAAATTGATAATATTTCAAAGTCATACTTTATCTTGTCATATTTGAAGCACTGTAAATGGCTTTGTTTGGAAAGATATAAAGGGAAGAAGAGAAGCATACCAAGTACCAAAAAGAGTCTTTTTCTAATTGTAATATTATTTGAGTCACTGCTTCACTTCCAAAGATACTGTTGAATTTTCTAGTAAACTTTATTTCTCATGTACCTCTACTTTGGTACCATAGCATAATACAATATATGCAGTAGATATTTTCTAGTAATTTTAATTTATTTAAGTACATTCCATGGTGATTCGTGCCCCAGAAGTTACTGCAGAAATCGATGGATATACTGACACCATACTAGGTTATAATTTTGCAAAGCCTGGTCCTCTAATTTATATTGTGACATTCATTGCCTAAGTTTGGACACAGAGAAAATACACAGGAGGGAGTTATCTGTAGATACAGTTGACTTATTCATTCTCTTGGTATAGTTTACAGAATTTATTTTGCCAATTAAAAATTTAAAACCTTCAAATATGTGATCATAATTAAACTAAACAAATGGAAAAAACTGGGGACTTTAGATTAAAATATCATGTCTTGGTCAACTATATGTATATGTTTCACCTGGCACTCTGTTATTACATAAAAATGATGTTGAGTTTATGAAATCACATTATTGGAAGGGGCATTAATATGCCAGAAGAGATCAGTCATTAAGTTATTTCTAGTATCATGTTATTATCCATGGAAATGGAAAATTAGTGGTTGAGAACATAATCTGGTATTCTACTAAAAATTTCTATAGAGGTTTCAAAACCTTAATGCTTAACAGAACAAGTAATCACTATTTCATCACTAAAGATTTACATTAAGTGAGGGGCAGGTGTAGTCTATTATAAAGAACAATGGACTTAAAGTGGAGTCAATCCTGAGTATCCTTATTTACAAAATGAGATTAAAAACCACTTTCTAAAATATTTGTGTGAAGAATTTGATGGTGAGCAAAACATACAAAGTTCTAGTGTAATGTGTGGAATGTAGTAAACACCCCATACATTTTTGTTCAGTCATTAAATGGAGTGTATAAGGAAGGTATGAAATTAAAAAAAAATTCGTTTGGGTAAAGAACATAATCTAGAAGTGAAAGGCAAGGAAATGAATAGACATTTCATTTAGCTTTAAATATCTTCTAAATATTGTATATCTAAATGTAGTTGCATTGGGGTTTAAGGCTTTAAAATATGAATTAGAGGGTCATTATTCAGTTTACAGCAACACACATGGAACCCTCAATCATGAAACTATAAACAGAGGTTTGTATTGTTGAACTTTGATTAGGGAGCTATTTGATTGATATTTTCAAATGCACTAATTCTACTTCATCACCTCTGTACTTCCAACCCTGCCACTGATATGGCAATGGATGGCCTACACAGATTAAAACCAGCTGCAGACAAAGGGTTGTTTGTATTTTGCCTGTGTTTTCACCATGGACAGTGTTGGAATTTAGAAGTGATTTCAAAAGACATTACTTTTAAATTCCCTACAAATAGAGGAAATGGAGACTAATAGAGTTAGTGAACCGAAGAAAATTCAGAGAGTTGAGAGAAGGAATAATCTTTGATTATACACAGATTTTGACCTTAAAATATTCCAAAGCACACTTACGTTTTGTCTTTGTGCTGTCATTGTTTACTGCAGGAATCTATGTCTTCCCTCATGCTTTATTTTTGCATTGCTACTTTCCTTGTTTCTAAATTCTACTTTTGAAAAATACTATTTAAATTCAAATTAAACTTACCATCTTAGAAAGACAAAGCCCTATATTCTAGCATTTTCTTCTCCAACTCTATCCCAGATCAGCTTATTAAACTTACCTAGTCCTTGGGTTGTGTTTCTTTGAGATGTTGTTCTGTATTTTATGTATAAATAAATTATTATATATATAGGCATAGGTATCATATAGTGTATATATAAATAGTTACATATTTATTTATATACATTATTCATATTACATGTCAATAGAATTTATATTTTATTTCAAACTGTCACAACCCCTTCCCATAGTCAGATGCAGTTATTGTTTTAATACACAGAAAACAACCAGAAGATCAAAGGTTCATGAGATTCTGTTATCCTTGCCTCTGACTTTTGAGGCTACTAGATTCCTAAGTACAACTTAACTCTGTACACTGGATATCTGACAACTAACAATGATGATCAAATAACATGGGCTTGCACCCGGCTCTGAGCAGCTCACACGTGTGAGAATAGAAGCCCAGGCAAAGAGGCCACTTTGGACCTCTCAAAAACCATTAAATGCCATTCTGTTAAAAAGTTATCTCCAACACAAAAGAACATAATGCCTTCCATCGTGAAGCAGAAATGCTGCCTCTGACAGACATTCCGTCACTTACTTCCCACTTACTGCTAATCTATGACAATTTTGTAAAGGTTTAAATTAGAAAAGGTTAACACTACTTTGGATGAAAACTGAAATAATAGCCTTGATTTCTTCTCAACTGAATCTTATAAAAATTCAAATTATTTTTTAATCCAAACCATCAAAAGTGGATTTTAAAACCTCACGTGTATATGTGCAAATATACCTAGAAATTTATTAAACATTTTCTGTGAATTCCTTTAGGAAGACCAAAAGCAATTTTGAGCCAAAAGAAAGCCACACTTTCAATCCATTTGCAAGTGGTAGGATCCTCATGACACTGAGTGATTCCAATAGCCTTTGACTATTGCAAAATTCCTCAGATAATTTCTTGAAAATATGGAATTACAAGTGAAAATGTCAAAATATAGGATAATGACTATTTTAAAGTAATATACTTTTATTTGACATTCATCTGCATGCAAATTAATTCTTATAACTTCATTCTAATTTTGAACCAAAACTAAAAATAACATTTTGAAGCTGTAGTTTCTACTAAATTCAAAATTGAACACTCCACCTTAAGAAACTTGAAATCTCCATAAAATATCCATCACTTACTACAAAATAATCTTGCAATCATTTTAAGAAAAATATTTACTTTGGTCTTCTTTATGCTGATATACTAGGTCTGTGAAAGAGCAGTTTACTAGTCATTCCCTCAACATCATGTTTCAGTTTATGCTGATTTAACAAAGCCACAGGCACTGTGTTCTCTAATCCTGATATGCCTCTTGCCGGTTAGCATTATACTTCTTGGAAGGATTGATTTGGAGCTGCAGCAGATAAATCACTTGGAATGACCAGTTAGAACTTTTGCTGTAGAGACAGTTTCATGCTGTGGAAAACATCACATCACTTATAAACATATACATGCCTTAAATTAAAGCATGGTGGATGTATAATAAACATATACATCCACCTATTGGAGGAACACCTGAAGAACTAATGCAAGGCATTCATCTCTGTTCCGTCTAACTGGGGATTCACTCATCATGGAAAAGTGGCAGGCATTGCTTGGGGAAAAAAATTGAGACAAATTAAAAATCTGAACTTTATGGGACAAAAGATTATCATTGAGACATACAGTGGGCCATTTAAAGTCTGGGAGAAAAATCTGCAGTTCCTTTGGGAAATTAAGGCATTCAAAATCATCCCTGTACACTGAAGAACTTAGAAAGCACTGTGCATGTGCATGTCCAGGCAAGGGCATATGCTTAGAAAACACCTGAAAATATCCTAAGTTTTCACCTGTGGCTGATTTATAGCTTCAGTGCAAATAACTTATCCAAGGACTGTTACATGAACCTATTGATGACAGTAAATGAGGACTTACTGTATCTGTTAAGAGATGAGTATCCAGAATACATACAAAACCCAACTAAAAGATAGACAAGCAATCAGAAAATGGGCAAAAAACTTGAATAACAATTTTTCTAAAGAATATATACAAATAACCAACAAGAATATGTAAAGATGCTCAAGACCATGCATCATTTGGGAAATGCAAATCAAAACCCAAGGAGAGGGGGGCGGAGCAAGATGGCGGACGAATAACACCGCCAGACAGAGGGTCTCTGCAGAAAAGACCGATTCTAGCAGAAACTAGAGGAAAGAAGCAAGAAGACGAGCATACAGCGGACAAGGGCCGGAAGGAGGGGTACCTGAGACCCCGGGAGACTCCACGGGAGGAGGCTGCGGAGGAGAACTGGAGGCTGAGACCACCGGAGCAGCCCGGAGACCAGCGGCAAGGGTAGGTGGATTTGCCGTTTCCCCTCCCCTGCATTCGGGACTGCTGGTGGGCTCCCCAGCGGGTGGAGAGACCTGCGGACATCAGCCCAGAGACTGCCGCCGCCTGCCAACGGTGAGCCTGTAGCAGACGTGGCACCAGGTTCCCAACTTCCTCCGGGCACCACCGTGTGCACGGAGAGCCGCGCGGCAGGCGCCATATTTCCTCCTCCTCCCCTCCGCCGACCCTACCCGCGGCTGCCCAGAGAGACAATACAGCCACCAGCCGGAGGCACCTCCAGGGAACGGGACCTTCCCGTTTGGGACCCCGCCCGCCCTCCCAGGTGCTGCTGGCACCGTGTTCCCAGGAAAACGGTGCCGACTCAGAGGCTGAGAGACATAGACCCAGCTTGGGCTCCCTGTGGGTGAATTAGGACCGGAAACCCTCTCCCTGGTGGGAATACAGTTTGAACTCTGGGACCCAGAGGTCGGACCTGCAGACCAGATCCCCTGCACCGAGGGCTAGCATTGCCCGGGGCACAGAAGGATTATTGGTGAACAGCATACTGAGGTCTGTGTGCCTCCAGGGGCGGATCGGCGTCCTAGAGGTCTGTGTGCCTCCAGGGGCGGATCGGGCGGAAAGGCGTCCCAGGAGGAGGCTGTGCGCCCAACCCAGGTGGCATTCCTGTGCAGGGAACCTCCCCGCCGGCATCACAGTCCGGGGAGGCCTGGTGGCTTGTGGTCTGGCCTGCTGGCAGAGGCTCAGGAGTAGCTGCGGAGTTGGGGAGGGTGGAAAGAAGCGAGGCCTGCTGCAGACTGTGGGTCTCAGACAGCCCCACCCCCACACCCAGACTTTCTGGCTGAGCGGGACCATTCCAGCCCCGCCCTGACAGCAGAGAACAGAACTTTGACCCCTGCTAACGGCCTGAGGGCAGGCTTACCCAACCCAGCTCCGCCCAGAACGAGAGCTGATAACAGGACTCAAAATCAACACCATAGCCTGTTCCTCCAAGCAAACGCCACCTACTGACAGGGACAGCATCTTGCACAGCCTTTCCACGGCACCCACTGACTCAATATACAGGGAGTGGTCCAATTTCACCCACAGGCACCACCTAACGCCTCAGAAACTAAACAAGGTGTGTGAATACCCAAACAATAACCTAAGGAAAGAAACAACAACTGATCGACATGGGAAGAAATCAGCGAAAGAACTCAGGAAATATGAAGAACCAAACGGAAAACACACCCCCAAGGAGGAGCACCAGCCCCCTAGAAACGGACACCGACCAAAATCAGGCAACCGATATGACAGAAAAGGAATTTCGTATGTGGATCATAAGAACACTCACCCAGCTGCAACAACAACTCAATAACCAACACCAAGAAAACACAAAAAACCTCCAAGAAATGGAACAAAGGTTCAACAAAGAGATTGACACAGTGAAGAAAACTTTAACCGAAGTCCTGGAGATGAAGAATCAACTCAGAGAACTACAAAATACTGTGGAAAGTCTCAAGAACAGGGTAGATCAAGCAGAAGAAAGAATCTCAGAGCTTGAAGATAACACCTTCCAATTAAATAAATCAGTCACAGAAATACAGCAGAGAAACAAGAGAAAAGACCAAAGTCTACAAGAGCTGTGGGATAATGTGAAAAAACCTAACGTGAGGGTCATAGGTTTAGCCGAAGGGGAGGAAGACAACACTCAAGGGCTGGACAAGCTTTTTGAAGATATAATAGAGGAAAATTTCCCAGGCCTTGCTCAAAATCTCGATATACAAGTTCAAGAAGCCCAGAGGACCCCTGGGAGATTCAATGCAAACAGGAAGACGTCACATCATGCAGTCATCAGACTGACCAAAGTATCAACTAAAGAGGCCCTTCTAAGAGCTGTAAGACAAAAGAAGCAAGTGACATACAAGGGAAAGCCAATTCGAATAACATCAGACTTCTCTAATGAGACTTTACAAGCAAGGAGAGACTGGGGCCCCATTCTCACTCTTTTGAAACAAAACAATGCCCAGCCTAGAATATTATTCCCTGCAAAACTAAGCTTCATATATGAAGGAGAAATAAAAACATTCGCAGACAAGCAAAGGCTCAGAGAATTCACCAAGACAAGACCAGCCCTACAAGAAGTACTTAAAACAGCGTTATGCACGGAACATCATAATAATAATCCACGGATATAAAAACAACCAAAACCCAAAGATATTAAAGGCCAGATATTACAATGGCTCAAGACACAAATCATAGCAACAACATCCAACCCAACAGAATGATCAGTAATCTACCTTACCTATCAGTTCTCTCAATAAATGTGAATGGCTTAAACTCTCCACTCAAGAGACATAGGCTGGCTGAATGGATAAGAAAATACAGGCCAAGTATATGCTGTCTTCAGGAAACACATTTAACCTGCAAGGATGCACATAGACTAAAAATAAAAGGGTGGAGATCAATATTCCAAGCAAACAGAAGCCAAAAGAAGGCTGGTGTGGCAGTTCTAATTTCAGACGATTTAGTTTTTAAGCCAACAAAAGTAGTAAAAGACAAAGAGGGTCATTATATAATGGTGAAGGGCACAGTCCAACAAGAAGAGATAACAATTTTAAATATATATGCACCCAACTTAGGTGCACCCAGATTCATAAAGCAAACCTTACTGGAGCTAAGCAAATGGATTAATAGCAACTCCATAATCGCCGGGGATTTCAACACCCCACTGACGGCACGAGACAGATCCTCCAAACAGAAAATTAATAAAGAAATAATGGACTTAAACAAAACTCTAGAACAATTGGGTCTGACAGACATCTACAGAACATTCTACCCAAAATCCACTGAATATACGTTCTTCTCATCAGCTCACGGGACATTCTCTAAGATTGACCATATCCTAGGACACAAAGAAAATCTCAAGAAATTTAAAAAAATAGAAATCATACCATGTACCTTCTCAGATCACAGTGGAATAAAACTAGAAATCAACCCTAACAGAAACTCACATTTCTACACAAAAACGTGGAAATTAAACAACCTCCTACTAAATGATTACTTCGTAAATGAAGAAATCAAGACGGAAATAAAAAACTTCTATGAAGAAAACGACAATGGAGAGACAAGTTATCAACTCCTCTGGGACACAGCTAAAGCAGTTCTGAGAGGAAAGTTTATCTCCATAAATGCCTATAACCAAAAGGCAAGAAGATCACAAATAGACAATCTAATGAAACGACTCAAAGAGCTGGAAAAAGAAGAACAGACCAACCCCAAACCCAGCAGAAGAAGTGTAATCAACAAGATCAAATCAGAACTAAATGAAATTGAAAACAGGAAAGCTATTCAGGAGATTAATAAAACAAAAAGTTGGTTCTTTGAAAAAATAAACAAGATTGACACGCCGTTGGCTAAGCTAACGAAAAGCAGAAAAGAGAAATCTCTAATAAGCTCCATCAGGAATAAAAAAGGAGATATCACAACTGATCCCAAAGAGATACAAGATACAATTTATGAATACTACAAAAATCTTTATGCACACAAACTGGAAAATGTGGAGGAAATGGACAAATTTCTAGAAACACACAGCCTCCCTAGGCTCAACCAGGAAGAAATAGATTCCCTGAACAGACCAATCTCAACAGCTGAAATAGAAACAGCAATTAAAAATCTCCCTAAAAAGAAAAGTCCCGGTCCAGATGGCTTCACACCTGAATTTTACCATACCTACAAAGAAGAACTAGTACCTATCTTGCAGAAACTATTCCACAACATCGAGAAGAACGGAAATCTCCCCGACACCTTTTATGAAGCGAATATTACTCTGATACCAAAACCAGGAAAGGATGCAACAAAAAAAGAAAACTACAGACCAATATCCCTAATGAATATAGATGCAAAAATTTTCAACAAAATCTTAGCTAACCGAATCCAGACACTTATCAAAAAAATAATCCACCACGACCAAGTGGGCTTCATCCCAGGGATGCAGGGATGGTTCAACATACGTAAATCTATAAATGCAATTCACCACATAAACAGAAGCAAAAACAAAGACCACATGATCCTTTCAATAGATGCAGAAAAAGCTTTTGACAAAATTCAACACCCTTTCATGATACGAACACTTAAGAAAATAGGCATAGAAGGGACATACCTAAAAATGATACAAGCCATATATGACAGACCCATAGCCAACATCATACTGAATGGGGAAAGATTGAAATCATTCCCACTTAGAACTGGAACCAGACAAGGCTGCCCACTATCTCCACTTCTGTTCAACATAGTGCTGGAAGTCTTGGCTACAGCAATCAGACAAGAAAATGGAATCAAAGGTATCCAAATAGGGGCAGAAGAGATCAAACTTTCACTGTTTGCTGATGATATGATATTGTATCTAGAAAACCCCAAGGATTCAACCAAGAAACTCCTGGAACTGATCAATGAATTTAGTAAAGTCTCAGGATACAAAATTAATACACAGAAATCAGAGGCATTCATATACGCCAACAACAATCTAATTGAGAACCAAATCAAAGACTCAATTCCCTTCACAATAGCAACAAAGAAATTAAAGTACCTAGGAATATATTTAACCAAAGAGGTAAAAGACCTCTACAGGGAGAACTATGAAACACTGAGGAAGGAAATAGCAGAGGATGTAAACAGATGGAAATCCATACCATGCTCGTGGATCGGCAGACTCAATATCATCAAAATGTCTATACTACCCAAACTGATCTACAGATTCAATGCAATACCTATTAAAATCCCATCAGCATTCTTCACAGATATAGAAAAAATAATTTTACGCTTCGTATGGAACCAAAGAAGACCCCGAATATCAAGAGCAATTCTAGGCAACAAAAACAAAATGGGAGGCATTAATATGCCAGATATCAAACTATACTACAAAGCTGTAGTAATTAAAACAATATGGTATTGGCACAAAAACAGGAATATTGACCAGTGGAACAGATGTGAGAATCCTGATATAAAACCATCCTCATATAGCCATCTCATCTTTGACAAAGCAGACAAAAACATACGCTGGGGAAAAGAACCCCTCTTCAATAAATGGTGCTGGGAAAACTGGATAGCCACCTGTAGAAGGCTAAAACAGGACCCACACCTTTCACCTCTCACAAAAACCAACTCACGCTGGATAACAGACTTAAACCTAAGATATGAAACTATTAGAACTCTAGAGGAAAAAGTTGGAAACACTCTCCTAGACATCGGCCTGGGCAAAGAGTTTATGAAGAAGTCCCCAAAGGCAATCACAGCAGCAACAAAAATAAATAAATGGGACATGATCAAACTACAAAGCTTCTGCACAGCCAAAGAAATAGTCATGAAAGTAAACAGACAGCCTACAGAATGGGAGAAAATTTTTGCATCCTATGCATCCGATAAGGGACTGATAACTAGAATATACTTAGAACTCACGAAAATTAGGAAGAAAAAATCAAATAACCCCATTAAAAAGTGGGCAAAGGACTTGAACAGAAATTTTTCTAAAGAAGACAGAAGAATGGCCAACAAACATATGAAGAAATGCTCAACATCTCTAATCATCAGGGAAATGCAAATCAAAACCACAATGAGATATCACTTAACCCCAGTGAGAATGGCCTTTATCAAAAAATCTCCAAACAATAAATGCTGGCGTGGTTGCGGAGAGAGAGGAACACTCCTACACTGCTGGTGGGACTGCAAACTAGTTCAACCTCTGTGGAAAGCAATATGGAGATACCTTAAAGCGATCCAAGTGAATCTACCATTTGATCCAGCAATCCCATTGCTGGGCATCTACCCAAATGATCCAGTGACACTCTACAAAAAAGACACCTGCACTCGAATGTTTATAGCAGCACAATTCATAATTGCAAGGCTGTGGAAACAGCCCAAGTGCCCATCAATCAAAGAATGGATTAATAAAATGTGGTATATGTACACCATGGAGTACTATTCAGCTCTAAGAAACAATGGTGATATAGCACACCTTATATTTTCCTGGTTAGAGCTGGAACCCATACTACTAAGTGAAGTATCCCAAGAATGGAAAAACAAGCACCAGATATATTCTCCAGCAAACTGGTATTAACTGAGTAGCACCTAAGTAGACACATAGGTGCTACAGTAATAGGGTATTGGGCAGGTGGGAGGGGGGAGGGGGGCGGGTATATACATACATAGTGAGTGAGATGTGCACCATCTGGGGGATGGTCATGATGGAGACTCAGACTTTTGGGGGGAGGGGGGGAATGGGCATTTATTGAAACCTTAAAATCTGTACCCCCATAATATGCCAAAATAAAAAAAAAAAAAAAAAAAGAAAAAAAAAAACCCAAGGAGATACCACTGAATACTCACTAGGATATGATAATCATAAAAATGGAAAACAAGTGTGGATGAAGATGTGGAGAAATTAGAGAACTTGTATGTGGCTGGTAGGAGTGTGAAATGGTTCACTTACTTTGAAAAACAGTTGTGTGGTTCCTCAAAAATTAAACAGAATTGCCACTTGACCCATAATTTCACCCATAGGTATATACTAAAATATTCTAAAATTACTTAAACAAGTAAATGTATATTCATCTTTATAGCAGTATTAGTCATAAAAGCCAATGGTAAAAATACCTGAAATGTTAATCAAGGGAAGAACGAATAAAAAATATGTGGTATACACATACAGCGAAATATTATTCAGTCATGAAAAAGGGATTGAAGTTCTGATACATGCTACAATGAGTGTGAACTTTGAAAGCCTTATGCAAAGTGAAAGAAATCAAACACAAAAGTTCACATATCACATGAAAAATATCCATAATAGAAAAATTTATAGAGACAGAACATAGATGAATAGTTGCCAGGGGCTGGGGAGAAGGAATTAGGAAAAGTTACTTAATAGGTAAGCAATTTTACTTTGGAGTAATGATAAATATTTTGGAACTAGATAGAGGTAGCACTCGTATAACATTGTGAATATACTCTCACTTAATCACTTAAAATGGTTAATTTTGTTATTTATATGAATTTCAACTCAAATTTAAACTCTTTGAAAAATAAACTATCAGGGGAATTACTGAGGTTCAGAGTTAGCACAATATTCTAATTCAGGAGTGGGAAAACTGCAGCCCTTGTGCCAAATTCAGCCCATCATCTGGTCTATACAACCTTTATGCTAAGAATGGCTTTTACATTTTTAAATGGTGAAATATAAAATTTCATTAAAAACACTAGTCTAATTTCCACTGTATGAAACTTAAAGAAGAACCATTTCTACTGTCTATTCTTTACTTATTGAGAAAAGAAAAAAACTTTCTTTTATATATAAATCTGTTGCTGCCATCTTCTGAAGAAAATTATGTATTGATATTACCCAATTAAAGTAACATGGTGTAGTGGGAAGTATTAGAGAAAAGTAATTTGAGACCTGAGTTCAAATTACAGCTCTTTTATACATCAGGGGTGTGAAATTTGGCAACATGATTTTTTTCTCATAATTTAATCCTGTTTTCTCAACTCTAAAAAGAAATAATCGTAGCAATATTTCAACATTTTATGACACTTAAGGAAAAGGTATGTAAAATTCATGTCATCTAATAGACATGTAGTAAAATGATATCTTTTCAGTTTTTAAGGGGCCAGATAATTTTTTTCATCTGGATTTAAAAAAATAAATTCTTAAGTGACTCCTCAGATTGATAGCTATGATTTCATACTAATCCACTTTTTAAAAATAGACTTTATTTTTAAAGCACTTTTAAGTTCATGGAAAAATTGAGCTGAAAGTACAGAGAGTTCCCATATACCTCTAAGCCCCACACACATTCATTTCTTTTTAAATCACATATAGAAAAATATTTTTAGCAATTATAGAACAATTCATTTTAGCTTTCTTTTGTGATATAAGTACTTGTTCTTTCTCTACTCCCCTACATCTCAATCTGATTCTGGAATGTGGATGCGACTCTTTAGCCTGAAGATAAGACATTTAGAACTCAATACTGTTGCCTGGCTCTGATGATCATTATTATCATTTATGATAATATATTGGCTCACTGGTCACTCTGTAATCAGCAATAAAGAAAACTAGTTATGTTTTAATTCCACTATGTTCAGGTGTTCAGAGGTTTGCATCAAGATAAAAGAAATTTGTATTGTTTCTTTTGACTTGATCTTAATTCTCTTGCTGGTAAAATCTATAGTTATGAAATCCCTGAGGTTCTAGGCCTTAGACCCTGTCTATGACGGACTTTGGGAGGCGACTAACACCCTGTATTACAAGACTCCTGGATTTGTCTCTTGCCTGCAGCAATTTTGATATTATATTGATCTTGTCATAACCACCTATTTGTATAACTCACTCTCTGTTCTTCTATCATGCTTTCCTGGCCGGATGTGACTCATTTCTCCCCCTGGTGATTCCTCACCTGGCTGTCCTGCCACATCCACCATTACCATCATCATAAACAGCCATCAATGTGTCATCATCTAACCTTAGAATGACAAATATTTAATGAGTACAAACATGAGCATTATAGCAAGCACCTTTTGTACTTTCTATAATTTAATCCTTAAAATTCTGTTAAGTACATACTATTATTAGCACCATTTCACAGATGAGTATATTGAGAATTTGGCACACAAAAACAGCACAGTTATTGAATAGTTCTGCTTGATATTCTTGCTATTACCCTTTAATGGTCAAAGTCATAAAAAAATAACTTACTCTTTGTCCAAACTTATGTATAAATAGTTAAGTAACAGTGCCTCAGTAAAATAAACTCAGAGAAGAACCAAATCAGGAGAATCCTATTCTTTCTGTTTTTGAGTGACAATGAACTTTACATTGATTACTTCAATTGGTTAGTATTTAATTTGTTTATGCTTCCTCTACACTTCTCCACATATGTTCCTCCACACACAATTCAATTTATTTTCTCTCATCTCATCTCCTCATCACCATTTCATCATTAATACTCCATGACAAATTATATAATGATATCATGCTAAAAATAATTGATGGGGGATAGGAGTATTTGTTACATCCAGCTCGATTTAAAAATATATAGTTGATCTAAATAATTTATATCATTCTAAGAGGAAGATTGTGATTTTGAAAATAGTATTAACTGCCTTTACCTTATTGTAGCCTTTGATTGATTTTATCACATTGAGTGGAGCAGAAGCACAGTTGTTTTTTGTTTGTTTATTTTGTTTTGTTGTAGTCAGAATACTTAAAATGAGACCTATTCTTTTAACAAATTTTTAAGTACAAAATATAGTATTGTTAACTATGGGCAAAATAGTGTACAGAAATTTTAAAGAACTTAGAAGTATTTATCTTGTGTAAAGAAAACTATATACCCCTTGAAGAATAACTCCTCATTTCTTCTACCATTCTACTCTCTGTTTCTATGCATTTAACTATTTTAGATACCTTATATAAGAGGAAAACATGCAGCACTTTTCATTAACATGACTAGTTTATTTGACTTAGCACAGTGTCCCCCAGGTTCATCCATGATGTCACATATGGCAACATTTCATATTTTTAAGGCTGAATAATATTCTATTGTATATATATAGAAATATGGAGTGTGTGTATATATATATATTTTTTTCTTTTTTGCTTTTATTTTTAGTTCATATGCAATCATCTTACATATTTATAGGTAAAAAGTGGCATTTAAATATGTGTATACAATGTGTAGTGATCAAATCAGGATGATTAGCTTATCTGTTTCCTCAAACATTTCCCATTTCTTGGGTGGTGAGCATTCAAAAGTCTCTCTTTTAGCTTTTTCAAAACATGCAATAAATTATAATTAGACATGTTCACCCTACGGTGCTGCAGAACACCAACATTTATTCTTGCTATCTGGCTGTAATTTTGTATCCCATAGCCCCTCTCCCCCCTCCACACCTTTCCTAGCTTCGAATATCCACAGTTCTACTTTCTACCTTCATAAGCTCATTTTTTTTTTTTTTAGGTCACAAATGTAAGTGAGACCATTTAGTAGTTATCTTTCTGTGCCTCACTTATTTCACTTCACAAAATGTCCTCCAGGCTCATCTGTGTGGCAGTGAATGACAGGATTTCATTCTTTTTTATGGATAGATAATATTCCATTGTGTATATGCATATATATCTATATATGTAAATGTTAGTGTTCTGCAGCACTTAGGGTGAACATGTCTAATTATAATTTATTGCATGTTTTCAAAAACCAGAAGAGAGACTTTTGAATGCTCACCACCCAAGAAATGGTAAATGTTTGAGGAAATAGATAAGCTAATCATCTTGATTTGATCACTACACATTGTATATGTATATATATACATATATACCTTTTTTCTTCATTCATCTGTTGATGTACATTTAGATTGATTCAATGTATTAGTTATTGCAGATACTGCTACAATAAACATAGGGATATAGGTATCCTTTTGATATACTGATTTCCTTTCCTTTGGATACATACCCATTAGTGGGTATTATTGCTGTACTGTATTGTAGTTCTATTTATAGTTGTTTTTTTTTTTAAATCTCCATATAGCTTTCCATAATAATTGAACTAATTCACATTCCCACCAATAGTGTGTAAGGGTTTCCTTTTCTCTGCATTATACTATATCTTCTGTATTCATTTATTAACTGTTTTTCTGTAGAACTTTTTTTTTTTTTTTGCCTTAGTCTAGTTCAAAACTTCTTAACTTTGGCACTATTGCTATTTTGGGCTGTATAATTTTTGCTGGCAAGACAGAGGATGGAGGTTGTCATGTGCATTGTGGGATGTTTAGCAGCACCCTTGACTTTTGTCAATTAGATTTCATAAGCATTCCCATTCTTAGTTTTAACACTCAAAATGTACCCAGACATTACTAAATGTCCCTAGAGGGTTCAGTAGCTCCCGGTTGAGAACCAGCAGGTCTAATCTAGTGTTTCCTATACCTTGTTGATTCCCAGCCACCACCTTAAATGACTTTTAAATATAATTTGTGAGACAGTCATGATATGAATCTAAATTTTTATTTTCTAATTTATATTTGTAAATTTTATTTTACTTTTGACTTCTATTCTCTGATAGTTGCTTTCTGTTCCATCTTTAAAATTGACTAATTCTAAAAATATCAAACATTAGAAATGGAAGTCTACTAAATTCTCCTGTTCTAAAAATCATTCTATGTATCAGGATATGGAAATCTAAAATTAAAGTTAGTCTACTTTTTTAAAGATTGATAGCTAACTTGAGGCTAGGATGACACTGAAACCTTTTCATGTAATACTATGAATATTTGTATTCAATATAGAGAATCTGCATTCGTGGTACTTTGAATTGATATTTGAAAACACTTCTTGTGTCACACAGCAGTTATAAACTTTTTTGATCTGACAATTTTACTTTGCAAAATCAGTAACAACTTCAAATATTTTTGATGTCTCTCTAAAACAAATAAAATATTTCTTATTCACATGAAAAATGATAATGCCCGAGATAAACATAGTGTGAATTCAGTCTATTTATTTGTCTGTTACATAAATGGCATAAAGTAATTTTAGATTAAATCACATATAAAAATATTTTTTTTCATGGGGAGAAAACTATAATAGTTAAATCAAATCACAAGGAATTGAGTCATGATGGCTTTTTATATCTCTACTCATTTTGTGTATAAAATGTGCACTACAGAACATTAAATTATGCATGGAAGCTTTAACTTTTAAGACTTATTACAACAAAATAGGTATCAATACTTGCACTGCATTTATAATTTATACATTGGCATTTAAAGCTTCTCCAAAAACAAAACAATACAAAACAAGTCACCTAAAATATAAGCCAAATCACTTATCAAAAGTCTCTGATAAATGAAAAAAAAGATAAAAATTAGTATAATCTTCTAATCTTTGTGCTACAATAAATCTGTGAAGTCTACAATCATTGCAATTACTGAATTTTTACCATTGGATGAATGAGAATAAAAATATTTAATTTGTGACTTAATATGGACAGAATACCAAACAAATCATTTCTGCTGCTTAGACTTCACCTGGTTTTGAAGGATATTGAATTTTTTAAAAATTCTATATATTTTTTTCAATTACAGAGATATTTTGATATTCTTTTGCAACCATCATTCCCTAGATTCCATAAAAATTCTGGTTTAACTATTTCTTAGTTTATCAATCTGGCAAAATAATGTGGTCTAGCTAGATTCTGAATGATTTATTCTACAAAGACAGGACCAGGTGTGTATACAGAAGGGTTTATTAATCTATAAATAGTTGTATTATAGACAGTATTTTTCTGGCAACTAGATCCTGCAAGCTTTGAAAGATAATAAGTGACTTATGCAAAACTCAAAAGAAGAATCAATTACATGTTCAACTAAAACTATCTCTGAAATATTTAAAAATGTATGACAGAACAATGCTTCTTTTCCATTTACATTAGTATTTTAAATACTCAAATATAAACTTGAGGATCTGTTATGGAAAAGGATGGTAATTTTAATGAGAGTAGGCTTGTTCATGAATCAAAGTACAAGGAAAGTTATAAAATGAAGAGTAGGCGAAAATAGATTTGATAAAATGCATACTCATTACTCAAGGCAAAGAAAAGGAAAGAGCAATAGCTTAAAGGGTATGAGGAACAATCTTAGGGGAGAGGATAAGAAAAAAACCAATGAGAAAGAGAAGTTAGTTTATAGTTTATATATTTTGGATATCTACAAAAATGTGAAAGAACTGGTTTCAGCTACACAAGTTTTGGTAAAGAGAAGGCAGATAGAAAACTAATATTAACCATTTTCTAAAATTTCTAATTTTTCCCACCTAAGAGAAAACATGTTTACCATGCTAACATGATAATGATAGTAATATTTCTATTGATAAATACCAACATTTATTAGGATCTGACAGTGAGTCCACACTATGTGACTCACTACAAATACCTTATCACCCTCATTCCTTTCAACTGTGAAGTGGTTATAAATACTACCATTTCAGTAGAGGAAACTGGGTTCAGGGACAATAAATGACTGATATACACTCACAAAGATGAGTGAGTGGCAGAGTTAGAATTCTAAATCAGGGTTTGACGTTTTTTTGTTTGTTTTTACCTTTCTTTTTCCTCCTCTAGTATTCAACACTGAAACAATTCCTTTTATATACCAATAATTAAAGAGAATCAAAATCTTTCACAGCAAGAGATATTCCAGTAGAGTCTTAAAACATAAGTATTACTTGTCTCAGACTAAATGAATTTAAGGTTATTTGAGAAAGGAGTAATTTCAGGCTGCATTTCTAAATGAAGCATGTGTTTGATTTAAATTAGAGCATTTATGTATCCCTAGTGTATGACAAGTATTTTGATATAAAGTCTGAAGAAGAGGTTTGAGATGATGGTTTTAAACATTAGAGGTAGAAAATGAGAGATGTCTAATAAAGTTTTATGCCAGTGATGAACACATGAAAAAATTAATAATATGTAGAGACATTATAGAAAGTATCATGAGTAAGTAATGGATTAACATCTGAAACTGAAGAGTTTTCCAACTGATGGTGCCATGTCAAATTTTGGTTCAGAAACAAGTAGAGTTGGGGCTGTGTTGGAAAATAAGTGATAAAATAATAACAAAATATGAAACTTCTAGAAATTCAAGAGTAAATAAAAATTGAGTAATGTCCCTTTCTGACAATCAAAAGAAGAAGAATCAATAGTGTATGCTTGGATTAGAGTAGAATTGTCTGATTTAGTGTCTTAAAAACATCCATAAGGGTCAAGACTGTCAAAGCATTAAAAAAAAATCTAGCACCTTTACTATATTCATACTTTCTATTTATTTAATACTAATTTAGTCCTATAGAGGGATGAGGAATGAGAGGGGAAGAAGAAAGTACTGTCAAACGATATGGGGATTACAAGTATCATTAAAGTCAATATTCACTTTCCTTAAACTTGTTCATTTACCAAATAGCCATATGTAATTATGACTTCTCATCTGGAAAATTGTCCATCTTTGGCTAATAGGTCAATTTATATCTATTTCTATTTTTCTATCATTTCTACTATTATAATTTTCATGACTTCAATTAAGCTAATATTTTTTATATCCTTTTATGTAGCTTCTAGAAAAGTCTCAGTATTAAATGAAAAAGCTAGTCAAACATGTTTAAGAAGCAAAGAAATTTAACACCTGGATGATAGAAGGAAATAATAAGAAAATAAAGAAAGATATTTTTAAGTCAAGTATGTTAAAAATTGTGAAATTATTTGAAAAAGTAAATAAAAACTTGTTTTAGACACACAGTTTCCATAACCTCATATTATTATAATTATAATGCACATAAGTGATTAGAGCTACCACACTAAGAATAGAAAATATGTCAAGAGTTGCATTTTATATTTGTTTCTTATCTTTATTTTTCAACAGAACACTCAGTTTTAGAATTCACTCAGTAGCTAGAATTGTTTTCTAGCTTTTTTTTGCAGAGTTTGTTCCAGGCAATCTGTTCATAATATCATATCACACTTATAATTTCATTTAAATAATACCATATAGTATGAAGTTATAGAGCAATTAAACCACAATTCACATTCTTTTTAACTGATTTCTCCATTCCTTAATTACTAGAAACAGGAACACTGGGCTTTGCAAACCAAATATTAGAAACTGATATTATTATATTTGAAATATGCCTTAGGCAACATTTTATGGATGATAAGAAGGTTATTGTTTATTTTCTTTCATTTTTTGAAAATATGGTTTTTAAAAATAAGAAAACCAGACTTCACTAGGAATTTAAGTAATTGAAGGTATCATGATGCTTGATCTCTCCCATGACTTATTTTAAAATATGTCTAGAATAATGTACAATGTTTCTAGAAAAAAAGATCAGGCACATTATCAGTTCAAGAGCAGAAAGATGAAACATATTTTCACATTTTTTACTACCTTGAAGTTATACTGACTATAAAATAAATTGTTCATGTATTTTTATACTTTTATTTTTTTTAAAAGGAGTCTTATTCTGTTGTGAGGGCTGGAGCACAGTAGCATTGGCATAGCTCACTGCAACCTAAAACTCCTGGGCTCAAGCAATCTTCCTGCTTTAGCCTCCCAGGTAGCTGAGACCACAAGTGCACACCACCATGCCCAGCTTATTCTTCTATTTTTTTTTAGAAACAGGGTCTCACTTTGTTGCTCAGGCTGGTCTCCAGCTCCTGGCCTCAAGCAATGCCCCCACCTCTGCCTCCTAAAGTTCTAGGATTACAGTCATGAGCCACCTCACCTGGCCTATACTTACATATATCATACTTATATTACTGAAAAAGTAAATTTTTTATGTATTCTATTTTCTTTTTTAAAAATGTTTAGAATATTATGGGACTATAAATGTTTTGGCTACATGGATTGCTTTTGTACAGCTTGAGTCAAAGTATAAGTGTGCCCATCACCCAGATCATGTCCATTGCACCCATTAGGTATGATTTCACCCATCCTCTTTACCTCCCACCACTTGCTGGATTTCCGTTAAGTTTTACTTCCATATGTGGACATGAGCGCTGATCAGTTGTTTCCAATTTAATAGTGAGTACATGTGATGTTTATTTTTCCATTCTGACAATATTTCACTTAGGAGAATGGTCTCCAGTTCCATCCAGGTTGTTACAAAAGGTATTAATTCATCATTTTTTTCTTATGGCTGAGTAGTACCTCATAGTGTACATATACATTTTATTAATCTACTCATGAATTTATAGGCACTTGGGTTGATTCTACATCTTTGTGATTATGAATTCTACTGCAATAAACATTCAAGTGCAAGTGTCTTTTTAATAAAATAAAATGACTTTTTTTTTCCTTTGGGCAGTAGGATTGCTGGATCAAATGGTAGGTCTACTTTTAGTTCTTTAGGGAATCTCCATACTGTTTTCCATAGAGGTTATACTAGCTTGCAGTCCCACCAACAGTGCTTAAGTGTTCCATGTTCCATTCTCTCCACATCCAAGCCAGAATCTGTTTTGGGGGGACCTTTTGAAAAAAGCCATTTCACTAGAGTTAGGTGGTATTTCAGTGTGAATTTGATTTGTATTTCCCTGATAATTAGAGACATTGAGCACTTTTATATGTGTTTATTGGTCATTAGTCTATTCCCTTTTGAAAAACCTCTGAAAGAATCCCTATTCAATAAATGGTGCTGGAAAAATTGGATAGCCACATGCAGAAGATTGAAATAATATCCTTATCTCTCACCTCTTACAAAAGTTAATTCAAGATGTACAACAGACTGAAACATACGACATGAAACTATAAGAATTCTAGAAGTGAATGTTGGGAAAAGTCTTCTAAATACAAGCCTAGGCAAAGAATTTACAAAGAAAACCTCAATGTCAATCAGAGCAATAACAAAAATTAATAAATGGGAATTAATTAAATAAAAAAGCTTCCACACAGCCAAGGAAATGATCAACAGAGAAAATAGAAAAACTACAGAATGGGAGAAAATATTTGCATGCTATACATCCTATAAAGGGCTAATAACCAGAATCTACAAAGAACTCAAGCAAATCAGCAAGAAAAAAATTAACCCCATTAAAAAGTAGGCAAAATATATGTATTCTATTTTCTGAACTAAAGTTTAACATCACTAATGAAAAAAGAATCAACATTTGTTACTTATGGTTATTTTATTTTATTACTATTGGAACAAATGCAATTATAGATATTTTGGCAACTTTAAAAGTGTAATTTAATGTGCTGTTGCTATTGTACATAAACATGAATACATACATACACCAATACATACAAAAGATCCCTAGCTCAGTCAACTGAGAGGGCTTGGAAGCAGCAAGGCTGCACTAGCAATAAGTACACCTACCATCAGATCTTTTATTACCATTCTCCACTAAAGGAACCAGAACTTTTCTGCCTTGAGTTGGCAAAGGGGTAATACAAAATGAGCCCAAAACTCTACTTGTTCCATAAAGCAAGGAAGCACAAATGAGTGACTGGGACTTAGCCAAATGCACAAGAAAAAGGCTTCCCCCTCTGGCTGAGATGTATTAATGGGGATCATTTTACTCTCTTATCTGAAATAAGCAAGAAGTAAACAATAAAGTATATGAAGAAGTGGTTTCAAAACAATGGATATTAGAAAACGGGCAGAAAAATTCTGAGAGCTGGGAAGCAAATAAGGAGAACACTGTCACTTTCTTACTTAGAACCCAAATATAGTTTCCAAGTGATGGCAAAAAAAAATAAATTAATTAATTAATAAAAGGAAGAACCCTGACAAAGCCTAGTGGAATTGTTCAGGTAAGAAAATTGAGCTCTGTGGCCCGGGAGACAGGTGCTTGTAATTCACAGGATTGAGTACTAGAAACAAGAGAGACATCTGAAGATCATCAGAAAGTCTCGTCATCAGAAGTCTTAGTCCTTACTAAGTACGAATGAGGACTATCTGGGGGTCGGGACAGAACCACATATCAAGATTTGTGGTAAAAGGAAAGAAGGACAATTTGAAGCAGCCTAATACATAAATAATTAAAGTCCCTGAAGGAGGAGAAAAACCAGAAATATATTTCAATAAGTAATGACTGAAAATTTTCCCAAATGATGGAAAATATTAATTCACAGATCCTAAAAGCCTAACAAAACCCAAGTACAATAAACACAAAGAAAACACACCAAGGCATATAATAATTTCTTAAAACTAATGGAAAAGATAAGATCTTCATAGCAGCCATAGAAAAAGACATAGATAGACACATTGTTAGGAAAGAACAGTAATGAAGTTAGTAGCCAGTTTCTCAATGAAAATAAGAAAGAAGACAATTGAATGTTATATTTAAAGTAGATACAGAAAAGCCTATGAATGTATACTTCTATACTAAGTGAAAAATAATCTCTCAAAAATTAAGACAATGTGCTATTGAATTTGGTTTGCTAGTATTTTGTTGAAGATTTTTGAACCTATGTTCATTGAAGATATTGGCTTATTGGCCTATAGTATTCTTTTCTTGTAATGTCTTTGTCTGACTTTGATATCAAAGTGATGCTATCCTCATAAAAACTAGTTTAGAAGTGATTCCATCTTTTTAATTTTTTGGAAGAGTTAGATGATTGGTATTAATTCTTCTCTGAATGTTTGGTATAATTTCCTAGTTAAGACATCTGGTCCTAGGCTTTTTTGTTGGGAGGTTTTTGGTTGTTAATTCAATCTTTTTACTAAGTCTTTTCAGACTTTCAATTTATTTATGGTTAAGTCTTGATAAATTGTATACTTCTAGGAATTTATTCATTCCTTCTAGGTTACCCAGTTTGTTGGCATATAATTCTTTATACTAATCTCTTATGATGCTTTTTATTTTTGTGGCATCAGTTGCGATGTGTCTTCTTCCATTTCTCATTTTATTTATTTGAGTCTTCTCTCTCTATTTGCCTATTCTAGCCAAAGTATTGTCAATTTTATTTACCATCTCAAAACAACCAATTTTTAATTGATTCATTGTATTATTTTCTGATCTCTATTTTATTTATTTCTGCCCTAAAATCAACTAAAAATGTATCAAAGAATTAAAGGTAAGACCTGAGACGTTAAAACTCCTAGAAAAAAACATAGGGGAAAAACTTCATGACATTTATCTTACCAGTGATTTCATGAGCATGGAACTAAAGACACAGGCAACAAATGCAAAGAAATACAAGTGGAACTACATTAAATTAAAAAGCTTCACAGCAAAGTAAATAATCAACAAAGTGAAAAGGTAATTTATGTAATGGGAGAAAATATTTGTAAACCATATATCTCATAGATATTTGTAAACCAAACATCTCATATTTGTAAACCATATATCTCATAGACCATATATCTCATATATTTGTAAACCATATATCTCATTTACAAATATTTGTAAACCATATATATTAATACCCAAAATATATAAGAAACTCCTACAACTCCCTTATTTTAAAATGGGAAGACTATTTGAACAGACGTTTTTCCAAAGAAGACATACAAGTAGCCAATAGGTATATAAAAAGATGTTCCATGTCACTAATCATCAGGGAAATGGAAATCAAAATCACAATGAAATATCACCTCACACCTGTTAGGGTGACTTTTATAAAAAGAAAGAGAAGAAGGAGGAAGAGGAAGAGGAGGAGGAGGAGGAGAAGGAAGAAAAAAAGAAGAAGGAAGAGGAGGGAGAAGACAAGTGTTAGTGAGGATATGGAGCTGTTGGAACCCTTGTAAATTGTTGGTACAAATGCAGCTGCTATGTAAAACAGTATTTTTAACTTCAGTAAAAAATAGGACTACCATATGATCCAGAAATTCCACTTCTGGTGATTTACCCAAAATAATTTAAATCACGATTTCAAAAATATTGGTACTCCCATGTTCATTGTGGCATTATTCATACTACCCACAATGTCGAAACAAACTAAATGTCCATTGAAAGATGAATGGACATAGAAAATGTGGTATGTACATACCATGGGATATTATTCAGCTTTAAAAAAGAAGGAAATTCTACAAAATGTGGCAACATGGGTTAACCTTAAGGATATTAGCTAAATGACACGGGTTAGTCACAGAAGGAAAAATATGAATGATTTTACTTACATGATGTATTAATATCTAAAATAGTCAAGATCATAGAAGCAAAGAATAGAATAATGATTCCGATGGATAAGGAAGGAGGGAAATGGGGAGTTGCTAATCAACATGTATACAATTTCAATTATGCATGATGAATAAGTACTAGAGATATGATGCACAACATTGTGCCTCAAGATAACAATGCTATATTGTACATTTAAAAATATTTTAAGAGGGTAGATAGCATGTTGAAGGTTCTTACCACATATACATAGAAGGACAAAATAAAGGCTTGCTCAAAAGTACAAAAGGTGAAAGAATTCATCCCCACAGATACACATTCTAGGACTGTTAAAGGAAGTCCTTCAGTCAGAATGAACATGATGAAAGATGTAAATCTGGATATACACAGAGGAATGAAGACACTGAAATGATAATTAAAAGGATTTTTTTTCTTTTTGAAATATCTTTACAAGACAACTACTCTGTCAGGGGCCTCAGGATCATGCTCAGGTTTGATAATTTGCTAAAAAAAATTCACAGGATTCAGTGGGGCCATTCTACCTATGGTTAAAGATTTTTACAGCAAAATTACATAGTTTAAACTCAACAAAGGAGAAAAATGTGCATGGGTGAAGTCCAGGAGAAGGGAAGTACAAGCTTCCAGGCGTTCTCTCCCAAGGAGTTGTATGAATGTGCTTAATTCTCCTGGTAACAGTGGGTGTCAACACATGTGAAGTGCTATCAACCAGGGACTATCATCTGAGCCTTGAGTCCAGGATTTTTAATTGGAGATAAGTCACATAGGCATTGATTGAGATACCACTTTTTGCAATTAAAACATAGTCTGTTGTTCAGGCTTCCATACACATATGAACTTCTTTTAGGTAGGTTTATGGAGAGAAGCCAGCAATAATCCCAGATGTGAAATATAAGGCTTCCAAAATCCAAATAATCTGCCAAGGTGCTTTGCTCCTTGTTTAATTTCAGTATTAGCAACAATAGCAATTTTATATAATACTTAGTTGCCTGTGGAATGCTACAGGTGGCTCCTTCCTAGGTTATTCCTAACAACATCACCATTTAGGTGGACCTTGGTATCTTCAGCCAGTCTCTGTTAGTCATATGTACCACCATTGCATTTAAATTGGTGCTAGTTTATTGTTCAGTTTCTGATATTATCATGCTATCATCAGTATAGTATATTTTCACACTTGAGAACTACTTCAAGCCCAAACCCCTTGTATTGAAATAATGACAGTCAACTAGTGAATTCAAATAACTCTATGAATATAATACAGGCAAAATGGGATCCTTCCCACATGAAGGTAAAGAGCTTTTGGCTCTTTTCCAAGATTGGGATGGAGAAAAAGGCATTTTCAAATTTAATCACTGGGTTCCAGTCTCCTTTAGCTTGTTGTATCTTTTGCATTGTTGAAACCATATCCAGGACTCCTGGTGCAATAAGTAAGACTACTTTATTAAAGCCTAGTGATCTCATGTTGGCCTCCATAAAGTATTCACCTTTTTCATGGGCTATTCAGGGCTGCTATACACAGAATTTGTTGGTATTAGCACTATAACTCCTAACTTGCCATGAATTAAAGTAGTGTATTACTTTCCTGGGGCCTTCATTTAAAAAAAAAAAGTGCTACAAACTAGTGGCTTTAGATAAGAGACATTCTTTGTCTCATAGTTCTGCAGGCCAGAAATCCAAAATGAAGATGCCAACAGAATCATGCTTCCTCTGACAGTTGTAGAAGAGAATCCTTCCTTGACTCTTCCTAGCTTCTGTGGTGTCTGTCAATCCTTGGCATTCTTTGCCTTGCAGCAGTGTACAAGCTATAGTTCTCCAGAGAAACAAGAACAATAGGATATATATAAGGTTTATTATGGGAATTGGCTTATATGATTATGGAGGCTGAGAAGTCTCACCATCTGCTGATTGCAAACTGGAGAACCAAGAAAGCTTATAGTGTAATTTAGTCTGACTTGAAAGGCCTGAGAACTAGGGAACTATGGTCAAAGGAGATAGAGAGGCTGATGTAAGTCATAGAGTTCAGAGGTTCTGGGACAAGGATCTCTGATTCTGAGGTCAGGAGAAGATAGATGTCAAAGCTCAAAGAGAGAGAGAAAAAAAAAATTGCACTCCCTCTGACTTTTTGTTCAATTCAGACCCTCAAGAGACTGAATGATGTGTGTTCACACTTATATGCATGGGAAGATTTTTTTCTCTTACATCATTAATTCGAATGTTTATCTGTCCCAGAAACACCTTCACAGACATACCCAGACACATTGTTTACCAGCTATCTGCACATTCCTTCGCCCAATCAAGTTGACACACAAAATTAACCTTCAGTGGCCTCAGCCTAATCTCTCTCTGGCTCTGTCATCACATACAATACCCCCTATGTGTCTGTGTCCACATTTTTCTCTTCTTATAAGGGTACCAGTCACATTGGATTAGTATCCAGTATGATTAGATGTGCAAGACCTTATTTCCAAAAAATTCAAAACATTCACAGGTACCAATGGTTATAATAAGTAGTAATATCTTTATTTCCAGTAGACATCTGATACACTTTCATATTAACAACCTATGTGGACTCAGGCAAATCTATAGGTTTCCATTTTGCATGTCCAGTTAATACTGAAAAAAGAATAAATTTATATGCCTTCTGTTTTATGAAACTAAGTGAAGAAAGTGTTAATCAATTAGACAAAATATCCATTTCAATAATATATCCAGATAAAGGAAACACAGTTACTTCACATAAAGTTCATTAAAATATTTCAATTTTATATGCACTATTACCTTTAATCCCAACAAGGTTGCATCTTTATATACTCTCAATCTAATTACCATCCTCTTTAGAGCTTCATCACCAAGTATTGAAATAACAGTGCACTGGCTCCCTGTGTCAAGGAGTCCCAGAACGTTTTCATTTCTACCTCCTGGCCATTTTACCCACATGTTTCCATGTGGCCTGGGGGACTTGGGTTTCCAGTTGCAGGTCAGGCCAAGAGATTCTGGATCTTTTGTTGACTTTCGCCCTGACAAATTTTCTGGAAAGTCACTCCCAGCCATTCAAGATCAGGTTTCTTTTTGCTATTTTGCTTTTCAGCTTTCATTTTTATTTTTTCTTATTTTTTTATTTCAGCATATTATGGGGGTCACAAATATTTAGGTTACATATATTGCCTTTGCCCCACGTGAGTCAGAGCTTCAAGCATGTCCATCCCTCAGATAGTGCACACTGCACCCTTTAGCTATGAATATATCCATCCCCTCCTCGCCCCTCCCACCTGCCCGACATTTAATGAATGTTACTACTATATGTGCACATAAGTGTTGATCAGTTAATACTAATTTGATGGTGAGTACATGTGGTGCTTGTTTTTTGATTCTTGTAATCAAGTGCCCATTAATACATGAGTGGATAAATAAAATGTGGTATATGTATACCATGGAGTTCTACTCAGCCACAAAAATCAATGGTGATCTAGCACCTTTTGTATTATCCTAAATATAGCTGGAGATTTTCAGCTTTTAAATTTTCTTCACACTGTAATAAAGTTACTAGATTTGTTTAGGGTACTTCAGTGTTAGAGGGAAAGCAAGGACCTTACTGGGCCACCAAATTGCAATTGTGTTGACCTTGTGTTTATCTCCTCAGCAATGCCAACTTTATCCACACTTTATCTTAATATTGTAAAAAAGACTTCCACTCTGCCAGGATGAGTCCCATTTGTATACTTTTTTACCTTTTCTATTCTTTGGGGAACCACTGTGATTTTCTTTGCATCTGTAAGACCCGTAGGGAAAACTGAGACAAAAATCTGACATGCTTTCTTGGATCGTTGCTTGATTTTGCAGCACTAAGGATACATGAAAAGCCCATGTAAAAAATGAGCCCCTTACTTATAGCATTTATCATGACCTAGGTAAGGTGCATATTAAATAGATAAGCATCCTGATAATTATAAAGAAAACTCAGCATGTCTTAGATGTATAGCACATCAGCCACTTCATCTGGGGAGTTCCAGTTGGCTTTTAAAGGAGAAGGACAATTTACTTTCTCAGAGTAAGTAGACTTTACTGTAGCTCTTGTACAGCCCACCAGGCTAGCTGTCCTATTAAGAACAATCTTTTGTGCATTTGGATTATGTACAACCATCTGTTATGGTTCCATAGTGAGCTGTGGGCCCTTCAGAAGTTGGATCTAAACATTTTATTGGTAATCTGTACCTTCAGTAACTGATCACAGCGCAGCTGCTGTCTCATACTATGGTTGGTGTGGTAAGCATCCAGAAATCAAAGGTTCATCATCATGTTCTCCATCACCCTTTTTCTAACCAATGATCTGACTTTGTTTCAATGAGTCAAGGTTGTTCTTGCAAATCCAACTATTGACACAAATTGCCGACAGAGTTTCTCAAGACCACCCTCTGGCTTTAGGATTTGCTAGGACTCACAAGACTCAGAAAAGTTGTTACACTCATGATTACACTTTATTAGATAAAGAGATAAAAATTATAATAAGAAGAGAGAAATAGCAAATTGGACAAATTCCAGGAGAAACAAAGCTCAAGTGTCTAGGTGTCCTCTGTCAGTGAAGATGCATAAATAAGCTCCCAGCGTTAATAGGTGACAGCACCTGTATAGTGTTGTCAAACAGGGAAGCTTATCTGAGCCTTGGTGTCCAGGATTTTAATTGTGGGTCAGTCACATAGGTCTGCATGAACCTCATGACTGACCTTAAATACTCAGATTCTCTTTCCCCAGAGCAAACATCAGCATTTATCATAGATCACATCATTCACATATATTATCTGATAAGATTTGTGACCTGTGGCCCAACACCTCAGGTATACAAAAACACTCTTATCAGAAAAAATATTCCAAGGGCTCAGAGCTGGTTTCCCAGGAGCTGGCCAAAGGCCAATCCTGAAGACACACTTTTCTTGAAAACATGCAGGGTTTGATCAACTCAGACTACTTAGCTGACCCTTTTCTGCTCAACTACCTAGACAAAAATAATAGCAATACTATGTGGTGTTGGTAATATATGTAAAATAAAAATATATCACAATAAAGAAAGCTTAGCAAGGAAGAAATAGAAGTACAGTTGGCCCTCCATATATTCATAGGTTCTGCATCTGTCAATTCAATGAACTAGAGATTAAAAATATTTTCAAAAAATTGTGTCTGTATTGAATATATGCAGACTTTTTCTTGTCATTATTCCCTGGACAATACATTATAACAAATATTTACATACTTTTTACATTTTATTATGTATTATACGTAAATCTAAAGATGATTTAAATTATATGGGAGGATGTACATAGGTTATACGCAAATACTACACCATTTTCTATCAAGGACTGTAGCATCCATGGAGAGTGTATCTGTGGGAAGTCCTAGAACCCATCTGCCACAGATATCGAGGGATGACTGCATACTATTTTAAGGTCTTTATACCACAGGTGATGTGGAATAATATTTGAATGTAGACTACAAGTCTAAATAATATAGTAATATTCTTATCATGTTAATATTTATTTTCTTTGAAAGATCAATTGTATTGACTATTTGAAAAATAATTCAAGTAAAGTCACTTAGAAAGATAATCACTAGGTGTCCACGTTTGGATTCTGGCTGGAAGCTCTGAGCATTGCTAATGGCTCCTAGTCCAGGTGATTTTGAGTTGCTCTTCTTTCAGAGGCTTTACATTCTTAGCACAAGCCTAATTAACAAAACGGAGTTTAAACATCATTGGCTTGAGTGTTTTGTTGGGAGTGATATGGCCAGGACCCTTTACAAAGTAGTGGCCAAATGAGGTACTAGATACTATTTATATAATAAATAGTTTTTTAGTTTTCTTTCTTTAACCTTTATATCCTTTCAGAAATGCCTCACTACTTTGTAACTGCATGACTTAACCTGTTAATAAAAGAAGTTATAGAAAAACTTGTCTTTTATAAAAACTTTAAATTCAAAAACGAGATAAAAATGTACCTTGGTAGCAACAATCAAAAGGAAGCTATAGCAGGCATATAGGGGAAAAGTAATATTCCCTTGATAAGTCTAAAAAATGAATATTATCAGGGATAAGGCAAGGGGTAAATCCAACAAGGGGACAATAACAATTATAAACATTGTAAAACAAAGCTATCCAACATATAAAGCAAAGTTGATGAAACTTCAAGGCAAATAGACAAATTCACAATGAGTTGAATATTTGAGTATTTTAAAATACTCAACTATTCAAACAATAGAGAATATATTGACCAAAATAGAATTAAATTATAAATATCTAGATCACTCAAAACTTGTAAACTAAATAACCCCGGGGTCAAAGAAAAAAAATCACAAGTTTATTTAGAAATTTTTGTAAACTGAAAGTTTTGTGAATGTAAACTGAATGAAAGTTGTGTGTGTGTGTGTGTGTGTGTGTGTGTGAATTTGTTAGATGCCACTGAAGCTGTAATTGGGTGGGAGAAGGTGGTTGTTAGATCTGGAACCAAGAGGGAGACACAAGAAGACTCATGTGTAGCAAAATGCTGTTTATTTTGAGCATCTGGCTATAGATGAGTGCAGGCTGAAAAAGGCATCCATGAGAGAAAAGGGGAGAGCCATAGAGGGTTTTTCTGGGAGGAGTAAACAAATCCTTTTCAAACAACCAGGAAGGATAAGGAAAGTAAGTTCCCCTCTTGCATCCCATTTCTTTATCTCCCTAGGGCACAACTGGGAGGGATAAGTGTAGTGCTTATCAGCAGGGATAAGGAAAGTCATTCCCTTATCTCTAGGGTCTGGCAAAGGCTACATACCTAATCGGCACCTAGGAAGGGGAGAGGGGCGGGTTTTATAGGAGGCTTGAATGGAAGTTTGGGGAGGGTGAATTCTTTAAGCTTAACAGTGATTATAGCACTAAGCTTCATTATTTGAAAACTGAAAGGGCTCAAATAAATGACCTCAGATTTCACCTTAAAGCAATAAAAAAAGAAGAGGAAATTATTTCCAAAGTAAGCAACAGAAAGTAAAATTAAAAAAAAAAAAAAAAAAAGACCATAATAAGTGTTGGTGAGAATGAGTGTACTAAAATCCACATACACTCTTGTAGATATTTATAAATAATATTATCACTTTGTTAAACAATTTGCTTGTATTTTAAAAAGTTAAGCATGCACCTACCATGTGATTCAGCCCTTCCACTCCTGGGTATTTACCGAAAATAAATTAAAGCATATGTCCATACAAATACTTGTGCACAAATTTTTCTAGTAACTTTTTTTTTTTTTTTTTTGAGACAGAGTCTCGCTTTGTTGTCCAGGCTAGAGTGAGTGCCGTGGCGTCAGCCTAGCTCACAGCAACCTCAAACTCCTGGGCTCGAGAGATCCTTCTGCCTCAGCCTCCCGAGTAGCTGGGACTACAGGCATGCGCCACCATGCCCGGCTAATTTTTTTATATACATATCAGTTGGCCAATTAATTTCTTTCTATTTATAGTAGAGACGGGTCTCGTTCTTGCTCAGGCTGGTTTTGAACTCCTGACCTTGAGCAATCCGCCCGCCTCGGCCTCCCAGAGAGCTAGGATTACAGGCGTAAGCCACCGCGCCCGGCCTCTAGTAACTTTTTAGTAGCACATAAAAATTTCAAACAATCCAAATGTCCATAAACAGGAAAATGAATAAATATAATAATATATTTATTTAATATAATACATATAAATTTATTTAGATGGAAAGCTCTATATAAACTCATTTCAATTTGGTTAACTATATTGTTCAAACCTTCAATACATTTATATTTTTCAGTATCCATGTACTATCAATTATTTTAAAGGTACATACTGCAGAATATTAATTAGCAATAAAAAGGAACTAACTATTGATACATGTATTCAAGTTAGGCTATTCTCAAGAGAATTATACCCAGTGGGAAAAAAGCAATCCCAAGAGATTACATACTATATGATTCCATTTATATAATATCCTTAAAATGACAAAATTATAGAGGAGAAAAGATTAGTGATGGCCAGGTTTAGGAATGGGTGAGTGATAGGGAAGTGAGTATTATAAAAGAGCAGCAAAAGTGATGCTTGCGGTGATGGAATTGTTCTGTATTTTGACTGTGTTAGTAGATATATGAACTTATACAGGTGTTAAAAGTGCACAGAACTACATGCAAACACATACACGCACATACACATAATACACATGGGTAGATATAAAACTGGTGAAATCTGAACAAGATAGATGGATGTATCAATATCAATTTCCTTGTTGTGATATATTATAAAATAGGGTAAAATGTATACAAAATCTCTGTTATTTCATACAACTGCCTGTGAACTCAGGAAACTGAGTTCTAATGATAAACTGAAACTATTTATTTCCAGAAAAAATTTTTAAATTAAAAATAAAAATGGAGAAAGATAAAAAAGATTCCAGAGAAATTGAAAGATATTGAAAGTAGGCAAGGAAGAGATAGTCAACATACAGGAAAACAGAAGTACCTAAAGAAGAACTCTAAATCAAGGGAACAGACCATGTAGTTAAACATACTGTATAGTTCAAGAAAACTAACTGAAATCGGGATAACAAATTGAAACTACACAGAAAGAGCATGACCATAATTAAAACAGATTCTAGTAAAATTACTTAACTTTAAAGAAAACCAAAAAAATTACTTCGAACTTACCGGGAAAGAGCCAATAACATATAAAGAAAAGAATAGTTTTATGTCAGTAAAAATTGTAACATATTTAAGGTTATCAAAGAAAGAAAATACAAGCCAATGATTTCATATTCACTAAAACTGACTTTCACATATAAAAAGTATGAACTTATCAATATAGAAGAACTCAAGACATATTGTTTTCATTAGTCCTTTTTAAGAAATATAGCAGATGACATGATTCAGACAATTCAAATGTCTAGTAAGACAGCAATACCAGGATTTATTTATAGATGTAAAACTAAGTGATGGAGTAAAGGGAGAATGTGTAGTGTACGATGGCTTTACACCCTTACAATATAGATACAATACAAATATAAAATGCAGGGAAGATGGAGAGAGCAAATGAAAATAATATATATTTGTTTTAATAACATTAGTGGTACTAATATTTATATTGTTATTCTGACTCTATTTTGTGTATGAGTGATTTAAAAAAGAATAAGTTATTAAGAGTTATTTCAATACTAACAACCACTATGTCCTTGAGAACCAAGATTTTCAGAGTGAAAAATAGTGACAGAGAGCGAAGGTGGAAGGTGTTAAATTAAATCCTTATAGAAATAAATTTGAAGGGTTAATGTAAATCAATTAAATATTTATCTTTAAAAATATAATAATATTTTCTAGATAATATAAAGGGCATGATACAGGTCTTGTAACAATGGCAAACTCAGGAGTAACACATTCCTAGTGTACCGATTATGGTTTAGAAATCGCATTTCATATTAAAACAAATCAGGGATTTAAAAAAATAGCTGAATTCTCAGGTCTGGGGCAGGAAAAGTACAATCTTGGAATAGTTATACCAGATGGTGAGGAAGCTTTCAAAGATTACTATGATTATGTAAAAAGGACTCAGGAGTCACCTTGAGGAAGCCCTGTATGACCATTCATGGGAAAATTTTTAAATTTCAATAAAGATAACAATTAAAAATAATTTAAACACATCAGATATTTTTTTTATTTTTATTTTTATTTTTTTTTTGAGACAGAGTCTCACTTTTGTTGCCCAGGCTAGAGTGAGTGCCATGGCGTCAGCCTAGCTCACAGCAACCTCAAACTCCTGGGCTCAAACGATCCTCCTGCCTCAGCCTCCCAAGTAGCTGGGACTACAGGCATGTGCCACCATGCCCGGCTAGTTTTTTGTATATATATTTTTAGTTGGTCAATTAATTTCTTTCTATTTTTAGTAGAGACGGGGTCTCGCTCAGGATGGTTTCGAACTCCCAACCTCGAGCAATCCGCCCGCCTCGGCCTCCCAGAGTGCTAGGATTACAGGCGTGAGCCACCGCGCCCGGCCCAGATATTTTTTAATGCATGAATCTTTGCTAATACTAAATCTGATCCACCATTAGAGGAAGACAGGGAACAAACTCGTTATCCCGGAAACTGAGAAACAAAGAAAAATAATCAAGCATTAATCTTGCTTTTCTTAAATGAGCTATATTAATGTTTATATAAATGGTAATATAGGGAAAGCATCTCTGTATAGAAGTAGTTAACTAAGTAATAAAAATAAATTATTAGGATTAAATATCAGTATTATTGCAATCTCCAGTGAATTAATGAATTGCAGCATTGTGCATAAGCTTCTATCACATACAAAGAAAAATAAGCAGTATATTAATATGTCTCCCAATAATCTTGCCACAGGGATTGAATCTAAGTCTAGTTAAGCCTGTACATCCAGCTACCAATTTTTAGGACATCTAGAGGACAGAGGAACATACTGAACTGCACTGTGAGTATAGAATTAGCAATGTGCAGGTTGCAGGAAACTATAAATTAAATGGCTTGGTTTAATTAACAGATAAATTATATTGAAAGGGTTGGATGGAGAACCTATAGAATAAAAGAGATGTAAAATAAAATTTGAAAAAAAACTTTAAACATTCTATTCTCTATGGATGCACAGTTGGATAATAAAACTTTAATGAAATGAAGTGATTCAAGTCAATATAATCATTAATTTTGGGGAGATTGAGTAGCAAATGATTGGGTCAGAATAAATTATGTGGTGTTTTTAACAAAGTCTTTTTCTTGACCTGAAAGGTAGTTACCAATGTGTTTGCCTTAAAATAATTCTTTAACTTATGCATTAATGGTTTCTATGTGTTTTATTTTATAATTAAAACAAAGATTAAAAATATCACTGGTGAATATGGAAGTGGTTGGCATATTCTCTGATTTTTTTTAAATATTTAAAATATTGATAGTAAATTAAAAGGTAAAGTAGGGAAGAGACTACAAAAATGATGCAGTCTAATAGAACTAGAGGCTATCCTAAACTATTACACTATTGAAATAATCTTGAGTGTTGTGAAGAATTGGTGCCAATTAAGTTTTTTATTCACCTAAAATGGCATACAAAAATGAGCTTTCTATGTCAATTATATTGATAAATACATTTTAGAGATAGATGATTCTATAAATTAAGAAAAGTAAGAATTCTATTTCAATTATTTCCAACTTTAGCCTGAAGAAAGCTAGCTATTTAATGCTAAATAATTATTTAACATTTGTCAGTGACAATATAACAGGCAAATTTGACTGAACAATTCCATCCGCCTTCTGCCCTATTTATGCCTTAGACTGGTGGCCTGATCTGGGTACTGTATCTCCTCATCCTCTCCCACAGCAGCCAAGTCACATGACTGAGGCTTGGGATTGATATATCAACCTCTGGTTAAGAAATTTGATCACAAAAACAGGGTTAAGTAGTGATGTTTCATATTCTTTCATTAGCTCATAAGGGATTAAGTATGAATACGACATTTGAGAAAGAAAAATCAGTACAAAATAATTTTAAGGTGGTGGTGAGAAATTAAAAAAAATATTGTCAACTGATTTAAATGTAACTAAGGTAATTGATGTGATTCCTTTATTTTTTAAACTGAAGTATAATTGACAAATAAACATTATATATGTTAAAGATATGCAACTTGATATTTTGGGGTGTGTGTGTGTGTGTGTGTGTGTGTGTGTGTATAGACAGAAAAAGAAATAGAAATATTTTTCCAGTTGAGCTAATTAATCTATCCATCACCTCACATATTTACTATTATTTTGGTTTTGGGGGATATTTTTGTTGAGAAAGTTAAGATATACCCTCAGTAAATTTTAAATATAGTTTTTGAGGTCTAATGTATGGCATGATGACTATAGCTTTTTCTAATTTCAAAATATTAAGGGGGTACAAATGTTTACGGTTACATCAATCACTTTTGTAATGTTTGAGCCACAGCTATAGGAGTGTCCATCACCCAAATAATGTTCATTACACCCATTAGGTAGCTTTTTGCTCCTCCTCTCTTCTCCTTTCTCCCATACTTGATTTCCACTGAGTTTTACTTCCCTCTGTTCACATATGTGCTGATCGGTTAATTCCAATTTAATAGTGAGTATGTGTGGTGTTTATTTTTCCATTCTTGAGATGCTTCACTTAAGAGAATGTTCTCCATTCCATCAATATTGCTGCAAAAGGCATTAATTCATTCTTTTTATGGCTTAGTAGTACTCCATGGTATACATATACCATATTTTATTAATCTACTCATGAATTGATGGGCACTTTGGTTGATTCCATTTCTTTGTAATTGTGAATTGTGCTGCAATAAACATTTGAGTACAGGTGTCTTTTTGATAGGAAGACTTCTTTCCTTTGGGTCAGTACCCAGCAGTGGGATTGCTGGATTCAATGGTGACTATAGTTAATAATGATGCGATTCCTTTAGAATCAAGTCATTCTCTCCACCCAGGAGCTGTCTTTAGAGAAATGCACCCCAGGGTGTTGGCTGCTCTTTGCATCTCCTTGTCTTCCATCTAAGTTGGCTATAATTTAGATAACTGATTTACACCTCTTACAAATCTTTAACTGATATTTGAGAAGAGTTAAATTTTTATTTTGTACAGCATATGCCTTATTCTTTGGAATTTCAGGATGAACTTCATTAAATCTGATATTTTAAAGTTATCTGCCTGTTCCTCTTGACAATGATGAACAATGTAAAAAGAAAAAATTCATGTTCATCAATGACATTGAACCTAAGATTTGGAGAATTGCAGAGACATGTTTTGATTTAAAAATGGAACAGAACATGTCAGATGAGAGAAAGTGAGAATATACACATGCCAAAATGTCATCTTCATAAAACACCTATTTGAAAGATATTTCATTTTAAGCAGAGATTAAACAAGGCTATAAAGAAATAACTAGGGCCACTTTAAAACACTCCAAAGTTTTCTTTGTGTGGATTTATATTGTAGATTCCAAAGGTCATTATCACTGCTAGGCAAGAAAAGCTCAGTGTTTGTGACATAGAAAGACTAAAAATAGATAAATAAAATGCACCATAAAAAATACCATCACCATATTTATAATATAGATTCAAGTCTAAGTTAGAAACATGCCCATTATATTTATCAAGGAATAGTCACAAAAATTGTGATCAAATCACATAAGAACTAGAGATATGATAGGAGAACAAGCATAAACTCTCTAACTTAAGCTAAACTTAACAAAATAATGACCCTTAGAATTTTCTGTCATTTCCAATTAGTCAAGTAAATCTGGTAAGAAAAAGTTGCCTTTTGGCACATAATTGGTAGACTTAGCCAAAATTATAGACAATTTAAAAGTTACATTATTTTCAATTCTCTTTAAAATATATTAGTAGGTTTTAAACTATTTTAATCAGTCAATTTTTCTTAATTTTGTTTCAAATCACTTTACTTCTCTGCTTACTTCAAGTTACGTTTATGCTGCATCTATAGTAATAAAAGAGTTTTACGATTGTTCTTTCTTTGCCTTTCTGATCCATACCTTGCCTTTCTGATCCATACTTTGTACTTAAGCCAAAATATCCACTTAATGCACAAATTTTATTTGATAAAATCTGACTTAAATTCATTAATTGCCAAGTTGCCTTTAGAAGATAATAGCAATTCTTAAAATTGCTTTAAGCCCCATCATGACTTGGTTCCCTCTTATTTTTCCAACCCTATCATTTACTACTCTCTAACCTTACTTTTTGTGTGGTTCAGACATGCTGAATCGATTGCAATCTGTTAACCTTCTAGACTTTTGCATAATCTATTCATCCTGCCTACTTATACCAATCCACACCAGATCTTGTCTACTCTCATTCACTAAATCAACCAATATCTGCTGATCTCTGCTAGCCTCAGCAGTAAAGATTGGTTTTAGGCCATCTCAGGTAATATCATCCTCCCTCCACTTCTCTAAGACTCAGTCAGCAGAAAAGACCTACTTGAAGAGTCTTTTCTGAGTATTTAACTGTGAGTTTAAGGAACTGATTAGACCAGGCTATCCAGAAAGGAGAATAAGGGATTTTCTGAAGGAAGTTGAGGCTTTAACAGAATTCAATCATCAAGCAGAATGGAATACTAGGACATATGGGAATCCGTGAAGCAGTTGATGATGGAAATTCAGTCAGGTTTCTGTCCCTAGGTAGCAGAGTTCTGTACCCTTGCTGACTTGAGTAAGGCATATGGTAGAGTCTCAGCCTTAGCTTAGGACAGGGTTATTATTCTAGATGAAATCTGGGTATTTAGGGTAATGGATGAGTTTGATTTAATGAGTAGGCCATTGGTAAAGGAATAATTACAAAATGAAATTAACAATAATCAATAGTTTACTAAGCGCTTATACACCTTTCAAATGTGTTTCCTTTGATCTTTTCAAAATCATAATATCAGAAGTTGAAAAAATTGTTCAAGGCCACTAAACAATACAGCAAAGCTAGTTTTCATAAACAAGACAGATTCCAAAGGCCATGACTTTTCTGTCACACAAGCTTCTCTCTCATTAGAAGTGTCATTGGAAGAAGAAATAATGTATTGGCACTTGGAAGCAATAAGGGAACCTACAACTCTTCCCTAAAGTCAACAGTATGAGAAGCAGCAAATGCATTTATAGAACAGCCCGATATCAGGAATTGTATCCATAGATCATGGTTCTGCTTTTTTATCTCTTCTTCACCAGACACTATAGTTGCTTCTTCTATATACTTTGTATATATAATTTCTCCCATAAGGTAAGTTCAGTCACTGAGATAGAACTATGCATATTTCATATGCACGTATTATATAGAAAGAACTAGCCTATCTCACCTAAAAACATGTTACATTGTTATTATTGGGTTGTTTTCCTCAGACTACATTCGCCACTTACTTTCCCTTTCTCTCTTTTTTAGTGCTATGTTATGTGTTTTCTCCCTCTGTCTTTATCTCTTTTTTCTTATCGAGCCTATCTTTGTTGCATTGCCTTTTGGGGATGTAATTTCTCTTTAGTTATGTGGTCTATAGAGACAGGTTTTCAAACTATCTTGTCTTTCGTTTAAAAAAAGAAAAAAAATCATTAAAAAAAACTAAAAACTACTCCTATTCTCCTGGTTTAGATCCAGGAATTTAATTGTTATCATCTTCTACACAATGACTGCCAGAAGCTGCAGGATCCAGAACATCTCTCTGAGTTCAGTTATTGTGTTAGGTAGAATAATAGCCCTTCGTTGGAGTCATTATTTACATGTTCTAATTCCTGGAATATGTAAATATTACCTTAAACTAAAAATGGTTTTGATGATGTAATTTAATTAAAGATTTTGAGATGGGGAGATTATATTGGTTTATCCAGATGACCTGTCAATCACAAATCTTTTCATAAGAGAGAGCAGAGGGGCATTTCACACACACACACATACAGACACACAGTGGAGAAGGCGATGTGAAGACAGAACACAGAAGGATTTGGAGATGCTGGCCTTGAAGATTGAAGTTCTGTGGCCACAAGCCAAGGAATACCAGCAGCCATCAGAAACTGGAATCATTAAGAAATGAATTCTTCCCTAGAGTCTCTGGATAAAAGAATGGATGGCATTGACAATACCTTGATTTCAGTACAGTGATAATAACAATTTTGGACTTCTGGACTTACAGAACTGTGAGAAAATAAAGATTTTGTTGTTTTAAGTGACAAAATTTGTGGCAATTTGTTTTTAGCAGCCACAGAGAACTAATACACTTATGCTATTGCTCATTCTTTGCATGATTAAATATGTTACTTATTTATCTCTCCGATTTGGAAGAAATAATAATGACTTCCTAAGATTGCTCAACAGCTATTTTTGCAGTAGTAAGCAAATGTGCCTATGTTTCTCTGCCCATTTCCTTTGGATTCGGCTGTTCTCGCATGTTTGGGTTAAGACAGTATTCTCATTTCAAAATACATTTAGTCTACACATTAAAAATGTGTGGACTTTCCATTTTTTCATTTCATATAGCATGTTAACATAGAAAGTACATTATCTTAAGTCATTTTAAAGATACTATGGTTTCATAGCTAACCTAAAAAAAAAAAACTCTCAAGTTTCAAATATTAATAATTCCCCTTTCTTTACACAAATTTAATTTTTAAATCCTAAGTAATTTCATTTTTAGAAAATCTTAACACTTATATATTAAGTGCTTTGCAACAAAAATTTGTAAATGTTGAAAAATAATCTTAAAGTTTGTGGTGTGGTTTGGTTTTCTTCTTTTTTGGTTGCTTGGGAGAGTCCATCCTTTGAGAGCTATTAATAAAAACAACATATTTCCAATCACACCTCAATTTTTAAATAAAAATTTCAACTATTCACTAAGATGCTCACATGGTGTAATATTCACTGGGTAGTGGTTAGGTGGGGGTGGCTAAACTCACAACTAATGAAGATGGAGCACATTGTATGGGGGAAGTGTAGGCCTCTAGCCCTGGCTTGGGCAAGGCAAAGGCATTACTTGTAACCAAAATATTTGTACCCCTGTGATATTCTGAAAAATAATCTCAACTATATATTCCCAGGGTGTAATATAAGGTCTTTCATTTATTTTGCTCCCCTTTGCATTTGAAAACATGCCAAAACAGCCTATATTTCATCTTGTGAACTTGAAGATTAGCTTATATCAATGTGCATTTTTAGAATTTCCATTTTACGTCCCCTCCTATTTTGAATATGAAGCAAAAAGAACAAAATACAATAAAATAGGCAAACACTTTGCTCATGCCCTCTCGTAGAGATAAACATGATGATGCTTCTACAACTCAGCCATTGCCAGGTGGTGTCAGCATGTGATAGCACAGAAGAACCATTTTGCAAATATGATATAGCTATTCAAATGTATCAGTTATTAAGTCTGGATTGTATGAAAGCTAAGACATTTTCTCTTTTCCTATATTCCAAGCCCCTGTATGTTCTTTTTTCAATTCTCTCTTTTTCCTTCAGAATCATGAAATTCCAATCAATAAATATGTGTCGTGTTACCCTTTTCTATTTTCATATTTCCCCCTCTGGAAGACTGAAACACTTGCTATAACATCCAAAGGCTAATTTGAACATTTCTAAGAATATCTGAAAGTTTATAAATGTTATACTCAAAATTACAATGAGACACATAAAATTCATTTTGTTTCTTTCTGATTACCATCCACCTTTTAGAGGCATTGTTACCGGTGTTCTTATTTCCCTCTGGCTTGCTTTTATTTGAAAAAAAAAATGCAAACAATCTTCCTAATCCCTTCTCCTAATTTTAATTAGACATTCCTACTTAAAGGAAGAGAAAAATATCTATACAATATCTCGATAATTACCTTAAATGTCTATTTCATTTTGCCTTGGTAAATCGAATTAATATTCACTTTGTTACAGGACATAATTTCTTAAAATAGTAGTATTCTAAGGCTTTCAACTTAGGCTTAAGCAGTAGTTGTGTTTATTACTTCACATAAATTCCCTGAATAGTCAGAAGGAAGCATTTGATGCTGTATTTGGTCTGCAGCCAAGCTTTCAGCAACATTCTGTTTCAACATCCCCTACAAACATGTAAGCAAAGTAAAGTAAATGTCTTCTAAGCTTATTATCAACAAAAGTGTCCTTATCCAATGCATTAGCAACAATAATGAAAGCAAAGTACACTCAGACCAAAGGCACAGAGCACAGCCATGGCCTCGAGAAGCTCTTTTCATAAATCAATTCATGATCTTTTTACTATGGAGTATCCAATTAACTATAAATAAAACTTCAGAGATGCTTAAAAATTGTTTCTTCCCCCAAGAAATGACAGTTAGAAATAACTTTCTGATAGCAATCATAACTAGCTTTTACCATTTAGTACAAAAGGCTTGACCATGGTTAAAAGGTTTAATTTTTATGTTTCAATGGTCACAAAGTCAAAAACATGGATTTATCTACAATGGCAAAGATAACTATAAATTCTATTACTGCTGACAGCAATTTTCCTTCAGATACCTTAGGCTGAATGTAACTTTATTGCTACTTCTAGTAGGGGCTTACAGGCAATTTCCATTTTACAGTCATCGTGAGTTAAACTCACAATCCAAGCAGCAGTCATTTTAGATTGGTGCATAATTTAAAGAAAGAAGTGTACCATGTGGATTATATTATCCACCTGCACTTGCCTGTGTGTCCTGGCTGCTTAATCTTCTGCCAGAGCCAGCCAATCAATATGTCTGTCCTGTCAGGGTCAGATTGACAAGGTGCTTGCTGTGGCAATTTTTATCTTGCATTCACTATTATCTTCACATAGTGTTTTTGCATTTCCCTGGTGGGGAAACTGTCAGCATCAAAATGCAGCTGAAGTCAATAGCTTGCATGGAACCGTTTTGTAAATGAGCTGTCACTAATTAGAGGCCTCCCCTAGCTTAGCTGGTGGATTAGTGGCATAATATCCATCCTTTTCCCGGTGAATCTCGAACTTTTAAAAAGGATTTATAAGAATCATTTGTAAATATCTGATTAATATTAAAACTAGCATATTTTGACCATGTTTTTTAAGAAAACAAAATGCCATCACATAATAAAGGTAGTTTATAAATTCACTTATAAGAGTACTAATGGAGAGAGTAGAAACATTATGTTTTCATGTGTGACGATATCAACAAAGTAAATGTCTGGACTGAAAGTTTCTGGGGATGTAGGATTACCTAAATTTGTTATGATTATATTCAATTGATAGGTATTCAAATACAAATATATTTGGCATTTAATATTTTATTCTTAATAATATACTATATTTTCTATTATCAAAAATATGGCTATCATAAAAATATTTATATCAATGGCTTCAAAAGCATCAAAGATTATTTTCTCTAGGCATAGAATAAGTAATATTTCTAGGCATAAAGCCATGTAAGCATATCATATTTTCCTATTTCTAGGAAAATCTCATCTGTATACTTAGTTTTCTAGTTAACAAAGCATTTTTATATAGGTCATTTAATTATCTCCACATGGAAAAAATGAGTAACGTAGTCCTATATTACGTACAAGTGTGCCGAACTCACAGTATTTAAGAGACTTATTCAGGATGGCAGTGCAGGATTACAGTGCTAGTAAGAGTATAATCAATAATGTCTTGAATGCTAGTAAATATCAGATTTGGGACAAAAAACCCAGAAACAAATGACTGATGATAATTGCACTTAATAAACAATTGTGGAGTGAGTGAATGAAGAATATTTTAAATAATTTAAATATTTTAAATATATGATTGAATTTCAAAATAAATTCTATTCACTTGTAAACCCACGTAACTAGTTTCCTTTGATTTTAGCCAATGTTTTCTTATGTAAAATAGACATGTTCTAAAAAATATAGACCCCTAATGAAAATATTGACCTAAAGTAGTTAAATTGCCAGTTAACATAAACTTGTTTCCCTTATTTGTTAATACTGCATCTTAACCAAATACGAAGATGCAAGGTACATACTTAATCGGCATTTTTTCACTTCATTTCTTCTGACATTTGTTTTAAATGACATTTATAAATGTACTACATGCGATCTGTTTCTGTAATTTAATTCAATATTTGTTTCATGTATGGTGTTAAGAGCAGATAACAAACAGATGTGCAAACAGATGAATGATAGGAAAATATTGAGAAGAAAACATGCTCATAAAATTCAAAATTAAAAGATTTAATTAAAAGTTCAACAGTTGTCCCAATCTGTTCACACTGTTTTGTTCTTTTTATTTCTCTCAGAAAATTTCAAAATATTAAATTGCTTATAATCAATATGAGATTTTTATTTTGGAAGATGTAAATTTTTTATGTAGGTATAAGTTTAAATTATACATTTGAATACTTCAGTCACGTTTTCAAATGTCTCATCATTATATCAATTCTTAAAAGTCTCCAAGTTCTGGCTCCAACTTGCCTTTCACATATGTATTTTATCATATCCTACATATATTACCCAAGGGATAGAATTGTGTATCTCATCAAGTAGATACTCAATATCTCTGGAAGCTGTTAAAATCTCTCTCCACACACCTGATGCTTTTGTGTCTCTGCACATTACCCCAGTTGTTTACTCCACTGTCTAGAATGTTGTCTATGAAGTTCAGAGTGCAGATAATAGAACCAGATTGCTTGGGTACAGATCCCAGCTTCATTGCCATATCATGTGTCCTTATGCAAATATTTAAATCTCCCTCTGCCACAGCATCTTCATCTAATGCTTCTAGTTTGTACTTATGTTATTGATTTGTAGATTATTAAGTGAGCAGTCACATGCAACAATCTATTTGAAACCATGCCTACATTTAGAAATGGCTCTGTATTGTTAGTTATTATTATCAACATTATTATGAATCTGGTATTTACCTTTCGTAAACTTTATCAATTTTAAGATGCCGTTTTTACCACCTCCACTCAATTTCCTGTCACCAAACAGAACTGCAAATCCTGTCTTTCTTTTCAACTTCTTTAGAATTTAATTTCCCATTTATTCATTAAATATTTAATATCTAATATTTATCTACCCTTCTGCTGAAGAGTGGTATAGAAATTAATAAGACATCTGCACTAGAATGTTTATAGCAGCACAATTCACAATTGCAAAGATGTGGAAGCAACCGAAGCGCCCATCAATACACGAGTGGATTAATACAGTGTGGTATATGTATACCATGGAGTTCTACTCGACCACAATAAACAATGATGATCCAGCACCTCTTGTATTATCACTGACAGAGCTGGAGCCCATTCTACTAAATGAGGCATCACAAGAATGGAAAAACAAGCACCACATGTACTCACCATCAAATTGGTATTAATTAACTGATCAACACTTAAGTGCACATATAGTAATAACATTCACTGGGTGTCAGGCAGATGGGAGGGGGAAGGAGGGGATGGGTAAATACATACCTGATGGGTGAGGTATGCACCGTCTGGGGGATGGACACGTTTGAACCTCAAACTTGGGTGGAACAAGGGCAATACATATAACCTAAACATTTGTACCCCCAAATATGCTGAAACAAACAAAAAATAAAAATAAATAAATAAATAAAAGTTTTAAGAGTTTTTTCTTAAAAAAAAGAATATCTGTGGTTGTGAGATAAATCAAAGAGCTAAAAGAAGCATAAAAACTGTAAAAGGATGGTGGCAGGCACAAGCAAATTAGCACATGTTTATTCAGCTGACACAAAAACAGAGCTTAGACTTGGCAGGCTTTTTCTGTAGAAAACCACATGGACTCTTTTCCCTTCAGCTATTTCCTAGATGAGAAAGAGAAGAGCAGGGGTTCTGAAAAATTGTGGCCATCCTTTAAAACCTCACTTTTCATTTTTTAACAGAAATTATCTGCCTTCTCCACTTCATGATAAACATTTTAGTTAACCAGAATAAACATAGGAAAAGAAAATTATTATTTTGTTGATAATATGGGTTTAAAGATTTGCCACTGTAAGGAATTTTATGAAATAACTCATCTGCCAATCAAAAAAAAAATCACAGCATACATAATAATACTGTTCAATATTACTAGGGATATTTGCTATAATCTTTTATATTTGTGAAAAATATAACTAATGTGTCAACCGTGAGGCTTATTGATTTTTATACATCAACAATCAGATCATCTCTCAATTACTTAAAAATTCTGTTTAATTTAATACTTTTCTTTCCTAATGATGCATTAGCCTGCTGTCTTCTCAGGAAAGCTCATTTGGAGGAAAAAAAATAAGTAAAGGTTATATTTTTGTAGTTAGACATCTTTATAAATTGTTTAACAGAAGCTTAAAGAAATAAAGGAGTCTTCAATATCCAACTTCTTTACTTGTCTGTCCATATGTACAACATACATACCCTTCACAAATACATACTGAAACATGCAAACACACTACTCAGTTTTTTTGTGTTTTTTTTTTTTTTTTTTTTTTGAGACAGAGTCTCACTTTGTTGCCCAGGCTAGAGTGAGTGCCGTGGCATCAGCCTAGCTCACAGCAACCTCAATCTCCTGGGCTCAAACGATCCTACTGTCTCAGTTTCCCAAGTAGCTGGGACTACAGGTATGCGCCACCATGCCCGACTAATTTTTTTGTATGTATATTTTTAGTTAGTCAATTAATTTCTTTCTATTTTTTGTAGAGATAGGGCCTCGCTCAGGCTGGTTTCAAACTCCTGACCTCAAACAATCTGCCCGCCTTGGCCTCCCAGAGTGCTAGGATTACAAGAGTGAGCCACCACACTCGGCCCTCAGTTTTCTTTAAACCCTTGCTTGGCAAATATGCAAGTTGTTAGGGAATTGACCTAATCTGCTTAACCCGATTTATAAACTATATTTTTTTAAAAAATTCATTGGGTAAAATCTGTTTTAAAATGCCATAGAAGTGTTAAAATAGAGGGAAGAGAGAAAAGAGTACACATAGGAGAATGCTGATCAATTTACTAATGTTATAAATCTTACTATCTATAGTCAATAACTGAATAACTAGATATTATCAGAAAATATTCATATATTCATTCTGGGAAAGATATGATAATAGCATTATTTACTTTTTGAATGACATTCAAATAATATGCTCTAAGACTTATTCTTTCAGTATATGGTACTAATCCATTTCAAGTTTTATACAAATTTTTTTTACCTAGTTTTTGTATATCACATCATAGTGTGAGTCTGTATTTTTTACTTCTTTTCTTTCTTGAGGTATATTTAACATACAGTAAAAATCACAGATCTTATGTTTTTAGTTCTATGAGTTTTGACAATTCTACATAAGCCTAGATGTAAACACTTCTCAAAAAATAAAGAATATTTCTATTTTTCAAAAAGTCTCTGAGACTCTTTGTAATCAATGCCTTCTCCCCATTCAAGAACAACCACTTTCTGATTTCTTTCATTATAGATTTTTTGTCTGTTCTTGAACTTTACATAAATTGAATAAAAATTGTACTCTTTTATCACTTTAATATTTTCTGATGTATTCATATCATTGCATACATTAGTAGTCCATTTTTTTTTGCTGATGAATAGTATTCTTATGTATTAATACACTACTGGTTGCTTTTCCATTTCTATGATGATGAGAATTTGATTTGTCCAACTCCTTGACTATTGTAAGTAAGACTCTTAAGAACATCCTTAGCATACGTTAATATTTCTCATGGAAACATACCTTGAAATAGAATTATTGAATCATAGAGTAGAAATATGTATAACTTTATCAGAAGCTATAAAACAAACCCACCAGTGTAATTGGACTATTATATATTTCCATTGCCATGCTAGAGAGTTACAGTTGTTCCATATTTGTTGACCCACATTTGTTATTATCTGCTTTTTAAATTTTAGTCATTTCAATCAGTGTATGTTGTGATACTGCTGACATCTTTTCATTTACTTATTTGTCATTCATGCATCTTTTTTTTTGTAAAATGTGTGTTCAGATCTTTTACCAGCTTTATGGGGTTGTTGTAGGGGTTATTTATACAATCTGGATAAAAATATTTTTCTTATATGTGTTATAACTATTCTTTTCTACTCTGTAGCTTATCTATTTATTTTCTTAACAATGTCTTTTGATGAGAACACTTTAAGTTTGATAAAGACCAATTTATAATTCTTATGGTTGGAGCTTTTTCTGTCCTGTCCAAAAAGGAAAAAAAAAAATTGCCCATGCCTAGTCCATACCTAGTGACCAAAATAACTTCATGTTTTCTTCTAAAAGCTTCATAGTTATAGATTTTATATTTAATTTTATAAACCATTGTCTTAGCTCTGACTGCTACAGGAGAATACCAGAGAATACATGACTTAAACAATAAACATTTACTTGTTACAGTTCTTGAGGCTGGGAAATTCAAGATAAACGTGCCCACATAGCCCTTGTCTAGTGAGTGGCGACTTCCTGTTCTGAACATGGAGGTTTCTGGATTGTATTCTCACATCAGGGAGAGGAGAGAGATCGTTAAAGAGGGAGAGAGGGCATAAAAGCAAAAAGGCTTGCTCTCTTTTCCCTTTTTTATAAGGGCACTAATTCCATTCTTGAGGGTTCTATCCTCATTACCTATTTACATGCCAAAGGCCCAACATTCTAATACCAGCACATTAGGGATATTAACATATGAAATTTGGGGGCCATAAACATTCAGTTGGTAGCATCCACTTTGAGCTGACTTTTAGAAATGGATTGATAAAGGTTGAGTTTCATTTTTTCCATAGAAATATCCGGGTTTCCAGTACTATTAATCGGATACACTTTAATTTTCCACATTGAATTTATTAGCACTTTGTCACAAATAAGCTAACCATACATTTATGGGTCTAGTCTGGACTCTCTCTTGTTTCATTTATCTGTTTGTCTATCCATATATCAATATCACACTGAATGCTTTATGCTAAGACTAGAAATCAGGTAGCATAAATCCTTTATCTTTTTGTTCCCCTCAAACTAGTTTTAGCTATTCTAAGACCCTTTGAATTTTATATAAATTTCAGAACAGCTTGCTTCTTTGTTTCTAAAGTGTTGCTAGATTTTTTATTTATAGATGGATATAAAGAGAACAGGTATCTTATGAATATTAAACTTGTTATTCCATAAGCATGACATATCTATTTAATAAAGGCTCCTTTACATTTTCTCAGCACTATTTTGTAATACTCAGGTTACAAGTTTTCCACTGTATTTGTTAGAATTTTTTCTAATTATTTGATATTTTGATGCAATATAGTATTTGTTTTCATTTTATTTTATTCTGTTTATAGCCAGCATACAGAAATATAATTAATTTTATATATCTACCTTATATTCTATAAATTTGTTAAATTTATTTATAGTTTTAGCAATTATTTACAAATTCCATAGTATTTTTTACATTCACAATTAGATCTGCTGAGAATAATGACTTTATTTTTTACTTATCCTTTTCAATCTTTGTTTCTTATGATTTTTGTTTCTTTTTCTTGCCATACTTGCCTTATATGCACTCTCTTTTGCACAGATGTCCTTAGTTTTATATGTTACTTTATGGGCTAAGGTTATATAATATCCTTCAATCAAAATTTTTAATTTACTATCTACTTAGACCAAATAAGTTTGTAGAAACTTATACCACTATTTCTGTCTGTAGCAATATCTCCCATTTTGTTTTTTGTGGTAGCCAAATACTATACTTGCTTCTCAGAATATAAACTTTTTTTGAACATTCAGGTTTTGCAGTCTTATCATATCTACAGTGAATTTTGAAACAATGAGAATGAAATAAAGGTCTAAAGATATGACAATGAAATAGTATGATGGGTTTATAGAATATATCAGTCTCTGAACATTTTATAATATAAACCAAGGCATAAATATGTTTATGATATCAGTTACTGTCAAAGAGAGCCAGTGGGTAAAAGAAAACATTTATTGATGTTGTTTGGCTATTTTGTAACTTTTTCAGCATTGATTAAAAATGCATTGATCTGCAATGAATGACACATTATTTTGTCTAGCAGACTGTTATATTTGATTTGAAAATAGTATTTGCTTTACATCACAGGAAAATATTTTCTATTTGGTTAATAAATCTGATTATTTGTTGTTAGCATATATACTAAACCCACCTGATATTTGATTTTCTGAAAAGTCCATTTGGCTATGGAATTGTTATCTACACATTATGTACTCATTTAAATAACAATTATGAACCCCCTGCCATGCTGGAAATTCAGTGGGGTTTAATACAGCATAATCTTGAGTTCTAGTTCCAATAATGATAAAGTAGCTTGTATCAGCATAATGCTATCAAAGATAATAATTATGACCTCTGAAAAATATGTATAAAAAATTTGAAGACAGATCTACTGAGTCAAGTAGAATCTGTAGAGTAATTGACCACTGAATTAAGTAACTTAAATGGATAGAATTTACACTTACATGTAACTTTCTTTGAAGCTATATCCCAATTTACCCGGTGCAAGGTGGCTAGAATTCAATCAGATAAAGTCATTCTGGTTTCAGGAAAATTTGCTACTACCATAGTGGCTAGAATATGAGGGGGAAATTCAAAAAAGAGAGAGCCTTAGAAGGGGAGTATACATTATCCCCTATACAACAATGAAAATAACAACAATATGTAGCATAGATATAAAACAGGAAACTATACTCAATAAAATCAAAGAAACATCTGTAGAAAGGAAATCCAAATTATCCCAGATGTTGAATTAAGAAAGGACCTTTAAAAACTTATTATAAAAGTATTCAAGATTTTTAAAAGAAATTTGTCATAAAAAATAAACAGATTGTGATCCTCAGCAGACAAACTGAAACAATTATGTAAGATAATCAACTGGAAATTCTAGAACTAAAAGTTGTAATATTTAACATAAAACACATATTTAAACAACAGATTATAGACAAAAGAAGTAGGTGTCAGTAAACTGCGGGTATATGGTATCAATAGTAATCAGCTAATCTAAAGAATAAAATTTTAAAACGATGACCTGTGGTGTGTATCAAAAAGTATACCATGACACAGACTACTAACCACTGTCCCACATAAGTGAACTGGAACTGCACTTCGAGAATAAGAAAAAAGAGAAAGATTGGGGAATAAGATTTTTGAAGAAATAATGGCTATAAATATTCCAAATTTGATGAAGACCCTAAACATACAGATACTTAAAAGCCTTACAAAAATCAAGAAGGATTTGTTCAAAGAAACCAATACTGGGATACATCATAATCGAATTGCTAAAACACAAAGACATAGACATTTTGGAAAGAACTGGAGAAAATCACATATTACATACAAGGGCACAGAAATATGAATATCTGACTTTCAATCAAAAATGATGCTGATCAAAAGTCCGTGGAATGGTATTTTAACAATTTTGTATCTAGGGAAAGAAACATCCTTCAGAAATAAACACAATTCCAGATCACCAAAAACTAAGAGAGTGCCTGGCCAGCATACCTCTCATGCAATCAATGCTAAAGGAAGCTTTTCAGGCTCAAAGAAAATGACCTCAGATAAAAGCACTGATCTATATAAAAGAATTAAGTCACAGAATATTATAAGTCATTGAGTATTAAAGAATTTTTAATGGGCAGATATAATTTATGTGAGAAAATTAATACAAAGAATGGTGATAAAATTAGAGTTTCACGTTCATAAAATTCATATTTTAGCGTGAATATTAACTCTAAGTAGACAGTTATAAGTTAAACCTATTGTAATTCCTAGAGCAATCACCAAAAATAAAGAGGATAACAATAAAGGCAACAGATAAATATAATTGTACTTTAAAAACACACACACATTTTTGCCAAGGGGGCAGGAAATATGAGAGAAAGAAACATACAATAACAATACCAACAAAAGAAATGTAATAAATAATAAATTATAGAATGGTAGATAGGAATAAAAAAGGCCATATCATTCCAGATAATACAGACAATAAACAGATAATAATGAAATATTATAAAGGCTTTATGCCAATTATCTGACAAGTACAATGAAATGAAAAATTTGTGGAAAACAAAACTTGTCAATCTTGACATAGATAAAATCAAAAATTTGCACAGCTATATATGTGTTTAATTTATTTAATTCACTATCAAATTATTTCCAAAAGAAAACTCCATTTCTCTAGTGAATTTTGTCAAATATTTAATGATAAAACAACTACAGCTCTGCACAAACTCACAAACTCTTTATTATATAAAATAAGAGTGAACAATTGCCATCTTCTATTATGAGGCTGATGTAACCCTGATCCTAACATAGCAAAATAACTTTAAGAAAAATAATAAATCCAACATTCCTCTTAAACTCAGCCATCTACCTTTTTTTTTTTTTTTTTTTTTTGAGACAAGGTCTCACTCTGTCACATGAAGCTGGAGTGTAGTGGTGCCATAATAGCTAAATGGAGCTTTGAACTCTTGGCTCAAGCAATCCTACTGCTTTGGCCTCCCAAAGTACTGGGATTACAGGAGTGAGCCATCATAGCTGGCTGAAAAACTTATATTGTTACAAAAAATATTAGTGAATCAAATCAACGATAAATGCCTAAGGTGCTGGGTACCCTAATTACCCTGATTTGATTAACTCACATTGTATGCATATATCAAAACATCACATGCACCCTATAAAGATATATGACTATTATGTACCCATAATAATTTAAAATAAAAATAAATAAAAATATAAAATAAGAGAAAAAGCATGTATATATTTTCATATATTCAGAAAAGCATGTAACAAAATTAAACAGATATAAACAAAATAAAAAATTTCAAAATATTGGGGAGGTACAAATGTTTTTGTTACATTGGCACCTTTTGTAATTTTGTCCAAGCTTTTAGTGTGCTCATCACCAGATTAATTGTATCTGATAAGTAAGTTCTAGCATTCCCTTCTCCCCCTCCCCATTCTTTCCCCCTCTGATCCCTCCCCCTTCTGGATTTCAATGACATTTACATCTGTTTGTACACATGTGTGCCCATCAATTAGCTCCCAATTATCAGAGATTACGTGTGGTGTTTGTTTTTCCATTCCCAAGATACTTCATACAAGATAATAGTCTCCAGTTCCATCCAAGTTACTGCAAAAGACATTATTTCACACTTGTCTATGGCTAAGTAGTACTCCATGGTGTGTGTCTGTGTACACCATAGTTTCTTAATCCTCTCATGAATTGATGAACACTCAGGTTGATTTGCAATTGTGAATTGTGCTGTGATAAGCATTCAAATGCAGGTGTCTTTTTGATAAAATGACTTCTTTTCCTTTGGTTAGATACCCAGTAGTAGGATTATTGGGTTGAATGATAAGTTGAAATTTAGTTCTGTTTCTATTTCTATTACTCAGTAGAATGGTGAGAGTGAAAATGACTGACATCAAAAGGAGGTGAAAGTGTGGCACACTGAAACTCTCTTATATTGCTGGTGATCAATTTGTAATTAGTGAACATATAACTAACATATTACTTACTAAGTACTCTGTTAAATATTACATTACCCAAGAGAAATAAAGATATATGTCCACAAAAAGACTTATAATGAAAATTCAAAGTGACTTTACATATAATATAATATTTTTAAACCTAATACTATGCAAATATTCATCCACAGGCGAATGGAAGGCTAATTTGTGCTGTATTAATCAATGGAATATTAATAATAAAAATGAGCAAACTACTGGCATGCAAAATAAAAGGGATGATTCCAAAAAAGGATTTATGTTGTGTAAAGTAGCTGGGAACGAATGAGAACATAAATGTTTTCATTCAGATGCATTTCTGGACCAGGTGAAATTAATCTGTGGTGAAGGAAGTGTTTTAATATGGTCACCTCTGAGATATTTGACTAGGACAGAAAATGCAGAATTTTCTTGGGTGATCAAATATTCTATATTTGGATGGGGGTATGGGTTATACAGGCATAATTATAAAAATTATGAAATTACAGAATTGAGATATATGTGCTTTAATATACTTAAATGTTAGATCAAAAAAATCTGTACACAGCTGGGAGTTGTGGCTCATGCCTGTAATCCTAGCACTCTGGGAGGCCAAGGTGGGTGGATTGTTTGAGCTCGGGAGTTCAAGACCAGCCTGAGTAAGAGTAAGACCCTGTCTCTACTAAAAAAATACAAAGAAGTTAGCTGGACAACTGAAAATATGTAGAGAAAAAAATTAGCCTGGCATGATGGTGCATGCCTGTAGTCCCAGCTACTCAGGAGGCTGAGGCAAGAGGATCACTTGATCCCAGGAGTTTGAGGTTGCTGAGAGCTAGGCTGATGACACAGCACACACTCTAGCCGGGGCAACATACTGAGACTCTCTCTCTCAAAAAAAAAAAAAAAAAAATCTGTATGCAAACATTGAACTCTAATTGGTAGGCATACTTTTCACAGTTATATTTATTATGGATTTTGAAATACTTTCTGTGTATTCTGAGATTAAGCAGATGAATAAATACATTGTGGACAACAAGACCTAAATTTCTTACTATTCACAAAGTGAGTTATACATACAGAAGCCTAGGAGACTAAATTGCATTATCTGTTTCATATGCCATGGATTAGAACTGGAGGTATCAGTATGAACTCCTGGATCTTATAATTGGCATTTAAAATAAAAAACAGATACAGAAATGGCTGTATATGTGTTATTTGTTTATTTTTAATTCCCTACTGCAAATGCTGAATTTATTTCAAAAAAATGGCCATATCTTTCACCAAAATCTTGGTTTCCAAATACTATTCTGTATTATAAAGAAAAGGCTTCTTGGACAAATGATAGATTTCATTTCAAGGTTGGGACAAGGAACACAAGATAAGCCTAGAATCTCTTGTCATATCAGAAAATAAGGAAGTGCTCAAAGAATGTTGGGTACATAAGAAAAGGACATAAGACCCAGCTTAGTGGGACTCCCATTGGGCCAAACTAGGACATTTTCAGCATTAAAATAAATAATAATAGCAATGAATCATAGCTCATTTAATAAAATAAGAATAATAAGAATATATGAGCTCATGGTGTCATGAATAAATGAATAAATAAATAGAGAAGAGAAAACAGCAAGATGCCAATTAAAATAATAGTATTAATGATGAAGTTATAACATCCATTAAAGGATGATAAACACTCTTGGGAAAATATCTAATTAAGACAGATCATTTAACATATAATCTCAAAAAATTATTAGTAATTACAAATGGGAAAACAGTAACTTGATTATAAAGAAAAATGGTGGATACCATCATAATCAACCAATCAAAATTAATATAAGTATTCAGACAAACCTACATCATGTATCCCCTGATATGATGCACCGAGAAGGATGTAACATTTATGTGTTTTCCCTGCCAAAAATAAGTAGATTGAATCTAATCATAATAAAACCATAGAGAAATCACAATTTAGTGGCCCTTTGCAAAGTAATTTGTTCTCTTCAGATCAAGAAAGATAATAAAATAGGCATTATACATTAAAATATATTAAAGAATCATTATAATTTAATGCAATTTATAATCCTGACTTCATTGTGCCTTGGAAAAAATAACTATGAAGGCCGGGCGCTGTGGCTCACGCCTGTAATCCTAGCTCTTGGGAGGCCGAGGCGGGCGGATTGCTCAAGGTCAGGAGTTCGAAACCAGCCTGAGCAAGAGCGAGACCCCGTCTCTACTATAAATAGAAAGAAATTAATTGGCCAACTGATATATATATAAAAAATTAGCTGGGCATGGTGGCACATGCCTGTAGTCCCTGCTACCCGGGAGGCTGAGGCAGAAGGATCACTCGAGCCCAGGAGTTTGAGGTTGCTGTGAGCTAGGCTGACGCCACGGCACTCACTCTAGCCTGGGCAACAAAGCGAGACTCTGTCTCAAAAAAAAAAAAAAATAACTATGAAGTTTATTATTGAGACTATTGGTAAAATTCTGAATATGAACTGTGAATTTTATAATGTTATTGTATTTTTTTTTCTAAGTGTACCATTTTCATGTAAGAGAATATTTTCTTCCTCTGTAGTGAAGTGTTTAGGCATTAAGGGAGACAAAGTATGTTGTTTGAAACTTAATCTCAAATAGTTGGTGAAACAGGGAGAGAATGAGAAGTCCACAAACAATAAAGCAGAAGGGACAATGTTAATAATTGGCTACTTTAGATAAAGATCACACAAGAGTCCATTGTTATGTTGCAATTTTTTATAAGCATGAAATCTTATGAAAATAAGAAGTTACAAAAACATATTAATCTGTGCCTTCATGGAATTTAAATTTAGTAGGAGTGGAAAAAACAATAAAGAAATAAATATGCAAATAAGTGTTACAATTTTAGATGAAGAGGGGGGAAAATAAAGGTGATATCCTAATAGAATAATATTGTTCTAACTGGGTTGAGATCTCCCATTTTAGGGATAATTTGTTCTTTATAACTTTATGCCAAATATTGTATCTATAATTGCTATTTGACAAATCTTAATTGATTAAATAAGACAAAATTTAATGTGCCCTAATGTCTAGGAAATCATTAATAGAGCTTTGATTGAACAGGGAAAGCATGTCAGCATACCATTTTTCAAGAGAAAAAAAAAATTCTGTATCCTAGTGGGTGCCATATCATAGGAAATGACTCTATTCCTACCTAATTTACCTCTTTGCATATTGACCTAGAAAAGCACCTTGATTTTTATAGAAATCATACATTTCACATAATAATGAAAATTATGCAGAAACTTTGGGGAAAAGTCTATTTATTAAGAAGCTACTTTTCTGAGGCCATTGCTAAGTGATGTATGAAGGACCCTACTTAAATGAGATGATGTAATTTAGTTTCACTCATTTCCTCTATTTGAATAGTTAAAATGACCAGAGAAGAGTTTGGTAGTAGAAAATATATTACCATTCAGTTTACCTTCCCATCTGTTACAATATAATAAAGGAAAATGGAAGCTAAGAGTTAGAGAAGACTGCATATAAATATGCATAAAAATAGATATGCATGTATAACTATACATATAGAAATAGTAGATATAAAAATAGATAAAATCGAGGTCCGTTTAAGTGGACATATGTTAAGTTTTGTCTTTCAAATTTCTTATAGACTAAAAGTCAATAATTAAATTGAATAAGAACAACAATGTGAAAAGTAAAAATTCTCCATTTAAAGCACTCAAATTTTTCGTAAGTTACATTACTATCCTCTACCAATCAACAAAACACTATTGTTATGATTTCCCATCACTTTGTTTTCCTTCTAGGAAAAAAATGTGAAAATTTTAGGTGCTGAGGATGGTGTTCTGAATAGATACTGAACTTTAATCTAGTAAGTTAAATGATACGGAGTTTAAATCGAGGCCCAGGTGTATTGAGTTATGAATAAATTATCCATTGAAAGGTGACAATGTAGTATGTTGTATTATATTTATCAAAACCAGTGACTGGAGTACTTTATTTGCTTCATTTTCAACCTATTCAACATCATGAATTTGGGAAGCTATGCCAATTTAACACTGTTTTTATTCATTCTAAATTCCATCTTCTTTCCCTTTATTATTTTTGGGTGTTGGGGGATGCATATATATGTCTGTGTGTGTGTGTATGTGTGTGTGTATGTATATGGTATATATATATATGTAGTATACTATATATTGTATAAAAATGGAGAAAAAACTGAAAAGGAAAATGGAAGTGTTTTAGTCTTTTGGTATTAGGTGGTTTATTTCTCCATGCATGAAAAGAAGTTGAACAATACTATAAGAAGACAATAGTATCCTGCAATAAAGCCAATCAGATAAAAAAATCAAGATATAAATAAATTATAACTAAATCACAGTTATTCTAATATCCACTTTTTGCAATTCTCTTTTAAGTATATGCTAGTGGAATTATCACAATGGGTCACATTCTTTTATCTTTTATTTAGAACATGGAATGTTCATTCAATATACAACAAATGCAGATTCAGACTAAGTTAGAATCAAAATTATTGTTCTTCTATAAAAATAATGAAATATATTGCACTGTTAACCCCATGCACTTCATTTTTACCTTAAAAAAGAAAAATTGTTCTGTACTAAAATATAGTGGAAGGATAAATCTTTAATTCAGTTAAAGTACAAAAGAATAAATTGCTATATGTTATCAGCATTTACCAACCTCTCTTTGAGGCTGTTTTCTATAATTCATTCTTTAAATTAAACTTAGAGAATACAAAAATAAAAGATTATATTTTTGGTAACTAAACAAATGTTGCCTACTCTTCCAGATTTCAAATGTTTTTACATGGTTTAAAATATAAACTAAGTTTAACTTAAACTTGGAAAAGTAAAATCCTTTCATTTTTTACATATTAAATTTATTGTCATTATAGGAAATGAGATTTTGATATAGACACTGACCTTTAGAGAAAGCATTTTGTTATTTTTTTTGTGGGGGAAATAAGGTGGGACCATATTCTGCCTAAGATGAATTCAGAGTTCTCTTGCATACAGTTTGCCCAGGTGGCCAAGTCTTAATAAGCAAAGTGGATTAGTTTCGCCTGCTTGCTAGTCCCATCTTTGCTTTCCCTCAAAGAGCTATGACAGACAGTCTATGGCCTGTGGGGATTGTTCAAACCTTCTGGTTGGTGATATCTGTCAATGTATCTTGCTCCTGTTCCCTGGCTTGACAGGAATTCTGCATCAGGGTTGAGAATGTTTGGGAACTTAGCCCATTTATGCTTGTCAGCTTCATTGACAGGCAGACACTGGAGCTGCCCTCGTCAGCGTCTTCTAGCTCAGCTTCTAGGCACACCAGAATAGGAGTTTTCTTTTCCGATGAATAAAGGGGAACCCATGACACAGAATGTGACACTTTTCCTAACTCTTGCTACTCCATTCTGGTTAGTTGCTTGAACAGACTGTCCCTCCCACCATCCTGGGGTTAGAGCATATGTGACCAGTATGCAAATCTAAATTAACACTCTTGATTGAAGAATACTGAGTATTCCACTACATACTGTAAATATTTATATCCATGATTAAAATATCGTTTCCAGTCACATTATTAAACCCCTATTTTAGTCAGCTTGGGAAGCTATACAAGTATGATAAACTGAGTGACTTAGAAAACAAACATTTCTTTCACATGGTTCTAGAGGCTGGGAAGGCCAAGTTCAAGGTTCTGGCCAATTTGGCTCTTCCTGGTTTTACAGATGAGTGCCTTCTTGCTGTATCCTCACATAGCAGAGGGAAACACGGAGATATTTTGTCCAGTCTCTTCTTCTTTTTATAGGACACTAAACCCTCCCTCATGACCTGATTTAAACCTAATTACTTCCCAGAGACCAACCATCACATTGGGAATTAGGGTTTCAACATGTGAATTTTTTGGGGGGTGGGGGTACAAACATTTAGTCCATAACAACCCCATATATTATTTTAAACCACCCATTTCTGAAATACTGACTTTAGTGTTTAATGTATCTAATTTATTTTGTGTGAGGATGTTAATTATTGGATCATGGCAATTCAATTCAGTGCCTGTAAAATTAGCTGTTTGCTTATTATTTAGGTCCAATAACAGAACCAGTATTCTTTAAAGCTACTCAATTATAAATGTGACAGAGTTGATTATCTCAAGTTTTTATCACTTTTGCAATGTGCATATTGCTATGTAGCCTTTGTCATAACAAATTTGCATGTTTTTTACATGTGAATTAAAAAACTTAACTTATTAGTCTCTGACTAGTTCATTTACAACAATTTAGGAAACATAGTAGGTATCCAGAAAGGTTTATATAGTATTAAATGGATATAGTATTTAAATGGATATTTTAAAATATTAAATTTTTGTGAAAAAGCAAAATATAAAATTTGTGATAAGTTCATCTTATAATTATATAAATAATAATTATGATTTTATAAAAGTTATTTTATCATTTGGACAAAGAATGAAAAGACAGCAAGGAAACTAATAACATTGTGAGTTTTTGGACATGGTAAGAATGAGATTTTTTTGTTTCTATTCATATGATTATTATATTACCAATCTACCAATCAGAACTTAGTGTGACAACTGCAAAAGAATGAAGAGGATTCCCAAGCCCACAGGCCAAGCAGTATAGGTACAATTGGGTCTGGAAGGTGGCCTAGAACAACCTAGGGCTAATTATCATGCCACTGGCTTAAATCTACATTGTGGTTCACCGCCCCCACATGGGCTTTCAGAGATGGTCATGGGAAATCCGCATGCATAGTAAGACTCAGGTTATATAACTCCCAACTGTCCATCAAAGTGGTTTGGTGGTGTTGTTTGGACCACAAGGAGGGCTCAGCCTAGCCACCATAAAACAAGACCTCAGACCATAATCAAGGTCCTTTTATTATGACAGGGTGTCCGTTCTTCATCAGTGGCAAACTTATTTTGTGAACCTATATCTTGCTCTTGCTCTATAAACCTGTTAGGTAGATAGCAAAGGACTCTGGATCTCTTAGGGACAAAAGTGGGTGTCTTAACCTTGCTGCAATCACCCCATCTGGGAAGAAGGACAACGGGGGGGGGGTGCCAGGTTACCATCTTTGTTCTGCCTCACCTTAATCCTGTAACAACTGCCATATCTGGGGAAGAAGGGAACACCCTATGAATCGGCCAATCAGAACTTACTGCAAAAGGATGCAAAGGAGTCTCTCGCCACATAGGTACCACAGAGTCTGCAAAGTCACCTAGAACAACCTGCATGCACAGTAAGACTCAGGTCATGCAACTCCCAACTGTCCAATCGAAGTGGTTCATGGTGATGTTCCAATCATGAACCTGTGTAGGGAGGTCCCTGTACAGATGCATTGAAACAAGACCCAGACCATAGCCAAACTCTTTTTTCCTGCTGCCACACAGAATCCTGTTGTCATCTGTGGTGTATGTATCTTGCTTTGTAAACCTATGTCTTGTTCTTGCTCTATAATCCTGTCTTGCTCCCCCTCAATAAGTTTCACCTTATGCTTGACTTACTTGAGTGTGTCCGGTCATTCTTCTGCCATAAGTGCACCAAGAACCAAGAACACAGAATGAGACTAAACCTGACAAATCTATCTTGTCCTTCCTCAATACACTTTTTTTCACACTTTCTTTGCTTTTGGTATGTCTGATAATTTGTCGGCCATGAGCATACCAAGAACCAAGAACATACAACTACAACCTGACAGTTCCATCTAAAATTGTTAATGAACCCCAAAAATAGGTTCAATTCAATGTTGCTCCCTGCAAAGGAAGCCAATTACTAAGACAGTGAGGATTGTTAAGGAGGAAAGGATTTATTTCAGTGGATACATCAACTGGTAGGGGGAAGTTCTGAACTGCCTCAAATCTGCCTTTGGACCAATGGGGTCAGAAGCTTTTTCTGTAGGTGAAATGAATAATGCATGAGGGCTGTGAGCATCATTGCATGTGTAGGGTGGTGTGTAAGGCATGCAAGCGCAGTGAGAAATCATGTTAGTACCTATGTCCCATGATCAATAAACGGCAGCAAAGTCCCTCCCAGGGTGGAGATTTTAGTATTATAATGAGCTAGGGGTTAATATTGGTCGTTCTTTCCATTTTGTGCACAGGCTCAGTGGGTTTTGGGGCATGGTCTGTGGTGGAGTATATCTTATCTTGTCTTCTCTAGATGAACAGGTGGTGTGAGGCTTTGTAGGAGGTTCTGCTATTCCTGGGAAAGAAACTCAAAAGAGAATGCATCAGCGTAACAGAAAGTTACAAAGCTCTGGTCAGCAAATTTTACTGAACAGTTCTCTGTCTAGTTTCTGCCTAATTTGAGACCGTAGCTGCTAAGTTACCAGGGCTGAGATAAATCTTGCTGTCGAGGATACTTAGAGCTGCTAGCCCCACCCATAATGTGAACACTGAAAACTCATTTGAAATATGAGAGAACTAAAAATATTATTGAGAAAACATTTTCTTGCTTATGGAACCAGCTACAGAATGATAAAACTATCTTGGGTGCAACCAAAATACACTTATTCCATTCCCCAGAAGAGAAAGTAAAGTCTTAAGTGATGTTTGCTCTCTCTTGATATCACATAACTTAAATACTATGAAGTACAATTAATAATACTTAAATATTTAAAGCCAATAAATCTTACATTACATGACAAAGATATAAGATAAGAAGAGAAACAAAAATCTTTGTTTAATATATGCATATATATATATACACACACACAAATGAATTTAGAACAAAATAAGGAGAGAATACCCATTATATAATTGCTGTTCTCTTTCTGTAACTTCCCACATGGTTGAAGATGCAAAATTATAATTTAGCAATCACATCCTCATAGGTCCTAAGATTAAATCACATGCCATGGCAGACAAGTATGTTTTCCTTCAAGAAGTCTATTTTTGGGGGGAGGAGGGGATGGGTGTATACAACCACAACCAGTAAAATGTGCAACATTTGGGGCATGGACATGCTTGAAGCTCTTACTCAAGGGGGGGGCATGGGCAATATAAGTAACCTTAACACTTGTACCCCCATAATACGCTAAAAAAAACCCAGAGTTCTATTTTTTACCTCAATTTGCATTATATTTAAGAAGAATGAAGCTGCAAATTTACTTGTAGTGAAGCATATGATCAATAATGTATGCTAACATTTAAGATGTAATATAATAATCTATGCTATATTTTATGTATAATAATCCAAATACTCATATTTTATGGTGTTTTCTTCTTCACACATCTTAAAATGACTTTTATTTACTATTGTGAGATACATATTTTTATATTAAAATTTACAAATATATATTTATTGTATATGCTATAATTATATAACATACAATTATATAAATATATAATATATTGTATTATATTTATGTGATATTTAATATAATATATAATATATGACATAACAATGCCTTAAATAATATATAATGTGTTATAATGTACATTATTATGATATATTATACATATAATATGATAGATAGTTATGTGGTATTTAATAGAATATTACATTACAGATAACATATAATAATACATGTAAGATGTAATAAAACAAATATATATTTGTTTTAAATTTTTTTTCTTACACTCCCTTTCCTTTTCTTAAACATTTTTTTTTCATTTTCCACTTACCCTTGCATCTCTCACCAATCTCAAAGCCAAAAGTGCAATTGTGTGGATAAAAGATGTGTTACAGCGTGGCTTTTCTGTCCACAGGTTAAGGTAGGCATATGTCTAATCAACGGTGAATTTTGGGGCCCTGGCCAATCACAACGCCATGTAAGCAACAACAAGAACAAAAAAGCAAACAAATATAAAAACAAAAACAAAAAAACCCAAAACCATTTCCAGTCAACACTGTGTGGTGAAGAGTATGAAGTGAGGCCAATGGAAAAGGATCTCTCAGTAGACTATGTAAGAACATAGGTGAGGTAGGAGGCCTATGCTATTTCAAACATGATCAAAGATGGTAATGATGCAATAGGTTAAGGAAAGCAATTAAACAACATGCTTTGCAAAAATTTTTAAACATTTGAAATTTATGAAGTGGAAAAGTTATGTCTCTGTGAATATTCATTAAATGTTACTATCAATGACACCAAAAAGCTAGTAGATATTGTTATTTCAACTTAAACGGTAAAGTGCTAAATCAGTAAAATGTTATTAATGAACAAAGACCATGTCATAAGTTTATGTAATAATATACACTATTTAATAATGTTTAAAATCCATTAGCAGGAAGTATCATATAGTAGTTACTAGTACAGGCATTGGAGTGTTCTACCTTTGGTTAGAATAAATTTCTTCCTCAGAAAAATAAATACTATGATTATTGATTAAATTAGAGAAAAAAATATAGGATCAATAAGCAGTCTTACCTGTTTTTTAATATTATAACTCACTAAACAGCTATTTATTGAAAAATATCCTTATAAATGTATATTATTTGTTGACTCAGTCTTATGATGTTTGCAAAATAGTGAATAAAAACATATAACTTGCTTGGAGAAAAAGATTAAAACTTGAATGTCATTAAACCATTAACATATACAAAGATAGATATATCACTGATCTTTACAAAAGTTATGGAAACAATCTCCTGTATAATAGAGTTTATTCCAAGCAAGGGTCATATTTATATTTTCAATAAATTAAATATTTACTAATTATTGGAAAAATGCTATAAAAGTAGAATTACTTGAGGAAAGTTTAAAACTACAGAAATTTAAAATTAGTGTAGTCACAAATAATCACTTAAATTAAGAGAACAAAAATGCAAGAAATTTAACAAAATGCTGTTTTCTGCTTGCATTTTGTGAACTACATTTTTTCTTTTTAAACTCATTTCATTTTACTTTACCTTATTTTAACCTAAATTCAAGGTGAAAGGAGAGCATAACCAATAATGTGAACGTTTGCTGTTATTTCTGGAGTTCACATTCAGCGTAATCTTCCAGTCCCGGAAAATATTGAAATGGCACTATGCTTTCTTCCTTCAATTCTTAGGGTATTTAATCTGTAATTATACTTACAATTAACCTAGATTATACCTACTATTTGTCTAGAATTGTGTTGTCCAGTAGGCAAACACTAGTCACATGTTATTAAATACTTGAAATATGGATAGCCAGAATAGAGTTGTGCTATAACTATAAAATACATACTAGATTTCTAACACTTCACATAAAAAAGAACATATGTTTTCTCATTAATAATTTTATACTTATTATGTATTGAAATATTTTAGATTCTATCTGTTAAATAAATTATGTATTATTAAATTTGTTTACCTGCCTCTTTATACTCTTTAATGTGTCTATTAGAACATTTACATTTTAAAAATGTATGTTGTTTGGTAGGCAGAAGGTACAAGATGGCCTCCAAGATTTCCAGCTTCTAGTACATACCCAACTTGTCCTAGTTATTCAATAAAACAATAATCTAAATGTTACCTTGAAAAAAGTTTTTTAGATGTAATCAAGATCACAAATTGGTTGACCTCAAGATAGCAAGATTATTAGAGTGGGCTTGGTTTTACTCTCTTCCATTTCTTATAAAACCACCTTATGACCTCATTTAAGATTAATTACCTCCAGAAAGCACTATCTCCAAAACATTCATTTTGGAGGTTAGGGCTTCAACATAGGAATTTGGTAGGGTGGTAGGTACACAGTTCAGTTCACAGCAGGGCATCACATGGCAGCTGAGACCAGTACCTGTCTGACAGCAGGCAGAAAAATAACCACCTTAGTCCTACAGCCTCAAAGAAATACATTTTATCCACAGCCAATGAACATGGAAGGGCATCCTGAGCCACAGATGAGATCTACTTCATCATAGCTGACTCCTTTATTTTAGCCCAGTGAGCCACTTTGCAGGGTATCTAGCCTCATTATGCCCAGATTTCTGACACACTGAAACTAGGAAATATTAAATAAATGTTGTTTTAAGCTGTTGAGTTTGTGGTAATTTGTTATACAGTAATAGAAAACTGACATATTCAGATTGTATTTGAGGCCTACATTATATTATATTAAATAGTAGTTACTCAACAGCTACGATTCTAGATCTGACCTGGATAGAAAAGCTGTATGCCTCTTCAGTGATTTCCCAAACTATAAAGTCACTTCATAAAATGGAGCAGCTTCTTGCCCACCATAGAGTCTCTGTCCTGATTCTTTACTCATTTAGTTATTACACATTTATTAAACATATAATATCTGCCAAGACATGAGACAACTATTGAGGACTACAATGTAAAAAAAAGTCATAACCATATACTCATGAAAGTCAGTGTATAAAATTCATATTTCAGTGGTCTAATATAATTTTTACTTTATGATTCATATTTTAAAATATATTTGATTTTATTAGCTAGCTTTCATTCTGAAACTCAGAATCAGTTCAATTAAAAAAATATTGTATCTATCCAACCACAGCATATTAAAATGGCAAAAGAAGAATCAGATTAATCCAGAAACCACAAGTACACCAGCCACTAATCTCTATAGTAACATAGTATTGAGAGTCAGTTTTGCAATCAAAGAAATTTCATGGTTTTAGGTGCATGAAAGCTAGCCTTGAAGAAGTTATTTCTTCCCAAACTACATTATCAGTAATATTCTTAAAAATATTCCAAGAGCTATAAGAAATGTCTCTAAAAGTACTTGCTTAAGCCAAAAGTCATGGGAAGAAAGAAATCAGAGCGGGCAGTTTTCTCCATTAATCTATGAAATGAATTCTGAAATGTCAGTAACAAGTGATAAATATCTAAGGACACATGATTCAATATAGTCCTTCAAAGAGAGAAAGTAGCTTTAAGGAGGGAGGTCAACAGCCTGAAAGCCAGTCTACCTTTTCCTAGAATTAAAATAGGATGCTAAAATAAAAGCAAAAACAGACATAAAAAATACTAAAATGTACTTCAGATGTTCTTGTTTATAGGGCCCCACTCACTTCATTAGCATTTTATCTTCTAATTTTCATATTTTAGAAAATGTTTTTTATTAAAATGTTGTAAGAAACTCATCCTTAGGTTAAGTTACTTAAGGTTAAATATAAGCAATACTTGAAAACAGGAACATCTCCAAACTGGTTTATATGTTTCTAATATCACGAACCCAATATTAAAAACTCTATCAAAAAAAAAAAAGCTACTTCATTCTGCTCTGTCTTGATGGAAATTAACCTGCTTGACTACATCTTCTCTGTAGAGTAGATCCTGTTCTAAGTTGGTGAATCGCATCATCATTTATTAGCTTCAATATTGCCTGCATATTTCTCAGGAATATTTGCCTCCATTTTTCCAGAGAACTGGCAACGATTGAATATTTTTACCTACTTTATAAGTTGCCTGAATACACTAAAAGGAGTATCTTCAGTGACATAAGAAAATGATCAACTTATTGGGAAAAAAATCATGTTCTAAATTATATAATTAATCTTATAATTTATGCTTCATTTCCTTGTACATTTGAATATTGCAGGGCAGTTTTTTAAAAATAATTTATGGCAGAAATAATATTACGTGGTCAATTTCTTTTTCCCTGGACATATAAAAAACTATACTTCTCAACAGTTTTGCAGTGGAACAAGTGTAAGTGACTGCTTTGTCCAGGGATGCTCCAACAAAAAATGGGTCATGTGTTACTTTCCAGGTGAAGCAGTGAATATCTGGTGCTTAGGCTCTACTATTGACCCGCTTGCACCCATGAGTTGTAGGAAGGTCTTGTGTTGAAGTGGCAGAGCCACGTTGTCCATGCAGTAGAAGGACAGCTGCCCTAGAGAGTGCCTGTGCCCTTCTCTGGACTTTGCATGAGATTCAGAGACCCTATTACTGTAAGTTGTGTGATAAAGAGAAAAAAAAAATTGTTACTGAAAAACTGTTCATAGTAAAATGATAGGAATAATAGACTCAACAATTTTGCAATAACATAAACAATGGACAAAAACCAATGTTATGAATAATTCAGTTCAATTAGCTTGTAATAAAAGCTATGATGAGTTTGTAGATGTATATTCATTCTTTGCATTCTTTTTCAAACCACTTCATTACTTTAATGAGTGATGACAAGTAGACTCCATTTAAAGCATTTGCCTAAATGACTTGGCAGCAAACACACATACTATCAGCAGTCATACTAAGACAAGTATGTTACTTTTATATCAGACCGGGAATGAAGTTTTGTTTTGTTTTAGCTGTTTCAAATAGATGGTTATATTTTCACCAGGTAGAAATAAGATTCACTGAAATGTATAGCAAATAAGGTTTCTAAATGATACACTTCCATCAATTTATATTCAACCTCTTTGAGAAAAGACTCTGAGGATACCAATCACTAAAGTAAACAGAACAGATTTGTACCTAGAAAGGTCAAGCATTTTATTTTTATCAAAATTGTTATGTACACAGCAAAAGACTTCCATAATAACAATCAATAATAACAATCAATGTAAATAGAACTAGTATTGAGCATATAATGGGTAATATTTCATAAAACTCTTTTCTTTCCCTTTATCAACATCTGCTTCCCCATATAATGAATAAAGACTTGATATTTACATTACATATAATGTTTCTGGAGGATTTTTGTAAATTAGATAATAAGTAAATTAGATAATAAGTAAATTAGATAATAAGTAGTGTCTAACCCAGTGGAGCTGTGTAAACTAAAACTCTGATGACATTTTTGCAACCACTTCTTATATCAATAAAATAATAATGTATTTTGGTCATAAATAGCATTTTTAAAAGGATGTATACATTAACATTTTAAAAGTACTTGATGTACCGTAATGGAAATCATGTTTTTTACAAAACATCCTACTTTATTCTATTAATTTCTTATTAGAAGTGGCTTGCATACATTCCCAATTCTACTACTCAGGTTAAAGAAGAAAATGGAATTCCCAGTATCCCAATTTCAAATCTAAATTTTCTGCCATATTATCTAAAATTTAAGTAGACCTGCAAATTCCAACTTTGGTACACATGTGTAGACTATAAAAGTCTCTTACATTAAAAGGCACCATAAAGATAATGTATATATAAGCTATTAAGTGGAATAAACTGCCTTTTAACACATATTACAAGAAAAATAGCTTCATCCAAAACATATAAAAAACACCTGCAAGTCAATAAGGAAAAGATCAACTATGCAATAGAATAGTGGGCCCAAGAAGATACACACAGAAATTTTAAAGAAGAGGAAACACAAATGATAAATGAAGTTTTTCAACTATATTAAAAAATGGATAGAAAGTGAATTGGAGTATAAATGCAGGACTGTTCTTGCTCTTATTTTAGATGGAAATATTGTTCAAGAGAACAATAATATAAATGAAAACATAGAAATATTAGTACATTTTCTAAAGATTTAGTGGTACCAACAGGAGAATTAAGAAGAATATTTAATCACAAGTGTCATTCATTGGAAGGAGTGGAAAGTAGAAGTGGAAACTATTTTAAAGAATTATTTAAGTCCTCATCTTTTGTTTTAGGGAATAAATAGATACCATGTAAAGTTATGAGTAAAAATTAAAGATGCACAAAATAGACTACTTGTTCCCAAGAACCTAAGTATGAACTTCTGATTGCCAGCGTCCAAGATGACCCCTAAAGAGTCTCACTTTCTGATATTCATGCCATTATGTAGTTTTCTTCCACATTGAATAGGGTTGTCCTATTCAATGAAATATTGTGAAAACACAAAATGTGACTTCCAAGTCTACATCATAAAAAGTACTGCAGCTTATGCTTTGCTCTATCAGATTGTTCACTGTGAGGAACACAGATGTCATGTCATGAGGACACCCAAGGAGCTCTGTGGGGAGATCCAAGGTGTGAGGATCTGAGGGCCCCTGAAAATAGCCAGCAACAACTTGTCATTCCTTATGTCATTAGTTAGGGAAACAGAATGAATCCAAATGACCCGAACTAGTTAGTTAGGGTCCTAGCTAATAATAAAATGCTATTTCGCTACATTTTGATACCTGGAGAAGAACAGAAATGACTAGGATGAATCTGGACTCAGGTATTCATGAATTATTAAAAAATAATTATATACTTCACTTTTACATTTATTTTTCATATGTTTCAGTATTATAGCAGTATTTGATGTCTTCATAGTTCATCAATGCAATCACTATATTAGGTATATGCCAATAACCATAAATAATTATTTATTATTTGGTAATGCTACTTTATGTGATTTAAAAAATATTCTTATCTGTAAACTGAGTATAAATAATTCTGGTCATTATTAAAAGTCCAAAATAATCATTTTTCATATATTTTTAGCATAAATTTGATATTTTAGACCTGTTATATATGAGTGAACATTTTACTATTAAATTCTTGAATAATTTTTATTTATCCTATTTTAGATATATATCAGTATTATAAAAAGAAGTGAGCATAGATAATGAACAATTTATATAAATGAAAATAAAATAAATATAGATCAATTCATTCAAGGTCACTAAGTAATGAGAACTGAAAATCATGCTTAACTATTAATACCGTAAATGATAATTCTAACAAGTTTCTGATCTTATATATGTTACAGATGCTACCTTGAAGATATTTTAGGAAAAAGAAGAATTATAGTTAAAGGAATAAAAATGTAAGTATTCATGTGGAAAATCAAACCTAGTAAATAGAGTTTATGAAAGCAAATAAAAGGTATGTACCTGCCAAATTTTGACAACTGTTTTGGATGAAAGAATAAAGTATACTAGAATCTTGATATACTTCAATTTTAAAAATCCTGAAACCAAATAAATACAACATATTTAACATTTTTTATGAAAATTTTATTATTAGAATTATGAATGGTCAATGGTCTTTATTATATCATGATACTACCTTTCTTCTCATAGTATATGAGACAGTAATGCTCAGAAGCATTAAAAACATTACTTTTTAAATTAAATCTTGGTGTGTCTGATTTTGTATGTATGGTCATCAACAAGTTTTTATTTTTTTATCATTTTAAATTTTCTTATTCTGTAACAGGGATAGAAATAACAGAGATCATGAATTGATGTATATAAGCAATTATCATACTTCCTGGAACAGAGTATTAATAAATGGCCACAGAAAATAAAATTATTTTAGAATGTTAATAAATATTGTAGGATATTTCCTGTGTGTATATATACCTATGTAATTATTCATAGATGTAAACACATGTATTCTTACTAAGAAATATAAAAGGAGGCTGCTAATGAAAGCATCAAATAAAAAGAGCTACATGATTATTAGATTGCTGTTGTGATGTGCAGAGAATATAGAAAGCAAAAAGAAAAGGGATAGGTTTTGTGGGACAGCAGAACTCTGAAGTGCTAGTGAAAAAATCTGGATGAAATAATTCCAGTTTATGAGCAGAGAAAATGGGAGAATAAAGAAGAATCTGCTATCATTATGGCGTGGGTGTTTAGTGGCCAGAAACTCAGTAGAGAAGGAGTAAAAAGAATAGATGGGGAAGAAAAGCTTATGACAGTCATATGTCTCCATTTTTTTAGTTGTTTGTGGCTGTAGATAAGATGTGAACTAAGATGCATTTTTAACATTTGTTAGTTTTTTTTAATGAAAAAGGAATTGATGAACTTCCTAAGAGTAAATTCAGCTTAACTGCAGAGTAAGAAGGTAGATGGTTGTGAGTTAGAAAATGAACTAGGTAAGTGTACATGTTAGCAGCATGAGTTAAATTATGTTCTGAAAAGCAGTAAGGAGAAAGACAAAGTTATGCTACTATTGGACAAAGGTTTTCGTTTTGCTTTCATTTTGTTTGAATATAGCGGCAACCAGAACAGTGATAACAGATAAAAGATCCAGAGGAGAGACAGATCGTAAATGCAGACATTAAAATTCCAGAAGACATTCAAAGCATTGAATTAGAAATGGGTACTAAAGCACAAACATTTCATCCTTGCAGAAAGATGCACATGTGGCTCTCAATGTAGAGAATGGCAGTAGCAAGTAGAAAGGTTTTTTTTTTCCTGAGAATTTCATTTCTCTCAATAAATTTATTTAAAATATAGTTATTTAGGACTGAATATGGAACTGAAGCTATATATGACACTAGGAATTCTAGACATTTTCACTTGGCAGTGCTACTGAAATATGAATAATCAATATTTCCCTAACTAAAATAATTTTTTACCCTAACACTAAACTACTTTTTCTTTTGCATTATCTCATTTTAAATAATGAGGGTGAAGAATCACCCAATTTCCTCTGATAGAAATACAGCACTTATAATTTCCCTCATTTCTAACATCAAATAAATCTGCTAGACCTGTTGATTTTGCTTTCTGCATAACTTTCAAAACAATCCAATTTTATCCACCATAAAAGTCACTCCGTTTATATTCAGCATCATATCTTTCTGGATTTAGCTTCCAACTAAATCTTTCTACCTCTAAAAATACTTGCTGAAGAATACACTTCAAACAATCCCTTTACAGCACAAATATGATCATGTATTTATCATATATATGTTTATAACCCTATAATGATTATTTATTTGCCTAATGCCTATTTCCCTTGGGCCAAATTCCTTAAAATTACTAAGAAGTTCCCTTGTGGCTTAGTCTGTCATTCTTTTTCACAATTAAAATTTACTTGCAGTTAACAAAATGTGTGATGCTCCATCCAATCTTAGAAAGATTATTCTTTTTGCTCTTTCTCTGCCTGTAATGCTCTGCAGTCAAGCATTGTTTCAGACTTATTCAAACTTGGCTCCTTCTATTCTGTAAGATCACAAGGGGTGTGTGTGTTTGTGTGTGTGTGCACATGCCCGCGTGTGCCCACGAGAAAAACAGAAAGATTTTATGATACTCTGTACATTTTATGTTTACAAATATGAGTTAAGTAGATTGAGTGAATTTCCTTATCCTGTATGATTAGTTTTCAAAATTAAAAGTTTTTAGTGTGCATTGCTTCATATCGATGACTATCCCCCATCTTGTTCCATCTCTATACATGCCACTACTGCCAGACTCATTTCTATTTAATTACATTTCAATGTAGTCGTTTTGAGAGAATTAAACCATTAACTAAGTTAATTTAAATAAAATATATTCTTCAGCTGTTGAGAAAACTACTCCCAGGAGCTCAGTGGTTTTTATGATGTTTTGCAAATGGGAAAGAAGTGTATAATAGCCCAGAAATATATGACAAAGTTGAGATCAAAATAATGAATCATATGTAAACAATGATTTGATTAATTCAAAATAATATAACTTGAAACAATGTAAATCAATCACACATTAACTGTGTAACATGTAGCCTTCTATAGCAAAGAAAAAAAAACCCTCTACAATATATGATACTCTGTCGCAAGGAACCAGTTGTCTTTAAGACACAAGAATAAGCATTTGCAATCTTCTCCCAATATCATAAGAAAAGATTAGGATAAAAAATATCACTCTAAATAATTAACTTATTTTCATTAACAACTGTTTTACAAACTTTTTCTGTAAGTTTGTAAATGCATGTCTTTCTCTACATGTTATCTCAGGGACATAAATTCAACAAGTTTAATCAATATTTGAAGCTAGCTTCAAACTTTGTCATACTAGCTCGGCTAATCTCAAAACCTAGATAAATTCACAAATATGCTGTTGCTGTTCCTGTAAACTGTCTTCAATGCAGATCTTCCAAATCTTTTGCCAGAGAATCAAAATAGCCTTCTAAGGAATTAGTATTTCCTATCCAATACTAGTACTCCTGCAAAGTTATCATTCCTAAGTGTAATTATAAGTCCCCTATCTACCAATTAAATTGCATCAAAAATTCTCCTTTACCTTCAATTATCATCTCATTTTTTCCACCCTCCTCATACTCTACACCAATTACACACAACAAATTTTTAATGTCCTTATTCCTATTTGTGGTCTTTTGTGTCTGTTTTTCTTTGGATATATTCAAATTTTTCTCTTTGCCTTTGATTTTCAACTATTTAAATATGATATACCAAGGTATATTTTTATTGGGTATTTATCTTACTTGAAGATATTTTGGCTTTATGGCCTGGTGTTGGAGAAATTCTTGGCCATTATATATTCTATTTTTATTCTGCTCTCTTATCTTGTTCTCCTTCTGGGATTTCAGTTATATATATGTCAAATCATTTTATTTTGTCCTAACATTCTTTGATCCTCTGAATTTATTTTAATTTGCTCTTCACTTTTCATTTCAGTTTGGAAATTTTTATTGCCTGTCTTCAAGTTCACCAATTCTTATCTTAGCTGTGTTGATTCCACTGATGAGCCAGTCAAAAACATTCTTCATTTCTGTTACTGAATTTTATTTTCTATCTTCTTTAGACTCTCTCTCTCTCTCTTTCTCTCCTTCTCCTTTCCTTTTGGGACAAGGTCTTGCTTTTTTATCCAGCCTGGAGTATAGTGGCATGTTCACATCTCACTGCAGCCTTGAATGCCTGGCCACAGTGATCCTCCTGCCTTAGCCTCCTGGGTGGCAGGGATTATAGGCATGTGCCATCATGCCTGGCTAATTTTGTCTTCCTTTATTTTTTATAAAGACTGGGTTTCACCTTGTTTCCCAGGCTAGTCTCAAACTCCTGGCCTTAAGTGATCCTCCAAACTCTGCCTTCAAAAGTGCTGGCATTTCAGACATGAACCACCACACTCGGCCCTTCTTTCTAACTTTTCTATATGATTCTTGATTATGCTTTCCATATCTTTCCCAAAATTACATACCATATCTTGTATGCTGTCACTGCTTCCCTTAGAACTTTTGACCTGTTGGTCAAAGTTATTATAAAAGCAAAATATTTTCTTGATTTTTTTAATATCTGTATAATATCTCAATCACATTTTGATACAGATACAACCTAAATGTCCACCAATAGAAAAATGGATAAAGAAAATATGACATATACATACAATGGAATATTATTCAGTCTTAAAAAAGAAGGAAATCCTGCAATATATGATAACATGAATGAGCCTAGAGGACATCATGCTCAGCAAAATAAGCCAGACACAGAAAGATAAACACTGTAAATACTTCAGTACTTTAAGCCTTTCCTACAAACTGCTTTCAGTTTGCCTCACATAGCATTGCTCAGGGATTGGCTAGTTCAATTAAGGACACTTCCTTGCTCTTGGCTTTTACTTTCACTTACCAACAGATTAAATTTAGAAATTTACATATCCTCCTTTTTTCAGCCTATTCCTCCTCCTTCTTTCCTTTTCTTCTTTTTCCTGTTCTCCTTTTCTTCCCTTCTTTACTCTCTTTTTCCTTTTTATTCTCTGTTTTTCTTTTTCAAAATACTACCCTGAATTGAATATCATTGGTAAGTTTATTACTCCTTGGAATTTATCCTGGATGTGTATGTGTTTGTAGGAAAACAATGTTCTCAGTATGTACCATCTGTGTGAAGTGATATCCTACCCAGTAAGGAAAAGTAAAACAATTGTTTATAGAAAATATTTGTTTATTCTAAAACATGCCTTGTAATAAAATTTCCATCCAGACAAAATAGACATAATGAATTCATAACAAACTTACTCTTTCCTAACTCATCATGACTCTTGTTTAGTTTTAAATGATCATTTTCTATCACATTATATTGAATTTGAAAACATTTATCTCCACAAAGCTTTTTAATATTTACATTTATTTTCTTTTTATAGCTCATGTATATTTCTGGTATTTGCTTTCTCTGATAAACAGTCATAAAAATATTTTTAACAAATGTTCTCAGTTATTACATGCACATCTTTCTTTATAGCTAAACTTGATTTGTAACGTTAGTTCATACATTTGTTGAAATCATTTAACATTAAGTTTCCAAAGTCTCCTTATATGTGTTTTGACATTGTATTTGAATATTTTCCTTGCTGTAGCTGACCACAATCATTGAAGACCTGACTGCTGCAGAGTATCATTTTCAATACTGCTGAGTTGTTATGTGGGAAATGTGGGTTAAAGCAATATTTCTGACAGTGGACTGTGATTATCTGTGGATTGTCTGTTTGAGAGTATGAGATAGATTTTGTAAGCTTTTTCTATTACAGTACATAAGACCCAGACTTTCATCTTAGATATCTGAAGTACAGAATTGCTACTGATCACATTACTCAAGAGGAAAAAAAAAATATTTTCCTCATTGAAGCCGAAATATTATTAAAGTCACCTACACAAGTACGTATATGATTGCTTTTCTGCCTGCTCCCAAGAGACTAGGCTGGGTAAATATTTTTTTAATGCCAATGTGTCATACATCTAGATATAAGGGCTTTGTTTGGTTTTGGTTATAACAACATAGGATGGATTTGTATCAAATTAAACATAAGATGAATGCTTCTATTAAAGTTACATATTAAATTTTTATAAAATGAAAAACTTATCTTTAGGAATGTATTTTTGCTCAGAGATAGTAACAGCACCCCCAAAATATCAAATTTTATATTTCTAAAACCATTCAACATTTATTTACAGTTTAAAATCTTAGAATAAATGTCCCAATTTAGAAATACACTTTTATGGATTGAGTGAAGCATTTGCATTTTTTCAGAAGGCCTGAATTAATGAATGTTGATTTGGAAATACTATAGTGGTCTATAAAATTATGATTATTTAATCAAAGTCACCCTGTTTGATCAGAATTTAAGTCATATATCAAGTTTTCAACACACATAAAATATACATGTGTATACCTACACAAACACATACACATAATTTTGATAAAATTCCACAGTCTACAGAGAAAATATAATGATATTAAAACATGTTTTTGAGTGTGAACATTTGAATATATCTCTTAAAATTTACTTCATATATTTATTAAAAATTCATCATATTTATTTAATTTCAAACAACATGAGAGCTTTATAATATTATATGTAACTTAATCATTCAGCAACATTTGTTATATTGACTTTTTTACAAAGTTAGATATGAATATAATAAGGGTATTCTACTCTTAACATATTTAGGATTCTTTGGATGAAATGGAACCAAATTTAAAAAACTAACATCTATTTAAAGAGCAAGGCATAGTAGGGTCTTTCAAAGCAAATATCCTTATTATAGTTTAATTAATCAGGATGAATTTATTTTTAAAAATTGTAAAATAAGTCATAGTTGCTTATGAGAAAAAGTTGTTCATTTTCTATTTAAAACATTGTATTTTTAAGGTCATGAATTAGTTATTTATCACCAGAATTATCATGTGTTACAAACCACTTCAAATGTTGGTGACTTAAAACAATAATTAAGTGGCTTCCAAGACTGCACCATGGGCTGGAGTGGCTCTGGTTCAGGCTGCAGTTCATCCTGGCTATAGGCTTATAGCCAGGTTTGTGTTCACACATTTCCACATTCTCTGTGGAGCAACAGATAAAGCATACTCTTTTCATTGTGTGTAATAGGAGTACAAGCGGATAAGCAGAAGCATGTAAAATCTCTTAATGTTTTGACCAACCTGGCAAGTGTCACTGCTTCCATTTTCCACTCAGAAAATGGAGATATGATAAAGTGGACAGATGCTGCACCCAGCAGTTCACAGAGGTGGCGCAGAAAGACTAACATATCTTGGCCATGGTGGAATTACCAGAAATGCTTACATTTTTTAAAAAAGTGGGATTTTAGTCATTGATAGGAAGAGTGTAATATATAGGGAAATGAATGTTAGATTAACCATGTATGTGAGAAATGGATTATGCAAGTTGAAAGCACCATGTTTAAGAGAAAATAGTTTCTAGAGCATTACACTTTACAAAATCAGATCTTTTGAAGTGCCATCCAGTGTCCTTCATTGTTACTATGTGTTTCTCTGAAAAGTGGCTGTTAGATATTAACATTTATATCATCTGTTGATTAGCAAAAGGATGAGAGAAATGGAAAAATTAAAAGCCACATTAGAAAAGCCATTATATGCCTTTCCAGGGAACAATCAAAATATTGTTTGCCTCATTTGTTATTATCAACAGACATTTCTGATTCTGTTCATGTTCTCAATTGGTAAGAAGAAATTTTTCTTTACACTTAGCTGGCATTGTCTGATAAATGACAAACACATTGTAACAGAAACTTCAAAAAGATTTAATCTGCCTGAAAATATCTGGACAAAATATATAGGAAAAAAAAAGGTCCAGTGTACAATTAAGTGCCAAGTACACAACATTTTGGATTTGAGAGTGTCTTTCCTCTGGGATCTTGAGCAACCAAGGCATTTAGGGATATTGCCATTGAGTAAGTCTGTAAAGTTTCTTGGTTTGGAGAAAGTTTCCCTACTGAGTTAACTGATATAGAAAAACATGATAATAGGAATGGAAGGATAAATATGCATACTGATGGTAACTGCACCAGAACAATCTGGCTCAATTTTTATGTAACAAAGTTGTGAGTTGCTTTTCAGTTGCCATGGACCCTCAAGTTGGAAATCATGCCACCCTGAGCATGCCCAGATGAGCTAAGGATGCAACCACAGGTGGAACCTAAGAGCTTGGACCCATAAACAGGGACTGAATTAAAAAGCAGACATCACATGGCAGGATCCAGGACACAATCAGACCAAGCCCTGGCATTACCCCTTTGCAAGGTCCAGTCAGATCATGCCTCACTGCCCAATGCTTAAAAAACCCAATCCAGACCCTAATCGGGAGACAGATTTGAAGCTTTTCTTCCTGTCCCTTTGTCAGTTGACTTGCAATAAAGCTTTTCTTTTCTCAAAGCCATGGCATTGGCTTCTATGCTCATTGGGCAGTGAGTGCATTGATTGCTTGGTAACACTGATCATTTATATTAATGCTATATTGCTGCCGAGCTATAAGCAATTTGAATTAACACACATGATGGGCCACAAATGTAATCTTTTGATGCTCTAATTTTAAAAGGGAAAAAAAGAACTAGAAAGTATATTGTTTGGTTTATGGTCAATTGCAGGTTTTACATATGTGGAAGTGATTTGAAAATAAAAGTGAGAAACTCTGCTCCTTTGCATCAACTTTTATTTTTTTCTTCCATGATCATTAGTCAACATACTGTCAAGGGTGAAATGTGGTATTTGAAAGCACATTACAGAAACCTCATTTTTGTAAAAATAATTATGGGTATAGATCATAGACAATCCTCTCATGAAGCTAAAATGGCACAGAAAGTTCTATGTTCTACTCTCGGGTGTAACTGCTGAAGTAAATATGTATTTCAATTGATACCATACTCTAAATGTTTTTCAGAATTACAAATGGTGGGACATGTGACAGATGTGCCATTTTTACCATTGACTGGCAATGCCAAATTTTCCCACTAAGGAAAAAAAATATCACTCCCTATATAATAAATAATAAATGTGCCAAAGATGAATGAACAATGGAAGATTAGTGTACAGGTGTGATATCTTAAATATTTGATTTGATCAATCCTGATTTAATCAATTCTGTATTTTTTTTTTGAATATCTATTACATGCCTTATATTTTGTTCAGTTTCAAAGATTTAGCACAGCATTCTAGTATATAATAAATGATGTGTGGGTTAAGTGTAAAGAATAAATATTTTATTTGAATTATATTTTTAATGAGTTTGAGGCAGCTTCTAGTATCTCATTACACTACCTCAAATGTTGGTGATTTGATAAATTAATGTCATCTATATTTATTATAGCTATAATAAATATCTCTATTGCACTTGTCTCTTTTGTCTGCTTATTTTCTCATAAAGATCATCTCTTCAGTTTTTCAAGCTCTTTCTTAAGCTAATTAGCTTTTACTTTATCAATTAAAGAATATAGTCAAGTGGTAAAACATGTTAATACTAATTTTGTACATTTATACAATGAGTTTAAGGGAAGGGAGAAAATCATTTGGTGAAAGAAAACATGGAGAATTTCACTTATTGAGACAATTCTATTAAGTTAATTTTAGTGTCCTAATAGTGCTTTTCATTTCAGCAGTCTAATATTAAAGATCAAAGTTCTAATGTTGAAATATTATTCTTCGATTTTTGTTTACTAATTTGTAAATAGCACATATTTTATGTTTCATAGTTAGCAGTTGATCTGTGCCATATTTTGATATGAACTATTGTGGTATAATGGGTATATAAACTAACTAAATTAAGAAATTTACTTGTTTTATAGACTTTTAATTTTGTTATCAGAAATACAAAGGAATCTCTTTTTTTAGACCTCAAAGAACTTTTTTTTTATATTGCTAAATCAGGGTTTCACACACTGAACACTATTGACTTGTGGAAACAGATGATTATTGTTTTGGAGTCTATAATATACAATACATACTATATATATATATATGTATATATTTTTAACAATGCTATGACTGTGCTATTTTTTTTTGTATTTTTTTGTATTTTTTTAATACATACTATAATATACAATACATATTCAGTAAATTTTACTCCATGTTAAATGACTAATAATACCATTTATATTTGGTAACTAAATGGAAAACATTCATTAAATTTGCATGTGGAATGTTTGTATCCTATCTCTGACCTATGAACTCTGAGAAAAACATCAGAATTAGCTATATATTGACTGCAAAATATTTTTAATAGGTTAACAAGACATGTGTGTGGGCAGATGAATATTTTAAATGTGTGATATATACATTTTGTGAACTTTATATTTTAGTAATATTAGTTTCTCAGAACATGAATGTTAGTGTTTTCGTATTTGAGAAGTCATAACAATGCATATATAATTTAAAAATAAATATGAATGATAATATTATTTCCTATTCAAGTTTAGGCATAAGTCATATATATATGACTTATATATATATTCCAAAAGCAATATATTTGTATATATATTCCAAAAGCACTCACCCTATATTAGCGAGAACTAACATTAGTAAACATGCAAATGCCCGATTTTATTTGTACAGAAATTTCCAAATAGAGGCATAAAGTTTTGTCATTTATCCTTTCTCAAAGTCCTAACCAGGTTTCTCAAAGCAAGATCATCTGAATGGCTAATATTTGGAGAACAATTTTCCTCTATTTTATCAAGACATGGTTTTAAATAGATCATGTTGTGTCCATCACCAACCCTGCAGCCTCTAATTGCACAAGAAGTAAACTTTTGACAAAATCTTCTTCAAAGTTGAAGGTACACAAAGTTTCAATATCAAAATATAAGACAAAAATCGCTATATGAAATCACAGTAATCATGTGTCTTTCAGTTTGATATGATGATTAGAGAATAGTATAATTAGGAGAAGGATTGTTGAGAGCAAAAGCCCAATTATTTTTCATAGCATCTCCAACTAAAGTGGATTTTGATTCTGATATTACCTGGCTTTCCCACTTTCCCTATATTTTAAAAAAAAATTGTCATATGACCATTATCATATTTAACTTGCTCTGGAACCAATAATTATTGGAAAAGGTGTTCCTAGTAGACATTAAGCAAAAATGCTTTGAGAGGAACAATATGTCATCATTGAAAGAACATTAAAAAAATAATGTATAAGTATATGTATAATTTTAAGACATATGAGGTCTGTCTAGAAAGAATGTACTATGAAAAATAAAGACGTTTGTTTATTGAAAAAGATATGAGATACAAGAAACATTGTCCAGTCCCCTTCATAGTAGTCACCTTGGGACCTCACACAGTTTTCTCAGAGTCCTGTAACCTAACCTGTACAGGTCCAACACCTTCTCAGGTGTTCTACTTGTGGCAGGCCTTCCAGAACATGGATCACTTTCAACAGATTTTCCACCAAATTTGAAGCATTTGTGCCACACTCATTGCATCATCTCTGAAAGCCTTCTGAGTCCTCTGAATAGTTTCCTCAGAAGAATGTTCAAGCTTAACACAAAACTTGATGCAGATTTGTGGCTCTACTCACTCAGTCATTTTGAATGCTACGGCCACACAGTGCAAACACTCACTCAATGACATCTAGCACCCCACTGGCTAATATGGTGAAGTCGTCGTTGAAGTTGTCACTGTCCATGCATGCACATTATAGTCTATTCTCCTTGGCTGCCAGGTTATGTCAATGTTGTACAAACCATTCTCATTTTTATAAACAATGGCTGGATAATCTGTGTGCAGACCTCATATACATACATTATTTTAAAAAATAGTGAGTCCATTACAAAGCAAAACTTAATAGAGAGAAAGTGTTTTTTATATAGGTAGCATATAGCTATAAATAGAAAGTAAAATAGAGGAAATTCTAGGGTAAACTTTCTTTTTCTTATGAAAAAAAATTACAAGAATATCTCATTTTATTGTACTTTATTGTGCTTTGCAGATATTACGTGTTTTACAGATTGAAGGTTTATGGCAACCTGCATCAAATGAGTCTATTGGTTCCATTTTTCCAATATCATGTGCTCACTGCTTGTCTCTGTGTCACATGTTGATAATTTACATAACATTTCAAATGTTTTTATTAATATTGTATCTGATAGGGTGATCAGGGATCAGTGATCTTCAATGTTACTATTGTAATTGTTTGGGGGTGCCACCAACCATGCCCATATAAGACAAAGAACTTAAATGTTGTATGTGTTCTGACTGCTCCTCTGACCAGCCATTTCCCCCAATTCTCTCCCTGTCCCTGCGGCACACAACAATATTGATATCAGGACAATTAATAACCCCACAATAGCCTCTAAGTCCTCAAATGGAAGAAAGATTTGCATGTCTCTCCTTTGTAAATCAAAAGCTAGACATGAGTAAGCTTAGTGAGGAAATCATATCAAAAAAGCCAAGATATCTAGAACAAAAGCTAGGCCTCTTATGCCAAACAATTAACCAAGTTGCAAAAGCAAAGGAAAATTTTTGAAGGAGATTAAAAGTGCTACTCCAGTAAACACACAAATGATGAGAACATGAAGTAGTCTTATTGCCAATTTGGAGAAAGTTTTAGTGGATTGGACAGAATATAAAAACTGCCACAACATTCCCTTAAGCCAAAGCCTAATATTGAGGAAGGCTCTAACTCTCTTCAATTCTATAAAGGCTGAGACAGGTGAGAAGTAAAAAAAAAAAAAAAAAAAAAAAAAGTTGTAACCTAGCAGTTGGCAAAGATTGGTTCATAATGTTTAAGAAAAGAAGTGATCTCCATTACATAAAATTGCAAAGTAAAGCAAGTGCTGATATAAAAGTTGCAGCTTGTTTTCCAGAAGATCTAGCTAAGATTAATGATGAAAGTGGCTACACTAAACAATACATCTTCAATGTAGACAAAACATCCTTCTATTGAAAGAATATGCCATCTAGGACTTTCATAGTTAGAGAGTAGAAGTCAGCACCCAGCTTTGAAATTTCAAAGGACAGGCTGACTCTCTCTTAGGGGCTAAGGCACCTCGGTGACTTTAGTTTGAAGCAAATGTTCATTTACCATTCTGAAAGTACTCAACCCTTAACAATTATACTAAATCTACTCTTCCTGTGCTCTATAAATTAAACAACAAAGCCTGGATGACAGCACATCTGTTTACAGCATGATTTACTGAATATTTTAAGCCCACTCTTGAGACCTACTGCTCAGAAAAAAAAGATTCCTTTCACAATATTACTGCTCATTGAAAATGCACCTAGTTACCCAAGAGCTCTGATGGAGATGTATGAGGAAAATAATGTGTTCATGCCGGCTAACATATCATCCATTGTGTAGCCCATGGATCAAAAAGTAATTTCAACTTTCAAGTCTTATTTTTTAAGAAATACATTTTGTAAAGCTATAGATGTTGTAGATATTCTTCTGATTGATCTGTTCAAAGTCAATAGAAAACCTTCTGTAAAACACCTCACCATTCTATTAATAGATTCCATTTAGACCATTTGTGATTTAAGAGATGAGGTCAAACTATATACATTAACAGGAATTTGGAAGAAGTTGATTCCAACCCATACGGATGGCTCTGAGGGGTTTAATACTGAGCCTTGCCTCAGTATTGATGGTCAATAACTGCTCAGGATGGTGGTTGCTGAAGATTGGGTTGACTTTGGCAATTTTTTAAAATAAGAAAACAAAAATGTGTGCCATGTCAATTGACTTCCTTTCATGAAAAATTTCTCTGTAGCATGTGATGCTCTTTGACAGCATTTTTTATTTCAATAGATTTAGAGTGTATGATTGTTTTTTATTATGTGGATGAACTGTATAATGGTAGAGTCAAGTGTTATCCACAGAACTTTCAAAATTGGAGTCAATCCTCTCTAATCCTGCTGCTGCTTTATAAACGACACTTAGATAATATGCTATAATCCTTTGTTGTCATTTCAACAATGTCCATAGTATCCTCACCAGAAGTAGTGATGAGCCTTGCCTCACAAGTCATAGCAAAATGCTTATGACTTGCTGAAGTCTCAGTTGATTGTGAGCATTATTTAGTAGTAAAATATTTTTTAGTTATGGTTTGTACATTTTTTAGACATTCTGCTATATTTATCATTAAATGAGATTTATTTTTTTGTACAACATTGAAAAGTATATGCATTGATTTTCCACCATCTACTTAACCTATTTAATTCTCCTTGTTCTCCAGTACTTTATGTATCATCCCTGTGGGAAGTTTTACCCACTGTTCATAGTGGTGCGCAGGTACCCATGAGAATAAGTCTATTTGAGCATTTGATGGTATTTCACTGTTTATTTGCCTATTTTCACCACTAATATGTAGCGTCCACATGAGTAGAAAATGTTTCTTACTTATGTTTTATTCCCAAAGATGTTTTCCTCAGGTGTAGATTTAAGAAGGGTTTTTCGTGTATTAGACCTTTAGCAGACACATTCATTTCCTCTATGTTTATCCTCTGTTCTCAGTACCTGTAATCTTTTATTTCATAATATTATCTTTATCATTTTACTGTATATTATTAATGGACATCTCAAATTATGCCCAGCATTATTGATTCAATTATCTGCTTTGTAGATTTCAAATTTAAGGCTTCTAGTAAAGTATATTTTAATCCTCAATTTATATTCTCAATAGTTTTATATTTTTCACAGTTTTTCTTTAAAAAATTCCTTTCATTTCTAATTTTCTCAAAAGTGGATGATCTTTTCCTTTGTTTGTCTTACTTCATTGTGTACTAATTTCACTGGTTCCAATTGAAAATTTTAATTAGTATTTCAAAGCAGAATCTTTCTAAAATTTTAGTTACTTTTATAACTCAAAATATTATATTGAACTTTTTTGTATGACTCATGTGTATTTTCTTGTGTTTATTTACCTTCATAAAAGATGAAGCTTATAGAGGTATGTTACTATTTTTTTCTTAATAATTGGGAGATACACTCTTGATGTACTTTACATTTCAAATGATCATTTCTTTGTGAATCCTCCTTTAATTATTCTATTAGTTGTATGTCTTCATTTTAAGGAAAGTGAGAACTAATTCTTTGGAGTTCTTTATAGAAATAGTACATTCATTTCAATAAGTATTTACTTGTATCTAGATTCAGCTTAACATTTAAAAAGAAACAAAGAGCTGTAAACATATTCTCTTAAGTGAGCATATTCACTTTAGCTTCATGAATCCTTTTTCCTTCCCTCTCTCCCTCCCTACCATCCTTCTCCTTTCTTGTCTTCCTACCTTTCTTTCTTTTCTTTCTTTCAAACTGAAACAAAACAAGTGCAGAGCATTAAGCTTAAAGTGACGATATCAAGTACGTTCTGAATATGTCCTGTGATATGTATATCTTGCTTTCACAAACTTTTAGGAATAATCCATGTCAGATTAACACTACTTTGTTATAAATGATGAATGTATTTCAGTAACTTTCCGAGAAAATTGTATAAAGCAAAATGACAGTACAAAAGATATAATACATGTATATGTAATATGCATGTTATATACACACATATGTAGTCTAAATGTACATGCTCTAATACATAGTTAAATACAGAACATTTTTCTGCATGACCAAAAGAACATAATACTAAATAAATTTGTATTTCAATTTTTTTCACAACTTGCTGCCAGAAACCATATACAATAATTTTTTTTTGAAAACTTTCAAAATGAGAAATAAATATTTTAACCTGGGTCCAATATGTCATTGGATTAATAGTCAAGATTGTATCATTTAATTGCCAAGATACACAAACTATATCAACCATTATTTACCTCTCATTTTGGGCATAGTGTTTAAGCTCTCCATACTTAAAGATTTATTTATCTGTAAAATAGAGAAATTAAAATGCCTCATAGAGGTATAGTGAGGATTCAGTGTGATAGTCTGTATATTAAAATAGTGTCTGATACATCTGTAATTGTTCAATAAGTGCTGACTTCTATTATTAATATTAGCTATGTTTAAATACTATGTGTTTTAATTTTTACTGGTTCCTCATTAATGCAAACTATTTGTTTTTATTCATTCCTATAAATATCATATTAATATCCTAGCATAGTCTAGCATATAATGCATACACAGACTGGATGGCTTAAACCAGCAGTCCCCAACCTTTTTGGCACCACAGACTGGTTTCATGGAAGACAATTTTTCCATGGACTGGGGTGGTGGTGGGGATGGTTTCATGATGATTCAAATGCATCATTACATTTATTGTGTAATCAAACCTTTCTGCTAATAATAATCTGTATTTGCAGCCACTTCCCAGCACTAGCATCACCGCCTCAGCTCCACCTCAGATCATTGAGCATTAGATTCTCATAGGACCATGCAACCTAAATCCCTTGCATGCACAGTTTACAGTAGGGTTCATGCTCCTATGAAAATCTAATTCTGCTGCTGATCTGACAGGAGGCAGAGCTTATGAGGTGATTCTAGCGATGGGGAGAGGCTGTAAGCACAGATGAAGCTTCATTGGCACACTGCTATTCACCTGCTGTGTAGCCCAGTTCCTAACAGACCACAGACCAGTTCTGGTCCTCAGCCCGGGGATTAAACAACAAAAACTAACTTTCTCACAATTCTGGAGGCTAGAAGTCTGAGATCAATATGTTGAAAAGTGGGTATCTTCTCAGGCATCTCTCCTTGACTTGTAGATAGCTGTCTTCTCCTCCTTGTGTCTTTACTTGATCTTTCCTCTGTATGCATGTGTCTGTCTCCTAATTGCCACTTCTTATAAGAAAACCATTCATACTGGATTATGATGCACCCTAATGATCTCATTTTAACTTAATTACCGTGCTAAAGCTCTTATTTCAAAATACAGTTACATTCTGAGGTATCTGTTATTAAGACTTTAACATGTACATTTGGGGGGACACAGCTGAGACCATAGAAAATTATATTTCAATTTTTTTCATATTTTTATAAAGTACTAAACCTTACAACTTTATATTATCATGAATACTCTCTGCTCTTATTCTTTCCTATTTTTAGGGAATAAGTTAAATGTTCAAAATCTCTTATTTCCCTAAAGAAAGCATTTGCTTTTACCCCAACATAACAAAGAGGGGAAAGAGAATAAATATGTATTCAAGGCTGTAATATATGAGAGTAAAAGAGAAAGCTCAGAACTTGTCTCTAAGAGTTGCATAGTTCTCCCAAAGAAAATGCTGCCCTATGGCTAGGTAACAAACTAATGTACAGTATTCTACATGAGTATTTCCATCTAGCAAGCAATTTGTATATCTCTTTTAAGTGCTTTTAAAGGATTGAAAAAATTGGAAGAAAAATGTTTGAATACCAAATTACTAAAATGTGAAGTCATATGGAAGTATTTAATTTCTAATAGTCTTAGTTTTTATCATTCTTTAATGATAACTAATAAAGTTTCAAAATTTTTATTGTCATTTTTTCTGAAGTAATCATATTATGCTAACAACAAATACTTCCTTAAAAATGTTTTTTGTTGTAGAGTTGAATTCTGTATTATGTAGTAGAGAAGGGGCTTCATTTTTAGAAGAATTCAAATAAATTAGACTATAGCCTCCACATTTCATAAATATATGATCCTTTAGAACTTTTATTATTTTCAAGAGTCTCACAAAACTTAAAGATAGAATGGAAGCAAATATTCTTATCTGTGCTTTGCAGGTAGGTCAACTAAGTTATTGAGAGTTGCTTGAGTAGCCTAAAGTAACAGAAGGAATATCTGAAATCCTCTATGCCTTTGGAATTGAAACTCTTATTTTTTTATTTTTTGCCTCTACTCTTCCCTCATACCAGCAAAACTTCCTTTTCTTTGCCAAATTGCTTCCAGGTGCACTACACTGTGGAACAATATCAAAGTAGCTTAATGCAACAGCTCCAGTTCTACAAAAAGTTGAAAAATCACCATGAGTTGTGCTGGAACACTATAGGCTGAGGCTTGTAGATACGGTTTTGCTATCTGCACATACCTCATGCCACCAGAACTTTCTAAATTAATTTCCATTGATAATAAAATTTCATAACATTTTTTAGAGGCCTTTGATATTTGCATAAGTATATTAGCACAATACCAACAAAGCATTAGTCTAATTGGCATGTTATCAGTTTAATTTAAGGAGATTAAGAAGGTATCAAAAACACTGCTATATTGAAGTCAAACTTTAAATTCCCCAAATGATTCAATGTACATGCATAAGCCTAAAAACAATTTTTCATGAATTTAGTGCAAAGTAGCAAACAAAATATTTGAAGAGATGATTTATATGGCCACGTCTTACAATTTCATTCCTCTTTGGTATGAATATTAATAATGCACTAGCCTTCAGTTTCACCATGGTGAATAATGGCTTTCTGAAGTAACATGATTGATAAACTATTAAAATATTTGAGACACTGGGCAATAGAGGATAGCTGGACATGACTAATAATTAAAGTTGACCCCATATGATCTTTGTGATAGATGCATGCCAAAGTGCCTTGGTTAATTCCTACCAAAACATTTTACATTTCACTCAGTAATTGAAATAGCAAGTTTATATAGGAACAGGATTACCCCCAATTTTTCTCAGTAATAAGAACTTAAAGATGGTGAATTTAATGGGACTATCGGACAATAACAGTCTGTATTCATTCTTGTCTTCAACTCCATTGGTTCACATTACCCTTCAAAGTTAGCTGATGAATGCATTGTTTTCCTTTCAATTCTGGGTAGATATCTATTCATATTGAACAAAATTTGATTCAATTTTATTTTTTTTGACTGACCTTTTAACTACATGAAATTTTTGACAAAACAGGAACTATAAAATCAAAATTACAAATATAGAGTCAGTACTAAAAATAAAACAGGTAAAGTACACACTGAGATCCAAATGAAATATGACAAAGGGTCCATATATTTCTAGGAAATAAAGATTATAAAACTACAGTTTGTTAAATCAATAGAATTTAGTACAGTTTATTTACATTTTCCTGGTTTATTGTCAAGAAATATTTAGAGGTTTTATATATTAACCCTTAGGTTTAAGATAATCATAAATATCAATTTAATTTCCACGCCAACCACTGTTCTCTATTATTGAGTTTAACCAAATTGTTTCATTTAGTTGTTATGAAGACTAATAGATGTATTTCTATAACAGATTTGCCTCATTAATAAATGTATACATAAATTAGAAATAATTATTTATATTTTAATAAAAACTGTCTTATGGACTTCCAGCTTTGGCTTAAGATATAGGAAAGCTAAACAGAGTACATCTGACTAACTACAATGGTTCATCTAATAACCTACACTACCATAACTTTTCTTGAGTATATCTGAGAGCTGGAATCATAAGAAATCTGCCCACCTGAAATCTAAGGGCAGATTGACACCATCCAGGAGAGCTGGACATAGCACTGATTTACCTAGGGCAGAGCAAAGGAAAACATAGAGAAAACTTATAAGTGGTTAAATGAAATCAACTAAAATTAGTAACAAATTGCTTAAAGGGACAGAAATCCCCAAGGCGGGGTCCACCCTCCCCCACAAGCTCTTATCTAAGGGAGGAGCAGAAAATCTTGCTGATCTGCAGGTGCCCGTGAAATTCCATTCTTGTCGAGGGAAGGAAAAAATGATAAAACCCTCCTGCAAAAAGGTTTTTCTCCTTCTTGGAACAGGATAAAAACAATTCTGAGTATAGATCATTAAAAAACACCCACTGCACAAGAAATAATAGGGAAACACCAGTGTCTAGATCCAGAGATAAAGAATCTGCTTAATAGTAAAGATAAGAATAGGACAAACTGACCCATCCCTTAACCCACAGGGCTATTAATAGTAAACTCTGAGTTAAAGCAATAGCGACCTAGATAGAGGCATTTTCTGAGGTGCAGGAGCAAAGGAAAGGCACAAAGCTAAGAACACATATATTTCAGTTGCCTCATGAAGCACAAGGTAACACCAGAGGAATTCAGAGCTAGGGGTGCACTGAAAGTAACAGTAGCAAAAGCAAAACAAACTGAGATTAAAGACTGACTACATTGAGTCAAACCCCCAAAGTAAAAGTCAACCAGAAATATTAATAGAACCATGCCCATTTCCATACATAAATAATATTTACCTCAGTCTAGTTTTCTACAAAAGATGTCAGGGTTTCAAGCAAAGATTATGAAATACAAAAAAATGCAAGAATAAATGACCTATTCTTAAGAAACAATATAATCAACTAGAATCCAATGTAAACCACATCTTGAAACCATCAGACAGAAATTTAAGATTACAAAGATTGATATGATAAAGACTCCAATGGAAAAGGTGGATAGCATTCATTAACATAGAGAATGAAAGCAGAAATATGAATATTAGAAGGTAGCAGTAAAATTGACCAGGAAAAAATGATAAAGGAACATGAATAATGCTTCAGACAGGCTTGTCAGTAGACTTAGCACAGCTGAAGAAAGAATACATAAACTTGAAGATAGGTCTACATGAAAGTACTCTAGATTCAACATATAAGCACTTTATATTTCACATATAAGTAAGATCATGTAATATTTGTCTCTGTGTCTGGATTATTTCACTCAGCATAACATCCTCTAGGTTGATCCACATTATCTCAAATGACATTTCCTTCTTTTTAAAAGCTGAATAATATTCCTGTGTGTGTGTGTATATATATATATGTATATATATATTTGGTATATGTGTATGTATGTCATATACACTCTACTTAAATGACTTCAATGTTTTTGGTGTGTGTGTATATATCATATATACACATACACACACACACAAACACAAACACACACATACACACACAAACCAAAAAAGTTGAAATCACTGAAGTAGAGAGTAGAATGATGGTTACAGGAGGCTGGCTGGGGTGTGGTGGGGGATGGGAGAGAGTGGGGAGTTGCTAATCAGAGTACATGGTGTCAGTGAAATAGGAAGAATAGTTTTGCCATCCATTGCCCAGCATGGTGACCATAGTCAATATTAATGCATTGTATAATATATTTCAAAATAATTAATAAATATCTCACCACAAAAAAATAATCAATGAGGTGACAGGCATGTTAATTCCTTGATTTAATCATTTCACACTTATACATTTATCAAAATTTCATATTGTACACCATAAATGTATACAATTATAATTTGTCAATTAAAAATGTCAATAGAAATAAAAACAAATAAATAAAATACATAAGTAAATAAAAGGAGTATGCTATAGTCCACTCTTCTTCATGGTGATTGGCTGATCCTTTTGGGAGATTCTTCTGTTTTCTAAAGGTAAAACATTCTTTCATGGGGCTTTATGATCAAGATTCTATGCCATTTTTCTTGTCCAAAATATTTGTAGGTCCCAGGATCAATTCAAGTCTCCAACAGCCAGCCTATTTTTAGTCCAAAATATTGATGATTTTAGCAGGGAATTTCTCTCAGAAATATGGTTGTTCCTGTATATATTTGATTCCAGTTAGCTCCATGAGCAAATAGTTTCACACACAATTACTTTTGAAAACTACCTCTCACTGTAGAAATATTTGCAGGTAACCTGAGCTTATCAGGCATCCTTGAAAAGCACAAGCCCTTGTATTCTTTTTCTTGAGTAAATTTGCCCTTCGGGAAGAGGAAAATTTGATTTATCTGGTCATTTTAAAAAGGATGTTGAAAACCACCCCGTAGCTTATTTTTGGCATTGAAGCTAAATTTTAATAATGCCTTCTTACAAAAATCATTTATAAATTTTATTTTTGCCTGATAGAATATGAGAAATAGTGCATCTTATAACTGTGGAAATCCAAGAATATTTGATCTCTTTCTTTATTTTATTTCAGCATAATAAGGGGGTACAAGTGTTAAGGTTACATACATTGCTATTGCCTTTCCTGCCCCCTCGAGTCAGAGCTTCAAGCATGTCCATGCCCCCAACAATGCACAATGCACTTATAATGTATATATATAAACCCAACCCCCCCCTCACCTGCCTGACACCTGATAAATGCTTTTTTTGTTTTTTGTTTTTGTGGTTATTTTTTTATAACATTTTGGTTAGATTTTATAATTTTGCCTTTACTTAACAAAGGTTAGAGGTATGCCCTTCCCCTCCACACTGTTCGGCGTGTCTCTCAGATGTGGATCTTCATTCTCATTTGCAAACTGACATATTCTTATTGAGTCAGTCTCTCTCTCTGTCTTTGTAATTATATCCAATTCAACCAAGTCACACCATAAGAAACTGTTTCCTAACTGGTTTACTAAAACTACACTCTACAACCTCCTAGTACATAATATGTTGTCCAAACATTTTCAGGCTAACAATGTGTCAAATGTTTTATCACAGATTATTATGAGTTGCCATTTTGCCACTTTTCTAGTCACCATTGACAGATTCTTTGCCATTAGAATTTTACTTCCAAAGCCAGTGCTACATAATATAACTTTACAATGTTTTATTAAGGTGGCTCCATTTATATGTACCAATTTCTATATTAGTTTGTGCTAAGTTTTACTCTAGTAATAAGTCAAAAGGTTTACAAAAGTTTATTGTTTGCTCACAATGCATTTTTTTTTGATACATCAGCTTGTGATGTGTTTCTATTGCCTGCATGTCTGCTAGGGGTTCTGCTTTATCTATTTACTCAATTCGTGGATACAGTCTAAACGAGTATTTCATATATGGGACATATCATTGTGGCAGAGAGAAAAGAGCAAAATATGGTATTACCTAAAGCTCTTCCTCAAAAGTAACCTTTGTTACTTGCACTCACATTGAATTGTTCAAATGAGTGAAAGGGGCATACTTGGTTTCAATTAATTGGATAAAAGGCTTTTGGCTTTTTATCACTATGACATATAATTAGTGTCTTCTCTGCTTTCCTCCCATACCTTCACTCAAATATTCACGTTAAAGTCCACGAGTATTTTAAGAAATAAAAACGATAAGAGTGTAATATAACACAATCCTTGGTCATAAGCAGACAAATGATAGATAGCTTTTCTAGTCTCCAATCACAGACAAATTATATGATCTACAAGAGGGTATTAAAACAAGTTTATCATGTTCCTAAGCAGAATGTTCAAATAAGACGTATGTTAGAAAGAAAATACATACTACGCATTAAAGGGGCTGCTTGAATAAAAGAAATCTTAAACATCTTCCAGATTACAATACAACATGTAGCAGGACTTGCTAACAATCAATTAATTTTTGGGGACTTGAAGAAACGACTAAGCTGACATACCCAGAGATTGCATGTATTTCTCCATCATCTCTGGTATGAAAAGTCTACTCTAGAGAGCATAATGAATTTGGTATACAATCATTGAAAGCTAAAATGCAGATGGAAATCAAAGGTGATTTTGTTTATCTTAAAGCCAATTGTATTGCTCCATTGCTACATTTCTAGATTTAGCATTTAAGCACAAACTTTTTTCCCATGTGATTAAAGGAAGCAGCAAATCCATGCAAAAATATTGGATATGGAAATATAAATGAGGAAATGAATCTTAAGTCTACTTCTAAAAATATGTTTTAATAGAAAACATCTTCATGCAGTGCCAAAGCTTTGATTTGTATTACTGTTTTGATGAAATAGTATCACCTTCAGCATTATAATTTCCAACTCTAATAAAAAAATCTTTAGTCAGGAACAACGTGAGAGGATTGAATCATCCCACCATCATCAACAATATACTCTGACACATCTGGTCAAATGTATGTTCCTCCTCCAGGTGACTTAGTTAAAAGTGAATGTACATCTAGTTCTGCAAAGAAGTACAGTGACCACAATAGCAATGCAGTAACACTGTTGATGAATTGCTTTGCCTGCAATGTAATGCTAAACTTTTATAATTGGCCTATGGCACTTTAAAAAGATAATTGTTAAAATTAATTAAAATATTGATAAAATTCTAGGTTATTTGGTTACCTTCATACTATGATAGTGATATGTATCTTCTAATAAACATTGATTTTTAAGCCTTGGCCTTTTAGCATTTAGCTAAAGTGTATATTTGTTGAACCTGCATAAAATTCCAACGCTACTCATTGCATTTTTTAATCGGTTTACTTGCTCCCTGTACCTTTTTAAACCTCTAACTTCTTACTTAATTGACAAGCGTGCGTATGCAGAAGTCTGCCATATGCCACATCTGCCACTCCCTCACGTAACTCTGTCCCATTTCATCCCTTACCTCTTTTCCCCTGGCTCTTCCTTCCCTTGTCATACTGAGCTTCTTGCACTTGGTTTAACACACACTGCTCTGAGAACATTTGTTCTAAATATTAGTATTTCTTCTGGCTGGAATACAACTAACTTCCCCAGATATTTGCTTGGCCTTGTACTTGACCTTCTTCAATCAAATTTCACTTTCTAATGAGATTGACCTCAACATTCTATTTAAAACAAAGAACTCTTGCCCCCAGCACTTCTGATTCCCTCAATCCTTATCTTCGTTTCTTCATTTTTATATAGCACTTATCACCAACTAAGATATCATATATTTTACATATTTATCATGTTTATTGCATATTCTCTGCTTTCTTCTCTACACCCCTCCAAAATAAGTCATTCAAGGGCAAGGATCTTGTGCACCTCATATGTAGTAGTTTTTTTAATTAAATACTTCACGAAAGAGTGAATCAGTCTTAAAAATAGAGCTTTGAGTACCATCGCATATGAAATGGCGATTATACTATCCATCATTCATCTGACTTAAAGAGTGTATTACCTATAAACACTTTTAAGTTGCAGGCAGAGTTCATATAAACATGCCAACAATACAAATTTTATTTTAAAAACCAAATTAATGACTAAATAAGTTCTTCAGCAAAAAGAGGATGGTGAAAACATCGTAACAGGTCAGGTTCTTTCCCGTTCTCCACTAAATAGATACACTAAAATGTACTAGATGTACATTTAGTACTAGATGTACTAAAATGTTAGAATTTAAACAAGCTCATAATATAATGGTTATGATTGACTTATTTTTTTAATTTACATTATTCCAGGCCTTTTTGGCAGCAATAAGGTCATTACATGAATTCAAACCCCTACTTTCACTTTGGGGGAGCAAAAAAAAAAAGAAAACAAAATCATATTCCTTTTTTGTTTTTTACATTAGAGTTAAATGATATGAAAAGAATTGCTGTATAGATAATAGGCATGGTACATTGATTTATGCTAATGATAATGCTAAAGTAAAACATGTTTTTATGATATTACAAAATGACTGATAGGACTTAGTTACCTCCTCCATGCATATCTATCATTATAACTTTTGAAATGAGAGTTTTGGTTCATAGAAAAAAAATGTGGGTCTGTTTGCAAACGAACTACTTCAATAATTTTAGATGCTGCTCACTCTCCACAAGTGTTTGTTTTGTAACAAAGCAACTTAGAAATGTAGCATATACATTTTTCTTATTATACATCATTTCTGAGTTCGCTACCACACCAAGAAAACCTCCAAATGGACAGACACAGTTTTATTCCTTTTTGTGTCACCTGGGTCAATTAGCAAGAACTCTCATAGCCAACTATTGTATATTTAATCAGATACAGTATTGATCTTATAAATTCTAGCATCACTAAATTCTTAGCATAGAAACTTCAAATTAATATCATTTTCTTGAAATTGTCAAAGTTTTCTTAGAGATAGTATTTATAATAGTGCATTCTACTTTTGTAATTCATGAGCATAATCCATGCATATTATTTAACTCTACTTAGGTTTAAACTTTAGGGAATACCTACTTCACACGACTGTCATGGGGTTTATATGGGATGGACCTGGTAAGGCATCATGTATGCACTAAATATTAGTTAGTACTTAAAATTATTTGGGGAAACTGCACATAAAGTTTGAGGCAGTCCTTCAAGGCTCCATCATGCAGACCATATCATAAAATCTATGTAGGACAAACGTGAACATCAGCAGGATTTGATGCTGTGTCTAGCTCCGTGAATTTTTTACTAAATAAACACATCCATGTGAGAAGACTTAGACCAATGCATAGAAGATCACCAGTGCCGCTGAAGGCTCCTTCATGACCCCTCTAATGACCACCACTCCGAGACAATATCATGCACCTCAGCTTTGTCTATTTTAGACATGGAGCTATAACATATGCAATTTTAATGTCTGACTCCTTTTGATTAACATTGTTCATCATCCATAATTAATTTTTTTGCATATAGTGGTAGTTCATTTTTGCTGTAATCCATTCCATTATTGCATTATGCTATAATTTCCCTTATAATGTTGATTGAAATTTCAGTTATTCTTTCAATTTGGGTCCATTCTGTATGCTATTAGGAATATTTCTTTTGGCAAAAATATATTTTGGCTTTTATTCTATATATTTTATAGAATATGCATGTATTCAGTATCAACAGATATCTTCTGTTTTCTAAGAGATTTGACAATAAAGTCTCAAAGCAATGCATGAGTGTTCCCTTTGTTCCACATTCTCACCAACCCTTGCCATTCTCTGTCTTTATTATTTGTTGTTCTAGTATGTAACAGTTGTCTTCATTCAAGGTATTAATTTGCACTTTCCTAATGGTAATGAATTTGAGCATTTTGTTATATTTAGGTGTGTATGCATATTTTTAAATAGACTTTTTATTCTAGAACAGTTTTCAATTTAGAGAATTATTGCAATGATTGTACAGAGAATTATTGCATACTCAATTAATGAAAAATAATTGATACATTGTTCAGATTTACCTAATGTTTTTTCTGATTTATTTTGTGTGTATGTGTGTGTGTGTGTGTTTAAGCATCCCACTGAAGGTACCACATTACATTTAGTCATTATGTTTCTTTAGGCTCTTTTTGGCTATACCAGTCTCTAAGAAAATGACATAAGTCTTTATGTCCATAAAAGTAATTTAATTCCAGAAACAGTCTCTTATAAATTTAATTTTTTTAAACAAACATTAAATTTTAAAATAATTATGAATTATAACAGATTTGCAAAATGTAGTGCATTTTCATACATTATTCTCCCAGCTTTCTTTTAACTTTAACATTTCACCAAATTTGCCCACTTAATCTCTCTCTCCCCCATATATCTGTGTGTGTTTGTATATACAAATACACCTAATGATATACACACAAATTTTTTGAATACTTTGTGACTAAATCCCCTGTATAATTCTCCTTTATCCTTAATTAAAATACTCCAGTGCATATTTCCTAATAACAAGAGAATTATATTACATAACCAATGTATAATTATCAAAACCAATAATTAAAATTAATAAACTCTATAATCTACAGACCCTAATCAAGTTGTGCAAGTTGTCCCACAAATGTTCTTTAGAGCAATCCAGGATTGTAAGTTGCATTTTACTATCATGCCTCTTTAGCACACTTTAAATTGGAACAGTTTCTGATTTTTTTCATCTTTATTGAGAAATAATTGACAAATATATATTGCATATATGAAGTGTACAGCTTGATGTTTTGATATACATATACATCTGTGAAATGATCATCATCAAGTTAATTAACACTTTCCTCACATCATTTAATTACCAGTTTTTCTTTATATTGTCTGACTATATTCCTAAAGAGAATAGATCATTTATTTTGTATTATACCCTTCACATTGTATTTATCTGCTGTCTCTTTTCTTATATTTATGATATGTTATTGACAGAAATATTACTGAAGTGATGTTATACCTTTTTCAAATAGCATATATGAAGGCAGGTGATATATGTGTGCCCTGTGTTGGTGAGAATAATGGATTATAATCTATAAAATATTATTGAATCTATAAGTCCATAATGACATAAATAAATGAATAAGTGAGAATGAAAAATCTTTCTTTAAATAGAATAAAACTGTTCTACCTAAATTTAATGATGAAAGTAGAAACTCACCATTTGAGAACTATCACAGGAATGATTGATTTAGACAAGAATAAATAATAGAATCTAAAGGGAGTGATTTTAGGAGAAACAAGGTATTTACATAATCAAAATATCTCCCCATGAAACTCTTATTAATTACAAAGGGATAAATGCTAACTTCACATTATATAAAATTAGCAGATACCATCTAAACCAAGTGATCAAAGTAAATTTTTATTTTTAAAAATTACCAGTATTTATAAGGGCATTATAAATTAAGTGCAAATTCACCTAACATTACTTTACTATGAATAATCTTAGGATTTATATTGGGTATATAAATTAGGCAGAAGATGATGTAGCAAAAATATATCAAAATTTAAAATGTGTCGCTTTTTATCCAGCAATTCCATTTCTGGAAAACTTTCTTTTAAATTTTTTAAGTATATACTATATGTAAAAGATGTTCAGTGATTTCATTAGTATCAAAAATTTGGGAAATGCTACTATCAGAAGTACACAGAATGAAGTATGACAGTCTCCCTCTTACATATCATTTTTTCCCTCAGTCCTTTCTGCAAAGACAACTGTCAATAATTTTGTATGCCCTAAATTAGGGCAAATCCATACATTGGAGAACTATTCAGGAGTTAAACAAAACTAGTTAACATTATAATATATAAATATATGGCCATAGAAGGACCTTCATTATAATTTTTTTAAATAGTGTAAATAATATACATATGGCATAATTTTTATTTTATTAAAGGGTATGCACATAGGCAGACACACAGAATGCTTTAAAAAGTGTCTAGAAGGATGCATACAAAATTATTGACAGTTGTTGTCTTTGCAGAAAGGACTGAGGGAAAAAATGGTATATAAGAGGGAGACTGTCATACTTCATTCTGTGTACTTCTGTATCATTTGAATCTTTTAAAATGAGAATATATTGATGCATTAGTCTATAATTTAAAAATTAGAAAATTTAGAGCTTTCTTTTATACTTAAAAACAAATTCTAAATTCTGACTTAAAATGTTCATCACAAATCACAATTTCACTTATAATGTACTTCTAAGAAATTCTAGCAGGCAACTTAATTTAATCTACCATATTTTCTGAAAGTAAAAAAAAATAAATCTGGATTTATTATTAACTTAAAAATAAAATAAAATTATAGAAAATTTAAAATGGCAAAAGACAACTCATACTATATTATAATTTTAATCATGATTAGCAGCTATGTAAAAATATAGTTTCCTAACCCAGTTAATAGACAACTGGATCTCTATTTTTGTACCTTTCAGGGAGACTGTTAGAATAATCCTTCAGTCTTCATTTTCATTTTTCAAAATGAATTCATTCATTTCTCTTGATACTGCCAATATAATCAAAGAAATATCTCTTTTAGATTTGAAGAAAGTGAAAATACATCAGAGAAAAAAATGAAACTAAGTCCAATTATATGTGTTAACTCTGCTTAGTTAAACTTCACTTAAATCACAGCATAGTACTACTTTCATAGAATCCTACAAAGAAGAAAAAATGTATTCAATGAAACTTCCCAATGTTCCTCATATAAAGAAATAAATACATTTTAATTGGAATGAGAGAGAAAGAGAATGTTTTTGTTAACGTTATTTACTACTTTAAGGTAAATAATTAGCATATCTAAAAAGAAGAATGCATTACAGTTAACAAAAGGAGTCAGATATAATAATTGCTTTGATACATGTCAGAAGAGAAAGAAGATATGGGATAGTCATGATGCAATTAACTGAGAAAAGCAATGAAATAGATGTGGATTCCAAAGTGGCTGAATAATTTAGCTCATTTTAATTCTGTATTTATTAAGAAAAAAATGAAAAGTGAAGGCAAGTAGTAAAAGAAATGCACAAAATTAAGAAACCATGAATACCTTACCAAATTAAATCATATTTGATAAAATAAATGCCCTAAAAGTCATTGATTACAACTAGACATGACCCATTTTAAAATAAACATACTTATTGAAACCAGTTACTGTTCGCAATTATTTAGAGTACAGAAATTGTAGGTCAGAACCTTCATAGTAAACACTGAGCTGTTGAAACTTCCCAAATAACCGAAGCACATTTCCTTAAAGATTATATCTCACAATGAAAACAAATTCATGATAAAATGGTAAGGTAATTTTCAACAAGTGGTAATTCATGTCTTTTACGCTTATTACTGGAGTTCCAGGGTAAATATTTGTTTTGTGAGATTTCCATCATGAATCAGTCATCAGGTTACTGTGAGAATAGAAGATAGCTAATAAAACAGAATGGAAAGCATTAAGGACAAGGGAGGAATCTACCCAAAGGACTCTAGCTTTTCTCTACATTGCAATTATAAAATCTGTCCCATCATTTTATGTGCCTAAAAATTATCAAATTTCACTTTTGAAGTATTCTCTAAATCTCTATTACTCCTCCATGCCAATTGGCATCTTCTGGGAACATTTTTCTAAACGTTATTTAGATTTCAAAGGTTTCCTATAATTGATTATATAGCACAGTAATGAATAATCCAAACCAATAAACCATCCCTAAAGCAATTCCTTCTTTTATCTATAAGTTTAAGATTATTCTATTGTTTATAAACATAGTTCAGGAACTATGTCTAATTTTAAATTTGTTGGTGTAGACATCCGATTGTTTGGACATGAATGTTTATTTTCTTGATGCAATAATATGTGATTACCTGAATGATTAAGCAAACAGGGCAACAAATAAAGGGGATTGTAATGGGACTGGAGGAACAGAAGAGACCACCTATAGGGAAGAGAATTTATAATTTTTTTGAGAAGAATAACTTGGATTCTCTATATATTGAATTGCAATAAGAGAAAGTGTGAGACAAATGTGATATATTCTAGAACGGATGACCAAATATGTCATGAAAATAGTAATTTATGAAGAAGCTTATTGTTTGATTTGTGTAATGGTTAAGCAAGAGAACTTTTATATTTCATAATATGAAACTGTAAGAAGAAAGACTAATTATTAAGCAAATTGTAGGATAATATAATTTTAGTTTGTGGCATAACCTGAATGTCAGTTTGCCTTTACATGTAGTACTGAATTATTGTTCGTGCAACTTCTTCAGAATTCATCCCACCTCTCAAATATATTGAAATACTAAAACATGACTATAGATACAGGTAGTACTTATTTCTTGGTATTCATGGTCTTTTTTGAAAATGACAAATTAAGTATTATAATTTTCAGTGCCTTTAAGGAAAACAATACAGAACTGAGGGAAAAGAAAAATAAAAAGCCTCCCACTAATTGGCTTTGGAAATCATCAACTGCTCTTCATCTTCATTCTCTTCATGTTATTGTAAAATAAAGCCAAACTACTCTGATCTCAAGAGAAAAATTATGGCCTCATTCAAAATAGAATTCTTCCTTAATTGTACTACAAAGAGAGATAGTGATTTCTTTCTGTACTATCAAATCTTTCAAATTATAATCCTCGATACATTATTTTTGAAATTTATTTATTAAACCCACATTATGAAAGTGTCATTGAGATGTAAAATGCTGTATATATTTAATGTGCACAACTTGATAAGTTTGTATATAAGTATACACCTCTTAAACCACCACCATAATCCAGCTCATAAACATATCCATCACCTCTGAAAGTTTCTTCTTATCACCATATTTGTATTTATTTATTTGGTAGTAAGAACAATTGACATAAGATCTTCCATTTAGCAAATTAAGTATACATTAAAATATTGTTAATGACAGGCACTATACTGTACAGTGGATCTCCAGAACTTAACCATCTTGAATAACTAAAACTGTGAACTCTTTGTCAGAACATCTTAACTGTCATTTGAATCCCTATTCTTCTGATATAGCTCCCCTGTCAAATGGTATTTGTCTCTTATATTTTTAAACTGAAAAATGATAACAGCTTTTCATTTAACATAAATAATATGGTAGCTATGAAAATATGGAATCCCAAGCAATTCTCCAGTTTTATTGTAGTACTATTGATTTCAATTTTAGTTAATGCATCGACTATAAAATTTTGGCTACATTGCATTGAACTTTCAAAAACATGGATTTGTTGCACTCATAGAATTTTGAATACTTGTTTGCTACAATATCTATATGAACCTCATTTAGAGGAAAGATATGTTGTTTACACTTTACATGTTCATCTTTCTTCTTCTCCTTCTTTACCTCCTCTTCTTTTTGAAATGTTTTTTTTTCTTTTCCTTTAATCATTTATTTATCTATTTTTCCTCCCTCTATATGGCTTGTGAGCCTTTTTGTATTAGCTCTTTATTCTTATCCATTAACTGACCAATAGAATCTTTCTAAGTAAATCATGTATAAACATAAATTTTCTTCCTAGGGTCCATGTTCACATTATAGAGAGTCTAAGCAAGAAATGTGAATATGATCTGGGCAGGACTTTTCATACTTTCAGTGGTGGAAGGGCCAGTTTTATTTATTTCAATCCATGACAGATTGACAATTTTTTATAAAATAAAGTTACAAAAATTGCTAAAATTATGTAGTAGAAACCTATAAGATATAAATCTTATTTAAAAATACTAGATTAAATAAACATACAATTACTCTTCCAAATTGCTATGTCTCTAGATCCTTACTCTCTCTTTTTGTAACTGCCTTATTTTGAACTGATAACAAAGACCTCACAATGGCCCTGGTAGCACAGCTGATGCTTTGAGCAATACTGAGCTGGGAACATGTCATAGGGCTACCTGGTGATCTGATAAATTAGGCTAAATGAGAAGATGAACACTAAAGGTGTCTTTCTTTCCTTAGTTACCAAAGGCTATAAGGGAGGATTTGTTCCATGAACTAGGGGTAAAAGTGCATGACTATATAAAATGAATAAGAAAAATAATCTACTCAGTAGCATAAAAGAATAATTTATATCATTGCTAATTTAAAAATGTAAATGGTATCATTTAATTTTTCTTTTACTTTCATTTCTCCTTTAGTTTTTGCATAATGTTTTGTCAAATTTAACATATATATTTTATCTCACTACCCTAGACACAAAATAATGATACTTAGTTAAATATATGGTTTACAGATACCTTCCCCTATTCTGTAGGTTGCTATTTCATGATGTTGATAGTTTCCTTTTCTGTGCAGTAGTCCCACTTATCTATTTTTGCTTTTATTGCTTGTGCTTTTGGTGTTATAGCCAAGAAATCATTGCCAAAACTAATGTCATGAGGCTTTATCCCAATATTTACTTCTAGAAGTTTTATAGTTTCAAGTCTTACATATAAATCTTTAATCCATTGAGTCGCTTTGTATGTATGGTAAAAAATAAGGATGAAATTTCATTCTTTTTCATGTGGATATCCAGTCTTCCCAATACCATTTGTTCAAGAGACTATACTTTCCCTATTGTATATCCTCAGGACCCATATCAAAGACCAGTTTATTGTATATGCATTTGGTTTAATTGCTTGGTCTTTATTCTGTCTCATTTATCTCTATCTTTATGTCAGTTCATACTGTTTTAATTATTATAGCTTCAAAATATATTCTGAAATCAGGAAGTGGGATGCCTCTAAATTTTTTCTTCTTTCTCAAGCTCTCTTTGGCTACTCTGCACCTTTGTGCTTCCATATGAATTTTAGGATTCTTTCTTTCAATTTATGCCTGCATCCAAGACCAACTGCTTTATTGCCTCATGTGTAGCATGCTCCTGGAAGTGAGTTTCTTTCACTTTAAAATAGAAATAAAGTAAAAAACACATATCTGGTATAAGATCTTGCAGAAAAATTAATAACATGACAGGAAATATGAGATTAAAGAGATCAGAAGTTATTCTCTCCCACAGAGGAAATAAACCACGCTTACATAGAAGAGAATCATGCTTCATCTCGGTGAGGGTGAATACTAGACATAAATTATTTGGAATTTTTCTATGCAATAATTTGCCTATTTTCCTCATGTATTAATATTCAGTAATTATTTACATAAGTGTATACTCATAAATTTTTTATAATTCATGTTATATTAATAATACAATAACACTTACTTTTTTGAACATATTTTCTAGCTTAGACCATTGGGGGTATTTTCAGTTGACTTCTCTCCTCCTTTGCCATGTTCTCATCACTGCAATTGGCTTTATTTATTTTTTGGAGTACTTCCTTACTTTCTATCACTGTAAGATGTTTCAGAATCATTTTGTGTATGAGTCCTAGAATTAATCATGTCTCCAATGAGCCCTGTTTCTTTGTGTGGAA